>NW_027135940.1:1578616-1894339 GCF_039906515.1 Pseudorca crassidens
TGAGCTACTTTCTTCAACTCGCTTTCTTGTGAGCTGGCCGCAACACCGCAGGATTGATTCAGGCCCTAGTGTGGTTCCGGCACGGCTCGCTGAGCCTTTGGTTAATTCCTCTTCCTGGTGGGAAATGAGAGTAAAATTTGCCCGTCCAGACACCTCCAGCTAGTCTCTCATTGGTTCTCCCTATTCCTGTTCATTTTCCGCAGAAATTGCAAACTGGGCCAAACAGGAGTTTAAAGGCACTGACTCTCCAAGTGGGGAGAGTGTTAGTAAAGCATCTGGAATGTTGCACCCGAGTACCAGGGGACGAAAACTGAGACACATTTGAACACGTTTCCCGATCACACGGTGGATCATACTCTGGGTTCCACATGCATGTTTTAGCTGAAGGAAGAATCCCTTAAACCTGGAGAGTTGAGAACCTTGGAATGGGTACCATGCAATATGACTTCAAAGGGTCTGCATTTGCTCACCAAACCTCACCAATCCTATCACTGCTGCGTTTATGCCGCTGTACACACGCTGGATTCTCTTTCGGAGACATATAAATCCATAGGTTTTAAGATTCTTACTAGTCAGGTATATTATTAGGCGTTTAATATGGGGTGTTGAGTCCACTTCGTTGAGCAAGCAGTAGCTCTTGTCTATTACATATTTGGCTTATGGAAAGGTATCTGTGCTAATTTCAATCTCTGGTTTTATGCAGCACCCCAACTCACCTTTCCCCTTAAGCAAGCATAAGTTGGTTTTCTACATTTGAGACCCTATTCTGTTTTGTAATTCAGTTCCTGTGTAGCCAAGTTTTCATTCCGTGTATTAGTGATATCTTATGATGTTTCTTTTTCTGTGTGACATATTTCACTTAGAATCATCGTACCTGAATCCACTCATTATGCTGCTACTGGCCTGATGACATAGATTTCATTGCTGAGTGATATTGCATTGTACGTAAGTACCACAACTTCTTTATCCATTTTTCGCTTTCTGCGATATTGAACTTGTATCGTAAATGAGGTTCTTGTAAACAGAGCCGTCCCAAACTCTGGGGTGGCTGTGTCTTTTTGATTTTAATTTCCCTAATCTATAGGACCATAAGTGGAAGTGCCCTAGGCTCTGTTGCTTTGTTTTTTAGATGTTTCAGGAAACACCATACACTTCTCCAGAGTGGCTGTTGGCAATTTACATCCCGACCATCAGCATAAGAAGGCTCCCGGTTCTCCATGGCCTGTCCTGCCTTTCTGGATTTTACACTTTTTTCAGATGGCCCTTTTGACCGGGGGGCAGTGAGACTTCATTGTAGTGCAGATTTCCTTTGCAAGCTTGCTTGGTTGGCCAAAAAGGGCGTATGCGTTTTTTCCTGAATATATTCAGGAAAAAACGCATACGTCTTTTTTGGCCAAGTGCATCATTGTGGACGTTCTGCCTCTTTTCCTATGCTTTTCATGCAATTCCAGTCTACCTCCTGAAATCGGTTTCCTGCAATTCTGCCCCGCTTTCAAGTCCTCTTGGCAGCCTTACTTCTATATATTTTTGGATGATAGCTGTCATTTATAACTCTGCAGGTTTGTGAATTACAGTGCCCCTGAGCTTCTTTCTTCAACTCGCTTTCTTGTGAGCTGGCCGCAACACCGCAGGATTGCTTCAGGCCCTAGTGTGGTTTCCGCATGGCTCGCTGAGCCTTTGGTTAATTCCTCTTCCTGGTGGGAAATGAGAGTTTAATTTGCCCGTCGAGACACCTCCAGCTAGTCTGTCAATGGTTCTCCCTATTCTTGTTAATTTTCCACAGAAATTGCAAACTGGGCCAAACAGGAGGTTAAAGGCACTGAATCTCCAAGTGGGGAGAGTGTTAGTAAAGCGTCTGGAATGTTGCACCCGAGTACCAGGGGACGAAAACTGAGACACATATGAACACGTTTCCCGATCACACGGTGGATCATACTCTGGGTTCCACATGCATGTTTTAGCTGAAGGAAGAATCCCTTACCTGGAGAGTTGAGACGCATGGAATGGGTACCATGCAATATGACTTCAAAGGGTCTGCATTTGCTCACCGAACCTCACCAATCCTATCACTGCTGCGTTTATGCCGCTGTACACACGCTTGATTCTCTTTCGGAGACATATAAATCCATAGGTTTTAAGATTCTTACTAGTCAGGTATATTCTTAGGCGTTTAATATGTGGTGTTGAGTCCACTTCGTTGAGCAAGCAGTAGCTCTTGTCTATTACATATTTGGCTTATGGAAATGTATCTGTGTTAATTTCAATCTCTGGTTTTATGCAGCACCCCAACTAACCTTTCCTCTTAAGCACGCGTAAGTTGGTTTTCTTCATTTGAGACCCTATTCTGTTTTGTAATTCAGTTCCTGTGTAGCCATGTTTACATTCCGTGTATTAGTGATACCTTATGATGTTTCTTTTTCTGTGTGATTTATTTCACTTAGAATCATCGTACCTGAATCCACTCATTATGCTGCTACTGGCCTGATGACATAGATTTCATTGCTGAGTGATATTGCATTGTACGTAAGTACCACAACTTCTTTATCCATTTTTCGCTTTCTGCGATATTGAACTTGTACCGTAAACGAGGTTCTTGTAAACAGAGCCGTCCCAAACTTTGGGGTGGCTGTGTCTTTTTGATTTTAATTTCCCTAAGCTATAGGACCATAAGTGGAAGTGCCCTAGGCTCTGTTGCTTTGTTTTTTAGATGTTTCAGGAAACACCATACACTTCTCCAGATTGGCTGTTGGCAATTTACATCACGCCCATCAGCATAACAAGGCTCCCAGTTCTCCATGGCCTGTCCTGCCTTTCTGGATTTTACACTTTTTTCAGATGGCCCTTTTGACCGGGGGGCAGTGAGACTTCATTGTAGTGCAGATTTCCTTTGCAAGCTTGCTTGGTTGGCCAAAAAGGGCGTATGCGTTTTTTCCTGAATATATTCAGGAAAAAACGCATACGTCCTTTTTGTCCAAGTGCATCATTGTGGACGTTCTGCCTCTTTTCCTATGCTTTTCATGCAATTCCAGTCTACCTCCTGAAATCGGTTTCCTGCAATTCTGCCCCGCTTTCAAGTCCTCTTGGCAGCCTTACTTCTATATATTTTTGGATGATAGCTGTCATTTATAACTCTGCAGGTTTGTGAATTACAGTGCCCCTGAGCTTCTTTCTTCAACTCGCTTTCTTGTGAGCTGGCCGCAACACCGCAGGATTGCTTCAGGCCCTAGTGTGGTTTCGGCATGGCTCGCTGAGCCTTTGGTTAATTCCTCTTCCTGGTGGGAAATGAGAGTTAAATTTGCCCGTCCAGACACCTCCAGCTAGTCTCTCATTGGTTCTCCCTATTCCTCTTCATTTTCCACAGAAATTGCAAACTGGGCCAAACAGGAGGTTAAAGGCACTGACTCTCCAAGTGGGGAGAGTGTTAGTAAAGCGTCTGGAATGTTGCACCCGAGTACCAGGGGACGAAAACTGAGACACATTTGAACACGTTTCCCGATCACACGGTGGATCATACTCTGGGTTCCACATGCATGTTTTAGCTGAAGGAAGAATCCCTTAAACCTGGAGAGTTGAGACCCATGGAATGGGTACCATGCAATATGACTTCAAAGGGTCTGCATTTGCTCACCGAACCTCACCAATCCTATCACTGCTGCGTTTATGCCGCTGTACACACGCTGGATTCTCTTTCGGAGACATATAAATCCATAGGTTTTAAGATTCTTACTAGTCAGGTATATTCTTAGGCGTTTAATATGGGGTGTTGAGTCCACTTCGTTGAGCAAGCAGTAGCTCTAGTCTATTACATATTTTGCTTATGGAAAGGTATCTGTGCTAATTTCAATCTCTGGTTTTATGCAGCACCCCAACTCACCTTTCCCCTTAAGCAAGCATAAGTTGGTTTTCTACATTTGAGACCCTATTCTGTTTTGTAATTCAGTTCCTGTGTAGCCAAGTTTACATTCCGTGTATTAGTGATACCTTATGATGTTTCTTTTTCTGTGTGACTTATTTCACTTAGAATCATCGTACCTGAATCCACTCATTATGCTGCTACTGGCCTGATGACATAGATTTCATTGCTGAGTGATATTTCATTGTACGTAAGTACCACAACTTCTTTATCCATTTTTCGCTTTCTGCGATATTGAACTTGTATCGTAAATGAGGTTCTTGTAAACAGAGCTGTCCCAAACTTTGGGGTGGCTGTGTCTTTTTGATTTTAATTTCCCTAATCTATAGGACCAAAAATGGAAGTGCCCTAGGCTCTGTTGCTTTGTTTTTCAGATGTTTCAGGAAACACCATACACTTCTCCAGAGTGGCTGTTGGAAATTTACATCCCGCCCATCAGCCTAAGTAGGCTCCCAGTTCTCCATGGTCTGTCCTGCCTTTCTGGATTTTACACTTTTTTCAGATGGCCCTTTTGACCGGGGGGCAGTGAGACTTCATTGTAGTGCAGATTTCCTTTGCAAGCTTGCTTGGTTGGCCAAAAAGGGCGTATGCGTTTTTTCCTGAATATATTCAGGAAAAAACGCATACGCACTTTTTGGCCAAGTGCATCATTGTGGACGGTCTGCCTCTTTTCTTATGCTTTACATGCAATTCCAGTCTACCTCCTGAAAACGGTTTCCTGCAATTCTGCCCCGCTTTCAAGTCCTCTTGGCAGCCTTACTTCAATATATTTTTGGACGTTAGCTGTCATTTAGAACTCTGAAGTTTTGTGAATTACAGTGCCCCTGAGCTACTTTCTTCAACTCGCTTTCTTGTGAGCTGGCCGCAACACCGCAGGATTGATTCAGGCCCTAGTGTGGTTCCGGCACGGCTCGCTGAGCCTTTGGTTAATTCCTCTTCCTGGTGGGAAATGAGAGTAAAATTTGCCCGTCCAGACACCTCCAGCTAGTCTCTCATTGGTTCTCCCTATTCCTGTTCATTTTCCGCAGAAATTGCAAACTGGGTCAAACAGGAGTTAAAGGCACTGACTCTCCAAGTGGGGAGAGTGTTAGTAAAGCATCTGGAATGTTGCACCCGAGTACCAGGGGACGAAAACTGAGACACATTTGAACACGTTTCCCAATCACACGGTGGATCATACTCTGGGTTCCACATGCATGTTTTAGCTGAAGGAAGAATCCCTTAAACCTGGAGAGTTGAGAACCTTGGAATGGGTACCATGCAATATGACTTCAAAGGGTCTGCATTTGCTCACCGAACCTCACCAATCCTATCACTGCTGCATTTATGCCGCTGTACACACGCTGGATTCTCTTTCGGAGACATATAAATCCATAGGTTTTAAGATTCTTACTAGTCAGGTATATTCTTAGGCGTTTAATATGGGGTGTTGAGTCCACTTCGTTGAGCAAGCAGTAGCTCTTGTCTATTACATATTTGGCTTATGGAAAGGTATCTGTGCTAATTTCAATCTCTGGTTTTATGCAGCACCCCAACTCACCTTTCCCCTTAAGCAAGCATAAGTTGGTTTTCTACATTTGAGACCCTATTCTGTTTTGTAATTCAGTTCCTGTGTAGCCAAGTTTACATTCCGTGTATTAGTGATATCTTATGATGTTTCTTTTTCTGTGTGACATATTTCACTTAGAATCATCGTACCTGAATCCACTCATTATGCTGCTACTGGCCTGATGACATAGATTTCATTGCTGAGTGGTATTGCATTGTACATAAGTACCACAACTTCTTTATCCATTTTTCGCTTTCTGCAATATTGAACTTGTACCGTAAATGAGGTTCTTGTAAACAGAGCCGTCCCAAACTCTGGGGTGGCTGTGTCTTTTTGATTTTAATTTCCCTAATCTATAGGACCATAAGTGGAAGTGCCCTAGGCTCTGTTGCTTTGTTTTTTAGATGTTTCAGGAAACACCATACACTTCTCCAGAGTGGCTGTTGGCAATTTACATCCCGCCCATCAGCATAAGAAGGCTCCCAGTTCTCCATGGCCTGTCCTGCCTTTCTGGATTTTACACTTTTTTCAGATGGCCCTTTTGACCGGGGGGCAGTGAGACTTCATTGTAGTGCAGATTTCCTTTGCAAGCTTGCTTGGTTGGCCAAAAAGGGCGTATGCGTTTTTTCCTGAATATATTCAGGAAAAAACGCATACGTCCTTTTTGGCCAAGTGCATCATTGTGGACGTTCTGCCTCTTTTCCTATGCTTTTCATGCAATTCCAGTCTACCTCCTGAAATCGGTTTCCTGCAATTCTGCCCCGCTTTCAAGTCCTCTTGGCAGCCTTACTTCTATATATTTTTGGATGATAGCTGTCATTTATAACTCTGCAGGTTTGTGAATTACAGTGCCCCTGAGCTTCTTTCTTCAACTCGCTTTCTTGTGAGCTGGCCGCAACACCGCAGGATTGCTTCAGGCCCTAGTGTAGTTTCGGCATGGCTCGCTGAGCCTTTGGTTAATTCCTCTTCCTGGTGGGAAATGAGAGTTAAATTTGCCCGTCCAGACACCTCCAGCTAGTCTCTCATTGGTTCTCCCTATTCCTCTTCATTTTCCACAGAAATTGCAAACTGGGCCAAACAGGAGGTTAAAGGCACTGACTCTCCAAGTGGGGAGAGTGTTAGTAAAGCGTCTGGAATGTTGCACCCGAGTACCAGGGGACGAAAACTGAGACACATTTGAACACGTTTCCCGATCACACGGTGGATCATACTCTGGGTTCCACATGCATGTTTTAGCTGAAGGAAGAATCCCTTAAACCTGGAGAGTTGAGAACCATGGAATGGGTACCATGCAATATGACTTCAAAGGGTCTGCATTTGCTCACCGAACCTCACCAATCCTATCACTGCTGCGTTTATGCCGCTGTAAACACGCTTGATTCTCTTTCGGAGACATATAAATCCATAGGTTTTAAGATTCTTACTAGTCAGGTATATTCTTAGGCGTTTAATATGTGGTGTTGAGTCCACTTCGTTGAGCAAGCAGTAGCTCTTGTCTATTACATATTTGGCTTATGGAAATGTATCTGTGTTAATTTCAATCTCTGGTTTTATGCAGCACCCCAAATAAACTTTCCTCTTAAGCAAGCGTAAGTTGGTTTTCTTCATTTGAGACCCTATTCTGTTTTGTAATTCAGTTCCTGTGTAGCCATGTTTACATTCCGTGTATTAGTGATACCTTATGATGTTTCTTTTCTGTGTGATTTATTTCACTTAGAATCATCGTACCTGAATCCACTCATTATGCTGCTACTGGCCTGATGACATAGATTTCATTGCTGAGTGGTATTGCATTGTACGTAAGTACCACAACTTCTTTATCCATTTTTCGCTTTCTGCGATATTGAACTTGTACCGTAAACGAGGTTCTTGTAAACAGAGCCGTCCCAAACTTGGGGTGGCTGTGTATTTTTGATTTTAATTTCCCTAAGCTATAGGACCATAAGTGGAAGTGCCCTAGGCTCTGTTGCTTTGTTTTTTAGATATTTCAGGAAACCCCATACACTTCTCCAGAGTGGCTGTTTGCAATTTACATCCCACCCATCAGCATAAGAAGGCTCCCAGTTCTCCATGGCCTGTCCTGCCTTTCTGGATTTTACACTTTTTTCAGATGGCCCTTTTGACCGGGGGGCAGTGAGACTTCATTGTAGTGCAGGTTTCCTTTGCAAGCTTGCTTGGTTGGCCAAAAAGGGCGTATGCGTTTTTTCCTGAATATATTCAGGAATATATTCAGGAAAAAATGCATACGCCCTTTTTGGCCAAGTGCATCATTGTGGACGTTCTGCCTCTTTTCCTATGCTTTACATGCAATTCCAGTCTACCTCCTGAAATCGGTTTCCTGCAATTCTTCCCCGCTTTAAAGTCCTCTTGGCAGCCTTACTTCAATATATTTTTGGACGATAGCTGTCATTTATAACTCTGAAGGTTTGTGAATTACAGTGCCCCTGAGCTCCTTTTTTCAACTGGCTTTCTTGTGAGCTGGCCGCAACACCGCAGGATTGCTTCAGGCCCTAGTGTGGTTCCGGCATGGCTCGCTGAGCCTTTGGTTAATTCCTCTTCCTGGTGGGAAATGAGAGTTAAATTTGCCCGTCCAGACACCTCCAGCTAGTCTCTCATTGGTTCTCCCTATTCCTGTTCATTTTCCACAGAAATTGCAAACTGGGCCAAACAGGAGGTTAAAGGCACTGACTCTCCAAGTGGGGAGAGTGTTAGTAAAGCATCTGGAATGTTGCACCCGAGTACCAGGGGACGAAAACTGAGACACATTTGAACACGTTTCCCGATCACACGGTGGATCATCCTCTGGGTTCCACATGCATGTTTTAGCTGAAGGAAGAATCCCTTAAACCTGGAGAGTTGAGACCCATGGAATGGGTACCATGCAATATGACTTCAAAGGGTCTGCATTTGCTCACCGAACCTCACCAATCCTATCACTGCTGCGTTTATGCCGCTGTACACACGCTGGATTCTCTTTCGGAGACATATAAATCCATAGGTTTTAAGATTCTTACTAGTCAGGTATATTCTTAGGCGTTTAATATGTGGTGTTGAGTCCACTTCGTTGAGCAAGCAGTAGCTCTTGTCTATTACATATTTGGCTTATGGAAAGGTATCTGTGCTAATTTCAATCTCTGGTTTTATGCAGCACCCCAAGTCACCTTTCCCCTTAAGCAAGCATAAGTTGGTTTTCTACATTTGAGACCCTATTCTGTTTTGTAATTCAGTTCCTGTGTAGCCAAGTTTACATTCCGTGTATTAGTGATATCTTATGATGTTTCTTTTTCTGTGTGACTTATTTCACTTAGAATCATCGTACCTGAATCCACTCATTATGCTGCTACTGGCCTGATGACATAGATTTCATTGCTGAGTGATATTGCATTGTACGTAAGTACCACAACTTCTTTATCCATTTTTCACTTTCTGCGATATTGAACTTGTACCGTAAACGAGGTTCTTGTAAACAGAGCCTTCCCAAACTTTGGGGAGGCTGTTTCTTTTTGATTTTAATTTCCCTAATCTATAGGACCAAAAATGGAAGTGCCCTAGGCTCTGTTGCTTTGTTTTTCAGATGTTTCAGGAAACACCATACACTTCTCCAGAGTGGCTGTTGGAAATTTACATCCCGCACATCAGTCTAACTAGGCTCCCAGTTCTCCATGGCCTGTCCTGCCTTTCTGGATTTTACACTTTTTTCAGATGGCCCTTTTGACCGGGGGGCAGTGAGACTTCATTGTAGTGCAGATTTCCTTTGCAAGCTTGCTTGTTGGCCAAAAAGGGCATATGCGTTTTTTCCTGAATATATTCAGGAAAAAAAGCATACGTCCATTTTGGCTAAGTGCATCATTGTGGACGTTCTGCCTCTTTTCCTATGCTTTACATGCAATTCCAGTCTACCTCCTGAAATCGGTTTCCTGCAATTCTTCCCCGCTTTCAAGTCCTCTTGGCAGCCTTACTTCAATATATTTTTGGACGATAGCTGTCATTTATAACTCTGAAGGTTTGTGAATTACAGTGCCCCTGAGCTCCTTTCTTCAACTCGCTTTCTTGTGAGCTGGCCACAACACCGCAGGATTGCTTCAGGCCCTAGTGTGGTTCCAGCATGGCTCGCTGAGCCTTTGGTTAATTCCTCTTCCTGGTGGGAAATGAGAGTTAAATTTGCCCGTCCAGACACCTCCAGCTAGTCTCTCATTGGTTCTCCCTATTCCTGTTCATTTTCCACAAAAATTGCAAACTGGGCCAAATAGGAGGTTAAAGGCACTGACTCTCCAAGTGGGGAGAGTGTTAGTAAAGCGTCTGGAATGTTGCATCCGAGTACCAGGGGACAAAAACTGAGACACATTTGAACACGTTTCCCGATCACACGGTGGATCATACTCTGGGTTCCACATGCATGTTTTAGCTGAAGGAAGAATCCCTTAAACCTGGAGAGTTGAGACCCATGGAATGGGTACCATGCAATATGACTTCAAAGGGTCTGCATTTGCTCACCGAACCTCACCAATCCTATCACTGCTGCGTTTATGCCGCTGTACACATGCTGGATTCTCCTTCGGAGACATATAAATCCATAGGTTTTAAGATTCTTACTAGTCAGGTATATTCTTAGGCGTTTAATATGGGGTGTTGAGTCCACTTCGTTGAGCAAGCAGTAGCTCTTGTCTATTACATATTTGGCTTATGGAAAGGTATCTGTGCTAATTTCAATCTCTGGTTTTATGCAGCACCCCAACTCACCTTTCCCCTTAAGCAAGCATAAGTTGGTTTTCTACATTTGAGACCCTATTCTGTTTTGTAATTCAGTTCCTGTGTAGCCAAGTTTACATTCCGTGTATTAGTGATACTTTATGATGTTTCTTTTTCTGTGTGACTTATTTCACTTAGAATCATCGTACCTGAATCCACTCATTATGCTGCTACTGGCCTGATGACATAGATTTCATTGCTGAGTGATATTGCATTGTACGTAAGTACCACAACTTCTTTATCCATTTTTCGCTTTCTGCGATATTGAACTTGTACCATAAACGAGGTTCTTGTAAACAGAGCCGACCCAAACTTTGGGGTGGCTGTGTCTTTTTGATTTTAATTTCCCTAAGCTATAGGACCAAAAGTGGAAGTGCCCTAGGCTCTGTTGCTTTGTTTTTTAGATGTTTAAGGAAACACCATACACTTCTCCAGAGTGGCTGTTTGCGATTTACATCCCGCCCATCAGCATAAGAAGGCTCCCAGTTCTCCATGGCCTGTCCTGCCTTTCTGGATTTTACAGGTTTTTCAGATGGCCCTTTTGACCGGGGGGCAGTGAGACTTCATTATAGTGCAGATTTCCTTTGCAAGCTTGCTTGGTTGGCCAAAAAGGGCGTATGCGTTTTTTCCTGAATATATTCAGGAAAAAACGCATACGCCCTTTTTGGCCAAGTGCATCATTGTGGACGTTCTGCCTCTTTTCCTATGCTTTACATGCAATTCCAGTCTACCTCCTGAAATCGTTTTACTGCAATTCTGCCCTGCTTTCAAGTCCTCTTGGCAGCCTTACTTCAATATATTTTTGGACGATAGCTGTCATTTATAACTCTGCAGGTTTGTGAATTACAGAGCCCCTGAGCTCCTTTCTTCAACTCGCTTTCTTGTGAGCTGGCCGCAACAGCGCAAGATTGCTTCAGGCCCTAGTGTGGTTCCAGCATGGCACGCTGAGCCTTTGGTTAATTCCTCTTCCTGGTGGGAAATGAGAGTTAAATTTGCCCGTCCAGACACCTCCAGCTAGTCTCTCATTGGTTCTCCCTATTCCTGTTCATTTTCCACAGAAATTGCAAACTGGGCCAAACAGGAGGTTAAAGGCACTGACTCTCCAAGTGGGGAGAGTGTTAGTAAAGCATCTGGAATGTTGCACCCGAGTACCAGGGGACGAAAACTGAGACACATTTGAACACGTTTCCCGATCACACGGTGGATCATACTCTGGGTTCCACATGCATGTTTTAGCTGAAGGAAGAATCCCTTAAACCTGGAGAGTTGAGACCCATGGAATGGGTACCATGCAATATGACTTCAAAGGGTCTGCATTTGCTCACCGAACCTCACCAATCCTATCACTGCTGCGTTTATGCCGCTGTACACACGCTGGATTCTCTTTCGGAGACGTATAAATCCATAGGTTTTAAGATTCTTACTAGTCAGGTATATTCTTAGGCGTTTAATATGTGGTGTTGAGTCCACTTCGTTGAGCAAGCAGTAGCTCTTGTCTATTACATATTTGGCTTATGGAAAGGTATCTGTGCTAATTTCAATCTCTGGTTTTATGCAGCACCCCAAGTCACCTTTCCCCTTAAGCAAGCATAAGTTGGTTTTCTACATTTGAGACCCTATTCTGTTTTGTAATTCAGTTCCTGTGTAGCCAAGTTTACATTCCGTGTATTAGTGATATCTTATGATGCTTCTTTTTATGTGTGACTTATTTCACTTAGAATCATCGTACCTGAATCCACTCATTATGCTGCTACTGGCCTGATGACATAGATTTCATTGCTGAGTGATATTGCATTGTACGTAAGTACCACAACTTCTTTATCCATTTTTCGCTTTCTGCGATATTGAACTTGTACCGTAAACGAGGTTCTTGTAAACACAGCCGTCCCAAATTTTGGGGTGGCTGTGTCTTTTTGATTTTAATTTCCCTAATCTATAGGACCATAAGTGGAAGTGCCCTAGGCTCTGTTGCTTTGTTTTTTAGATGTTTCAGGAAACACCATACACTTCTCCAGAGTGGCTGTTGGCAATTTACATCCCGCCCATCAGCATAAGAAGGCTCCCAGTTCTCCATGGCCTGTCCTGCCTTTCTGGATTTTACAGTTTTTTCAGATGGCCCTTTTGACCAGGGGGCAGTGAGACTTCATTGTAGTGCAGATTTCCTTTGCAAGCTTGCTTGGTTGGCCAAAAAGGGCGTATGCGTTTTTTCCTGAATATATTCAGGAAAAAACGCATATGCCCTTTTTGGCCAAGTGCATCATTGTGGACGTTCTGCCTCTTTTCCTATGCTTTACATGCAATTCCAGTCTACCTCCTGAAATCGGTTTCCTGCAATTCCGCCCCGCTTTCAAGTCCTCTTGGCAGCCTTACTTCAATATATTTTTGGACGATAGCTGTCATTTATAACTCTGAAGGTTTGTGAATTACAGTGCCCCTGAGCTCCTTTCTTCAACTCGCTTTCTTGTGAGCTGGCCACAAACCGCAGGATTGCTTCAGGCCCTAGTGTGGTTCCGGCATGGCTCGCTGAGCCTTTGGTTAATTCCTCTTCCTGGTGGGAAATGAGAGTTAAATTTGCCCGTCCAGACACCTCCAGCTAGTCTCTCATTGGTTCTCCCTATTCCTGTTCATTTTCCGCAGAAATTGCAAACTGGGCCAAACAGGAGGTTAAAGGCACTGACTCTCCAAGTGGGGAGAGTGTTAGTAAAGCGTCTGGAATGTTGCACCCGAGTACCAGGGGACGAAAACTGAGACACATTTGAACACGTTTCCCGATCACACGGTGGATCATACTCTGGGTTCCACATGCATGTTTTAGCTGAAGGAAGAATCCCTTAAACCTGGAGAGTTGAGAACCATGGAATGGGTACCATGCAATATGACTTCAAAGGGTCTGTATTTGCTCACCGAACCTCACCAATCCTATCACTGCTGCGTTTATGCCGCTGTACACATGCTGGATTCTCTTTTGGAGACATATAAATCCATAGGTTTTAAGATTCTTACTAGTCAGGTATATTCTTAGGCGTTTAATATGGGGTGTTGAGTCCACTTCGTTGAGCAAGCAGTAGCTCTAGTCTATTACATATTTTGCTTATGGAAAGGTATCTGTGCTAATTTCAATCTCTGGTTTTATGCAGCACCCCAACTCACCTTTCCCCTTAAGCAAGCATAAGTTGGTTTTCTACATTTGAGACCCTATTCTGTTTTGTAATTCAGTTCCTGTGTAGCCAAGTTTACATTCCGTGTATTAGTGATACCTTATGATGTTTCTTTTTCTGTGTGACTTATTTCACTTAGAATCATCGTACCTGAATCCACTCATTATGCTGCTACTGGCCTGATGACATAGATTTCATTGCTGAGTGATATTGCATTGTACGTAAGTACCACAACTTCTTTATCCATTTTTCGCTTTCTGCGATATTGAACTTGTACCGTAAACGAGGTTCTTGTAAACAGAGCCTTCCCAAATTTTGGGGTGCCTGTGTCTTTTTGATTTTAATTTCCCTAATCTATAGGACCAAAAATGGAAGTGCCCTAGGCTCTGTTGCTTTGTTTTTCAGATGTTTCAGGAAACACCATACACTTCTCCAGAGTGGCTGTTGGAAATTTACATCCCGCACATCAGTCTAACTAGGCTCCCAGTTCTCCATGGCCTGTCCTGCCTTTCTGGATTTTACACTTTTTTCAGATGGCCCTTTTGACCGGGGGGCAGTGAGACTTCATTGTAGTGCAGATTTCCTTTGCAAGCTTGCTTGTTGGCCAAAAAGGGCATATGCGTTTTTTCCTGAATATATTCAGGAAAAAACGCATACGCCCTTTTTGGCCAAGTGCATCATTGTGGACGTTCTGCCTCTTTTCCTATGCTTTACATGCAATTCCAGTCTACCTCCTGAAATCGGTTTCCTGCAATTCTGCCCCGCTTTCAAGTCCTCTTGGCAGCCTTACTTCAATATATTTTTGGACGATAGCTGTCATTTATAACTCTGAAGCTTTGTGAATTACAGTGCCCCTGAGCTCCTTTTTTCAACTGGCTTTTTTGTGAGCTGGCCGCAACACCGCAGGATTGCTTCAGGCCCTAGTGTGGTTCCGGCATGGCTCGCTGAGCCTTTGGTTAATTCCTCTTCCTGGTGGGAAATGAGAGTTAAATTTGCCCGTCCAGACACCTCCAGCTAGTCTGTCATTGGTTCTCCCTATTCCTGTTCATTTTCCGCAGAAATTGCAAACTGGGCCAAACAGGAGGTTAAAGGCACTGACTCTCCAAGTGGGGAGAGTGTTAGTAAAGCGTCTGGAATGTTGCACCCGAGTACCAGGGGACGAAAACTGAGACACATTTGAACACGTTTCCCGATCACACGGTGGATCATACTCTGGGTTCCACATGCATGTTTTAGCTGAAGGAAGAATCCCTTAAACCTGGAGAGTTGAGAACCATGGAATGGGTCCCATGCAATATGACTTCAAAGGGTCTGCATTTGCTCACCGAACCTCACCAATCCTATCACTGCTGCGTTTATGCCGCTGTACACACGCTGGATTCTCTTTTGGAGACATATAAATCCATAGGTTTTAAGATTCTTACTAGTCAGGTATATTCTTAGGCGTTTAATATGGGGTGTTGAGTCCACTTCGTTGAGGAAGCAGTAGCTCTTGTCTATTACATATTTGACTTATGGAAAGGTATCTGTGCTAATTTCAATCTCTGGTTTTATGCAGCACCCCAACTCACCTTTCCCCTTAAGCAAGCATAAGTTGGTTTTCTACATTTGAGACCCTATTCTGTTTTGTAATTCAGTTCCTGTGTAGCCAAGTTTACATTTCGTGTATTAGTGATACCTTGTGATGTTTCCTTTTCTGTGTGACTTATTTCACTTAGAATCATCGTACCTGAATCCACTCATTATGCTGCTACTGGCCTGATGACATAGATTACATTGCTGAGTGATATTGCATTGTACGTAAGTACCACAACTTCTTTATCCATTTTTCGCTTTCTGCGATATTGAACTTCTACCGTAAATGAGGTTCTTGTAAACAGAGCCGTCCCAAACTTTCGGGTGGCTGTGTCTTTTTGATTTTAATTTCCCTAATCTATAGGACCATAAGTGGAAGTGCCCTAGGCTCTGTTGCTTTGTTTTTTAGATGTTTCAGGAAACACCATACACTTCTCCAGAGTGGCTGTTGGAAATTTACATCCCGCACATCAGTCTAACTAGGCTCCCAGTTCTCCATGGCCTGTCCTGCCTTTCTGGATTTTACACTTTTTTCAGATGGCCCTTTTGACCGGGGGGCAGTGAGACTTCATTGTAGTGCAGATTTCCTTTGCAAGCTTGCTTGTTGGCCAAAAAGGGCATATGCGTTTTTTCCTGAATATATTCAGGAAAAAAAGCATACGTCCTTTTTGGCCAAGTGCATCATTGTGGACGTTCTGCCTCTTTTCCTATGCTTTACATGCAATTCCAGTCTACCTCCTGAAATCGGTTTCCTGCAATTCTTCCCCGCTTTCAAGTCCTCTTGGCAGCCTTACTTCAATATATTTTTGGACGATAGCTGTCATTTATAACTCTGAAGGTTTGTGAATTACAGTGCCCCTGAGCTCCTTTCTTCAACTCGCTTTCTTGTGAGCTGGCCACAACACCGCAGGATTGCTTCAGGCCCTAGTGTGGTTCCAGCATGGCTCGCTGAGCCTTTGGTTAATTCCTCTTCCTGGTGGGAAATGAGAGTTAAATTTGCCCGTCCAGACACCTCCAGCTAGTCTCTCATTGGTTCTCCCCATTCCTGTTCATTTTCCGCAGAAATTGCAAACTGGGCCAAACAGGAGGTTAAAGGCACTGACTCTCCAAGTGGGGAGAGTGTTAGTAAAGCGTCTGGAATGTTGCACCCGAGTACCAGGGGACAAAAAGTGAGACACATTGGAACACGTTTCCCGATCACACGGTGGATCATACTCTGGGTTCCACATGCATGTTTTAGCTGAAGGAAGAATCCCTTAAACCTGGAGAGTTGAGAACCATGGAATGGGTACCATGCAATATGACTTCAAAGGGTCTGCATTTGCTCACCGAACCTCACCAATCCTATCACTGCTGCGTTTATGCCGCTGTACACATGCTGGATTCTCTTTCGGAGACATATAAATCCATAGGTTTTAAGATTCTTACTAGTCAGGTATATTCTTAGGCGTTTAATATGGGGTGTTGAGTCCACTTCGTTGAGGAAGCAGTAGCTCTTGTCTATACATATTTGGCTTATGGAAAGGTATCTGTGCTAATTTCAATCTCTGGTTTTATGCAGCACCCCAAGTCACCTTTCACCTTAAGCAAGCATAAGTTGGTTTTCTACATTTGAGACCCTATTCTGTTTTGTAATTCAGTTCCTGTGTAGCCAAGTTTATATTCCGTGTATTAGTGATATCTTATGATGCTTCTTTTTATGTGTGACTTATTTCACTTAGAATCATCGTACCTGAATCCACTCATTATGCTGCTACTGGCCTGATGACATAGATTTCATTGCTGAGTGATATTGCATTGTACGTAAGTACCACAACTTCTTTATCCATTTTTCGCTTTCTGCGATATTGAACTTGTACCGTAAACGAGGTTCTTGTAAACACAGCCGTCCCAAATTTTGGGGTGGCTGTGTCTTTTTGATTTTAATTTCCCTAATCTATAGGACCATAAGTGGAAGTGCCCTAGGCTCTGTTGCTTTGTTTTTTAGATGTTTCAGGAAACACCATACACTTCTCCAGAGTGGCTGTTGGCAATTTACATCCCGCCCATCAGCATAAGAAGGCTCCCAGTTCTCCATGGCCTGTCCTGCCTTTCTGGATTTTACAGTTTTTTCAGATGGCCCTTTTGACCGGGGGGCAGTGAGACTTCATTATAGTGCAGATTTCCTTTGCAAGCTTGCTTGGTTGGCCAAAAAGGACGTATGCGTTTTTTCCTGAATATATTCAGGAAAAAACGCATATGCCCTTTTTGGCCAAGTGCATCATTGTGGACGTTCTGCCTCTTTTCCTATGCTTTACATGCAATTCCAGTCTACCTCCTGAAATCGGTTTCCTGCAATTCTGCCCCGCTTTCAAGTCCTCTTGCCAGCCTTACTTCAATATATTTTTGGATGATAGCTGTCATTTAGAACTCTGCATGTTTGTGAATGACAGTGCCCCTGAGCTCCTTTCTTCAACTCGCTTTCTTGTGAGCTGGCCGCAACACCGCAGGATTGCTTCAGGCCCTAGTGTGGTTCCGGCATGGCTCGCTGAGCCTTTGGTTAATTCCTCTTCCTGGTGGGAAATGAGAGTTAAATTTGCCCGTCCAGACACCTCCAGCTAGTCTCTCATTGGTTCTCCCCATTCCTGTTCATTTTCCGCAGAAATTGCAAACTGGACCAAACAGGAGGTTAAAGGCACTGACTCTCCAAGTGGGGAGAGTGTTAGTAAAGCGTCTGGAATGTTGCACCTGAGGACCAGGGGACAAAAACTGAGACACATTTGAACACGTTTCCCGATCACACGGTGGATCATACTCTGGGTTCCACATGCATGTTTTAGCTGAAGGAAGAATCCCTTAAACCTGGAGAGTTGAGACCCATGGAATGGGTACCATGCAATATGACTTCAAAGGGTCTGCATTTGCTCACCGAACCTCACCAATCCTATCACTGCTGCGTTTATGCCGCTGTACACACGCTGGATTCTCTTTCGGAGACATATAAATCCATAGGTTTTAAGATTCTTACTAGTCAGGTATATTCTTAGGCGTTTAATATGGGGTGTTGAGTCCACTTCGTTGAGCAAGCAGTAGCTCTTGTCTATTACATATTTGGCTTATGGAAAGGTATCTGTGCTAATTTCAATCTCTGGTTTTATGCAGCACCCCAACTCACCTTTCCCCTTAAGCAAGCATAAGTTGGTTTTCTACATTTGAGACCCTATTCTGTTTTGTAATTCAGTTCCTGTGTAGCCAAGTTTACATTCCGTGTATTAGTGATACCTTATGATGTTTCCTTTTCTCTGTGACTTATTTCACTTAGAATCATCGTACCTGAATCCACTCATTATGCTGCTACTGGCCTGATGACATAGATTTCATTGCTGAGTGATATTGCATTGTACGTAAGTACCGCAACTTCTTTATCCATTTTTCACTTTCTGCGATATTGAACTTGTACCGTAAACGAGGTTCTTGTAAACATAGCCGTCCCAAACTTTGGGGTGGCTGTGTCTTTTTGATTTTAATTTCCCTAATCTATAGGACCATAAGTGGAAGTGCCCTAGGCTCTGTTGCTTTGGTTTTTTAGATGTTTCAGGAAACACCATACACTTCTCCAGAGTGGCTGGTGGCAATTTACATCCCGCCCATCAGCATAAGAAGGCTCCCAGTTCTCCATGGCCTGTCCTGCCTTTCTGGATTTTACACTTTTTTCAGATGGCCCTTTTGACCGGGGGGCAGTGAGACTTCATTGTAGTGCAGATTTCCTTTGCAAGCTTGCTTGGTTGGCCAAAAAGGGCATATGCGTTTTTTCCTGAATATATTCAGGAAAAAACACATACGCCCTTTTTGGCCAAGTGCATCATTGTGGACGTTCTGCCTCTTTTCCTATGCTTTACATGCAATTCCAGTCTACCTCCTGAAATCGGTTTCCTGCAATTCTGCCCCGCTTTCAAGTCCTCTTGGCAGCCTTACTTCAATATATTTTTGGACGATAGCTGTCATTTATAACTCTGCAGGTTTGTGAATTACAGTGCCCCTGAGCTCCTTTTTTCAACTGGCTTTTTTGTGAGCTGGCCGCAACACCGCAGGATTGCTTCAGGCCCTAGTGTGGTTCCGGCATGGCTCGCTGAGCCTTTGGTTAATTCCTCTTCCTGGTGGGAAATGAGAGTTAAATTTGCCCGTCCAGACACCTCCAGCTAGTCTCTCATTGGTTCTCCCTATTCCTGTTCATTTTCCGCAGAAATTGCAAACTGGGCCAAACAGGAGGTTAAAGGCACTGACTCTCCAAGTGGGGAGAGTGTTAGTAAAGCGTCTGGAATGTTGCACCCGAGTACCAGGGGATGAAAACTGAGACACATTGGAACACGTTTCCCGATCACACGGTGGATCATACTCTGGGTTCCACATGCATGTTTTAGCTGAAGGAAGAATCCCTTAAACCTGGAGAGTTGAGACCCATGGAATGGGTACCATGCAATATGACTTCAAAGGGTCTGCATTTGCTCACCGAACCTCACCAATCCTATCACTGCTGCGTTTATGCCGCTGTACACACGCTGGATTCTCTTTTGGAGACATATAAATCCATAGGTTTTAAGATTCTTACTAGTCAGGTATATTCTTAGGCGTTTAATATGGGGTGTTGAGTCCACTTCGTTGAGGAAGCAGTAGCTCTTGTCTATTACATATTTGACTTATGGAAAGGTATCTGTGCTAATTTCAATCTCTGGTTTTATGCAGCACCCCAACTCACCTTTCCCCTTAAGCAAGCATAAGTTGGTTTTCTACATTTGAGACCCTATTCTGTTTTGTAATTCAGTTCCTGTGTAGCCAAGTTTTCATTTCGTGTATTAGTGATACCTTATGATGTTTCCTTTTCTGTGTGACTTATTTCACTTAGAATCATCGTACCTGAATCCACTCATTATGCTGCTACTGGCCTGATGACATAGATTTCATTGCTGAGTGATATTGCATTGTACGTAAGTACCACAACTTCTTTATCCATTTTTCGCTTTCTGCGATATTGAACTTGTACCGTAAACGAGGTTCTTGTAAACACAGCCGTCCCAAATTTTGGGGTGGCTGTGTCTTTTTGATTTTAATTTCCCTAATCTATAGGACCATAAGTGGAAGTGCCCTAGGCTCTGTTGCTTTGTTTTTTAGATGTTTCAGGAAACACCATACACTTCTCCAGAGTGGCTGTTTGCAATTTACATCCCGCCCATCAGCATAAGAAGGCTCCCAGTTCTCCATGGCCTGTCCTGCCTTTCTGGATTTTACACTTGTTTCAGATGGCCCTTTTGACCGGGGGGCAGTGAGACTTCATTGTAGTGGAGATTTCCTTTGCAAGCTTGCTTGGTTGGCCAAAAAGGGCGTATGCGTTTTTTCCTGAATATATTCAGGAGAAAACGCATACGCCCTTTTTGGCCAAGTGCATCATTGTGGACGTTCTGCCTCTTTTCCTATGCTTTACATGCAATTCCAGTCTACCTCCTGAAATCGGTTTCCTGCAATTCCGCCCCGCTTTCAAGTCCTCTTGGCAGCCTTACTTCAATATATTTTTGGACGATAGCTGTCATTTATAACTCTGAAGGTTTGTGAATTACAGTGCCCCTGAGCTCCTTTCTTCAACTCGCTTTCTTGTGAGCTGGCCACAACACCGCAGGATTGCTTCAGGCCCTAGTGTGGTTCCGGCATGGCTCGCTGAGCCTTTGGTTAATTCCTCTTCCTGGTGGGAAATGAGAGTTAAATTTGCCCGTCCAGACACCTCCAGCTAGTCTCTCATTGGTTCTCCCTATTCCTGTTCATTTTCCGCAGAAATTGCAAACTGGGCCAAACAGGAGGTTAAAGGCACTGACTCTCCAAGTGGGGAGAGTGTTAGTAAAGCGTCTGGAATGTTGCACCCGAGTACCAGGGGACGAAAACTGAGACACATTTGAACACGTTTCCCGATCACACGGTGGATCATACTCTGGGTTCCACATGCATGTTTTAGCTGAAGGAAGAATCCCTTAAACCTGGAGAGTTGAGAACCATGGAATGGGTACCATGCAATATGACTTCAAAGGGTCTGCATTTGCTCACCGAACCTCACCAATCCTACCACTGCTGCGTTTATGCCGCTGTACACATGCTGGATTCTCTTTCGGAGACATATAAATCCATAGGTTTTAAGATTCTTACTAGTCAGGTATATTCTTAGGCGTTTAATATGGGGTGTTGAGTCCACTTCGTTGAGCAAGCAGTAGCTCTTGTCTGTTACATATTTTGCTTATGGAAAGGTATCTGTGCTAATTTCAATCTCTGGTTTTATGCAGCACCCCAAGTCACCTTTCCCCTTAAGCAAGCATAAGTTGGTTTTCTACATTTGAGACCCTATTCTGTTTTGTAATTCAGTTCCTGTGTAGCCAAGTTTACATTCCGTGTATTAGTGATACCTTATGATGTTTCTTTTTCTGTGTGACTTATTTCACTTAGAATCATCGTACCTGAATCCACTCATTATGCTGCTACTGGCCTGATGACATAGATTTCATTGCTGAGTGATATTGCATTGTACGTAAGTACCACAACTTCTTTATCCATTTTTCGCTTTCTGCGATATTGAACTTGTACCGTAAACGAGGTTCTTGTAAACAGAGCCTTCCCAAACTTTGGGGAGGCTGTGTCTATTTGATTTTAATTTCCCTAATCTATAGGACCAAAAATGGAAGTGCCCTAGGCTCTGTTGCTTTGTTTTTCAGATGTTTCAGGAAACACCATACACTTCTCCAGAGTGGCTGTTGGCAATTTACATCCCGCCCATCAGCATAACAAGGCTCCCAGTTCTCCATGGCCTGTCCTGCTTTTCTGGATTTTACACTTTTTTCAGATGGCCCTTTTGACCGGGGGACAGTGAGACATCATTGTAGTGCAGATTTCCTTTGCAAGCTTGCTTGGGTGGCCAAAAAGTGCGTATGCGATTTTTCCTGAATATATTCAGGAAAAAACGCATACGCCCTTTTTGGCCAAGTGCATCATTGTGGACGTTCTGCCTCTTTTCCTATGCTTTACATCCAATTCCAGTCTACCTCCTGAAATCGGTTTCCTGCAATTCTGCCCCGCTTTCAAGTCCTCTTGGCAGCCTTACTTCAATATATTTTTGGACGATAGCTGTCATTTATAACTCTGCAGGTTTGTGAATTACAGTGCCCCTGAGCTCCTTTCTTCAACTCGCTTTCTTGTTAGCTGGCCACAACACCGCAGGATTGCTTCAGGCCTAGTGTGGTTCCGGCATGGCTCGCTGAGCCTTTGGTTAATTCCTCTTCCTGGTGGGAAATGAGAGTTAAATTTGCCCGTCCAGACACCTCCAGCTAGTCTCTCATTGGTTCTCCCTATTCCTGTTCATTTTCCGCAGAAATTGCAAACTGGGCCAAATAGGAGGTTAAAGGCACTTACTCTCCAAGTGGGGAGAGTGTTAGTAAAGCGTCTGGAATGTTGCACCCGAGTACCAGGGGACGAAAACTGAGACACATTTGAACACGTTTCCCGATCACACGGTGGATCATACTCTGGGTTCCACATGCATGTTTTAGCTGAAGGAAGAATCCCTTAAACCTGGAGAGTTGAGACCCATGGAATGGGTACCATGCAATATGACTTCAAAGGGTCTGCATTTGCTCACCGAACCTCACCAATCCTATCACTGCTGCGTTTATGCCGCTGTACACACGCTGGATTCTCTTTCGGAGACATATAAATCCATAGGTTTTAAGATTCTTACTAGTCAGGTATATTCTTAGGCGTTTAATATGGGGTGTTGAGTCCACTTCGTTGAGCAAGCAGTAGCTCTTGTCTATTACATATTTTGCTTATGGAAAGGTATCTGTGTTAATTTCAATCTCTGGTTTTATGCAGCACCCAACTCACCTTTCCCCTTAAGCAAGCATAAGTTGGTTTTCTACATTTGAGACCCTATTCTGTTTTGTAATTCAGTTCCTGTGTAGCCAAGTTTACATTCCGTGTATTGGTGATACCTTATGATGTTTCTTTTTCTGTGTGACTTATTTCACTTAGAATCATCGTACCTGATTCCACTCATTATGCTGCTACTGGCCTGATGACATAGATTTCATTGCTGAGTGGTATTGCATTGTACGTAAGTACCACAACTTCTTTATCCATTTTTCACTTTCTGCAATATTGAACTTGTACCGTAAATGAGGTTCTTGTAAACAGAGCCGTCCCAAACTTTGGGGTGGCTGTGTCTTTTAGATTTTAATTTCCCTAATCTATAGGACCATAAGTGGAAGTGCCCTAGGCTCTGTTGCTTTGTTTTTTAGATGTTTCAGGAAACACCATACACTTCTCCAGAGTGGCTGTTGGCAATTTACATCCCGCCCATCAGCATAGCAAGGCTCCCAGTTCTTCATGGCCTGTCCTGCCTTTCTGGATTTTACACTTTTTTCAGATGGCCCTTTTGACCGGGGGGCAGTGAGACTTCATTGTAGTGCAGATTTCCTTTGCAAGCTTGCTTGGTTGGCCAAAAAGGGCGTATGCGTTTTTTCCTGAATATATTCAGGAAAAAACGCATACACCCTTTTTGGCCAAGTGCATCATTGTGGACGTTCTGCCTCTTTTCCTATGCTTTTCATGCAATTCCAGTCTACCTCCTCAAATCGGTTTCCTGCAATTCTGCCCCGCTTTCAAGTCCTCTTGGCAGCCTTACTTCAATATATTTTTGGATGATAGCTGTCATTTATAACTCTGCAGGTTTGTGAATTACAGTGCCCCTGAGCTTCTTTCTTCAACTCGCTTTCTTGTGAGCTGGCCGCAACACCGCAGGATTGCTTCAAGCCCTAGTGTAGTTTCGGCATGGCTCGCTGAGCCTTTGGTTAATTCCTCTTCCTGGTGGGAAATGAGAGTTAAATTTGCCCGTCCAGACACCTCCAGCTAGTCTGTCATTGGTTCTCCCTATTCCTGTTAATTTTCCACAGAAATTGCAAACTGGGCCAAACAGGAGGTTAAAGGCACTGACTCTCCAAGTGGGGAGAGTGTTAGTAAAGCGTCTGGAATATTGCACCCGAGTACCAGGGGACGAAAACTGAGACACATATGAACACGTTTCCCGATCACACGGTAGATCATACTCTGGGTTCCACATGCATGTTTTAGCTGAAGGAAGAATCCCTTACCTGGAGAGTTGAGACGCATGGAATGGGTCCCATGCAATATGACTTCAAAGGGTCTGCATTTGCTCACCGAACCTCACCAATCCTATCACTGCTGCGTTTATGCCGCTGTACACACGCTTGATTCTCTTTCGGAGACATATAAATCCATACGCTTTAAGATTCTTACTAGTCAGGTATATTCTTAAGCGTTTAATATGGGGAGTTGAGTCCACTTCGTTGAGCAAGCAGTAGCTCTTGTCTATTACATATTTGGCTTATGGAAAGGTATCTGTGCTAATTTCAATCTCTGGTTTTATGCAGCACCCCAACTCACCTTTCCCCTTAAGCAAGCATAAGTTGGTTTTCTACATTTGAGACCCTATTCTGTTTTGTAATTCAGTTCCTGTGTAGGCAAGTTTACATTCCGTGTATTAGTGATATCTTATGATGTTTCTTTTTCTGTGTGACTTATTTCACTTAGAATCATCGTACCTGAATCCACTCATTATGCTGCTACTGGCCTGATGACATAGATTTCATTGCTGAGTGGTATTGCATTGTACGTAAGTACCACAACTTCTTTATCCATTTTTCGCTTTCTGCAATATTGAACTTGTACCGTAAATGAGGTTCTTGTAAACAGAGCCGTCCCAAATTTTGGGGTGGCTGTGTCTTTTTGATTTTAATTTCCCTAATCTATAGGACCATAAGTGGAAGGGCCCTAGGCTCTGTTGCTTTGTTTTTTAGATGTTTCAGGAAACACCATACACTTCTGCAGAGTGGCTGTTGGCAATTTACATCCCACCCATCAGCATAAGAAGGCTCCCAGTTCTCCATGGCCTGTCCTGCCTTTCTGGATTTTACAATTTTTTCAGATGGCCCTTTTGACCGGGGGGCAGTGAGACTTCATTGTAGTGCAGATTTCCTTTGCAAGCTTGCTTCGTTGGCCAAAAAGGGCGTATGCGTTTTTTCCTGAATATATTCAGGAATATATTTAGGAAAAAACGCATACGCCCTTTTTGGCCAAGTGCATCATTGTGGACGTTCTGCCTCTTTTCCTATGCTTTACATGCAATTCCAGTCCACCTCCTGAAATCGGTTTCCTGCAATTCTGCCCCGTTTTCAAGTCCTTTTGGCAGCCTTACTTCAATATATATTTGGACGATAGCTGTCATTTATAACTCTGAAGGTTTGTGAATTACAGTGCCCCTGAGCTCCTTTTTTCAACTGGCTTTCTTGTGAGCTGGCCGCAACACCGCAGGATTGCTTCAGGCCCTAGTGTGGTTCCGGCATGGCTCGCTGAGCCTTTGGTTAATTCCTCTTCCTGGTGGGAAATGAGAGTTAAATTTGCCCGTTCAGACACCTCCAGCTAGTCTCTCATTGGTTCTCCCTATTCCCGTTCATTTTCCGCAGAAATTGCACACTGGGCCAAACAGGGGGTTAAAGGCGCTGACTCTCCAAGTGGGGAGAGTGTTAGTAAAGCGTCTGGAATGTTGCACCCGAGTACCAGGGGACGAAAACTGAGACACATTTGAACACGTTTCCCGATCACATGGTGGATCATACTCTGGGTTCCACATGCATGTTTTAGCTGAAGGAAGAATGCCTTAAACCTGGAGAGTTGAGAACCATGGAATGGGTACCATGCAATATGACTTCAAAGGGTCTGCATTTGCTCACCGAACCTCACCAATCCTATCACTGCTGCGTTTATGCCGCTGTACACACACTGGATTCTCTTTCGGAGACATATAAATCCATAGGTTTTAAGATTCTTACTAGTCAGGTATATTCTTAGGCGTTTAATATGGGGTGTTGAGTCCACTTCGTTGAGCAAGCAGTAGCTCTTGTCTATTACATATTTGACTTATGGAAAGGTATCTATGCTAATTTCAATCTCTGGTTTTATGCAGCACCCCAACTCACCTTTCCCCTTAAGCAAGCATAAGTTGGTTTTCTACATTTGAGACCCTATTCTGTTTTGTAATTCAGTTCCTGTGTAGCCAAGTTTACATTCCGTGTATTAGTGATATCTTATGATGTTTCTTTTTCTGTGTGACTTATTTCACTTAGAATCATCGTACCTGAATCCATTCATTATGCTGCTACTGGCCTGATGACATAGATTTCATTGCTGTGTGATATTGCATTGTACGTAAGTACCACAACTTCTTTATCCATTTTTCGCTTTCTGTGATATTGAACTTGTACCGTAAACGAGGTTCTTGTAAACACAGCCGTCCCAAATTTTGGGGTGGCTGTGTCTTTTTGATTTTAATTTCCCTAATCTATAGGACCATAAGTGGAAGTGCCCTAGGCTCTGTTGCTTTGTTTTTTAGATGTTTCAGGAAACACCATACACTTCTCCAGAGTGGCTGTTTGCAATTTACATCCCGCCCATCAGCATAAGAAGGCTCCCAGTTCTCCATGGCCTGTCCTGCCTTTCTGGATTTTACACTTGTTTCAGATGGCCCTTTTGACCGGGGGGCAGTGAGACTTCATTGTAGTGGAGATTTCCTTTGCAAGCTTGCTTGGTTGGCCAAAAAGGGCGTATGCGTTTTTTCCTGAATATATTCAGGAGAAAACGCATACGCCCTTTTTGGCCAAGTGCATCATTGTGGACGTTCTGCCTCTTTTCCTATGCTTTACATGCAATTCCAGTCTACCTCCTGAAATCGGTTTCCTGCAATTCCGCCCCGCTTTCAAGTCCTCTTGGCAGCCTTACTTCAATATATTTTTGGACGATAGCTGTCATTTAGAACTCTGAAGGTTTGTGAATTACAGTGGCCCTGAGCTCCTTTCTTCAACTCGCTTTCTTGTGAGCTGGCCACAACACCGCAGGATTGCTTCAGGCCCTAGTGTGGTTTCGGCATGGCTCGCTGAGCCTTTGGTTAATTCCTCTTCCTGGTGGGAAATGAGAGTTAAATTTGCCCGTCCAGACACCTCCAGCTAGTCTCTCATTGGTTCTCCCTATTCCTGTTCATTTTCCGCAGAAATTGCAAACTGGGCCAAACAGGAGGTTAAAGGCACTGACTCTCCAAGTGGGGAGAGTGTTAGTAAAGCGTCTGGAATGTTGCACCCGAGTACCAGGGGACGAAAACTGAGACACATTTGAACACGTTTCCCGATCACACGGTGGATCATACTCTGGGTTCCACATGCATGTTTTAGCTGAAGGAAGAATCCCTTAAACCTGGAGAGTTGAGAACCATGGAATGGGTACCATGCAATATGACTTCAAAGGGTCTGCATTTGCTCACCGAACCTCACCAATCCTACCACTGCTGCGTTTATGCCGCTGTACACATGCTGGATTCTCTTTCGGAGACATATAAATCCATAGGTTTTAAGATTCTTACTAGTCAGGTATATTCTTAGGCGTTTAATATGGGGTGTTGAGTCCACTTCGTTGAGCAAGCAGTAGCTCTTGTCTATTACATATTTTGCTTATGGAAAGGTATCTGTGCTAATTTCAATCTCTGGTTTTATGCAGCACCCCAACTCACCTTTCCCCTTAAGCAAGCATAAGTTGGTTTTCTACATTTGAGACCCTATTCTGTTTTGTAATTCAGTTCCTGTGTAGCCAAGTTTACATTCCGTGTATTAGTGATACCTTATGATGTTTCTTTTTCTGTGTGACTTATTTCACTTAGAATCATCGTACCTGAATCCACTCATTATGCTGCTACTGGCCTGATGACATAGATTTCATTGCTGAGTGATATTGCATTGTACGTAAGTACCACAACTTCTTTATCCATTTTTCGCTTTCTGCGATATTGAACTTGTACCGTAAACGAGGTTCTTGTAAACAGAGCCTTCCCAAACTTTGGGGAGGCTGTGTCTATTTGATTTTAATTTCCCTAATCTATAGGACCAAAAATGGAAGTGCCCTAGGCTCTGTTGCTTTGTTTTTCAGATGTTTCAGGAAACACCATACACTTCTCCAGAGTGGCTGTTGGCAATTTACATCCCGCCCATCAGCATAAGAAGGCTCCCAGTTCTCCATGGCCTGTCCTGCTTTTCTGGATTTTACACTTTTTTCAGATGGCCCTTTTGACCGGGGGGCAGTGAGACATCATTGTAGTGCAGATTTCCTTTGCAAGCTTGCTTGGGTGGCCAAAAAGGGCGTATGCGATTTTTCCTGAATATATTCAGGAAAAAACGCATACGCCCTTTTTGGCCAAGTGCATCATTGTGGACGTTTTGCCTCTTTTCCAATGCTTTACATGCAATTCCAGTCTACCTCCTGAAATCGGTTTCCTGAAATTCTGCCCCGCTTTCAAGTCCTCTTGGCAACCTTACTTCAATATATTTTTGGACGATAGCTGTCATTTATAACTCTGCAGGTTTGTGAATTACAGTGCCCCTGAGCTCCTTTCTTCAACTCGCTTTCTTGTGAGCTGGCCACAACACCGCAGGATTGCTTCAGGCCTAGTGTGGTTCCGGCATGGCTCGCTGAGCCTTTGGTTAATTCCTCTTCCTGGTGGGAAATGAGAGTTAAATTTGCCCGTCCAGACACCTCCAGCTAGTCTCTCATTGGTTCTCCCTATTCCTGTTCATTTTCCGCAGAAATTGCAAACTGGGCCAAACAGGAGGTTAAAGGCACTGACTCTCCAAGTGGGGAGAGTGTTAGTAAAGCGTCTGGAATGTTGCACCCGAGTACCAGGGGACGAAAACTGAGACACATTTGAACACGTTTCCCGATCACACGGTGGATCATACTCTGGGTTCCACATGCATGTTTTAGCTGAAGGAAGAATCCCTTAAACCTGGAGAGTTGAGAACCATGGAATGGGTACCATGCAATATGACTTCAAAGGGTCTGCATTTGCTCACCGAACCTCACCAATCCTACCACTGCTGCGTTTATGCCGCTGTACACATGCTGGATTCTCTTTCGGAGACATATAAATCCATAGGTTTTAAGATTCTTACTAGTCAGGTATATTCTTAGGCGTTTAATATGGGGTGTTGAGTCCACTTCGTTGAGCAAGCAGTAGCTCTTGTCTATTACATATTTTGCTTATGGAAAGGTATCTGTGCTAATTTCAATCTCTGGTTTTATGCAGCACCCCAACTCACCTTTCCCCTTAAGCAAGCATAAGTTGGTTTTCTACATTTGAGACCCTATTCTGTTTTGTAATTCAGTTCCTGTGTAGCCAAGTTTACATTCCGTGTATTAGTGATACCTTATGATGTTTCTTTTTCTGTGTGACTTATTTCACTTAGAATCATCGTACCTGATTCCACTCATTATGCTGCTACTGGCCTGATGACATAGATTTCATTGCTGAGTGGTATTGCATTGTACGTAAGTACCACAACTTCTTTATCCATTTTTCGCTTTCTGCAATATTGAACTTGTACCGTAAATGAGGTTCTTGTAAACAGAGCCGTCCCAAACTTTGGGGTGGCTGTGTCTTTTAGATTTTAATTTCCCTAATCTATAGGACCATAAGTGGAAGTGCCCTAGGCTCTGTTGCTTTGTTTTTTAGATGTTTCAGGAAACACCATACACTTCTCCAGAGTGGCTGTTGGCAATTTACATCCCGCCCATCAGCATAACAAGGCTCCCAGTTCTCCATGGCCTGTCCTGCCTTTCTGGATTTTACACTTTTTTCAGATGGCCCTTTTGACCGGGGGGCAGTGAGACTTCATTGTAGTGCAGATTTCCTTTGCAAGCTTGCTTGGTTGGCCAAAAAGGGCGTATGCGTTTTTTCCTGAATATATTCAGGAAAAAACGCATACGCCCTTTTTGGCCAAGTGCATCATTGTGGACGTTCTGCCTCTTTTCCTATGCTTTTCATGCAATTCCAGTCTACCTCCTGAAATCGGTTTCCTGCAATTCTGCCCCGCTTTCAAGTCCTCTTGGCAGCCTTACTTCAATATATTTTTGGATGATAGCTGTCATTTATAACTCTGCAGGTTTGTGAATTACAGTGCCCCTGAGCTTCTTTCTTCAACTCGCTTTCTTGTGAGCTGGCCGCAACACCGCAGGATTGCTTCAAGCCCTAGTGTAGTTTCGGCATGGCTCGCTGAGCCTTTGGTTAATTCCTCTTCCTGGTGGGAAATGAGAGTTAAATTTGCCCGTCCAGACACCTCCAGCTAGTCTGTCATTGGTTCTCCCTATTCCTGTTAATTTTCCACAGAAATTGCAAACTGGGCCAAACAGGAGGTTAAAGGCACTGACTCTCCAAGTGGGGAGAGTGTTAGTAAAGCGTCTGGAATGTTGCACCCGAGTACCAGGGGACGAAAACTGAGACACATATGAACACGTTTCCCGATCACACGGTAGATCATACTCTGGGTTCCACATGCATGTTTTAGCTGAAGGAAGAATCCCTTACCTGGAGAGTTGAGACGCATGGAATGGGTCCCATGCAATATGACTTCAAAGGGTCTGCATTTGCTCACCGAACCTCACCAATCCTATCACTGCTGCGTTTATGCCGCTGTACACACACTGGATTCTCTTTCGGAGACATATAAATCCATAGGTTTTAAGATTCTTACTAGTCAGGTATATTCTTAGGCGTTTAATATGGGGTGTTGAGTCCACTTCGTTGAGCAAGCAGTAGCTCTTGTCTATTACATATTTGACTTATGGAAAGGTATCTATGCTAATTTCAATCTCTGGTTTTATGCAGCACCCCAACTCACCTTTCCCCTTAAGCAAGCATAAGTTGGTTTTCTACATTTGAGACCCTATTCTGTTTTGTAATTCAGTTCCTGTGTAGCCAAGTTTACATTCCGTGTATTAGTGATACCTTATGATGTTTCTTTTTCTGTGTGACTTATTTTACTTAGAATCATCGTACCTGAATCCATTCATTATGCTGCTACTGGCCTGATGACATAGATTTCATTGCTGTGTGATATTGCATTGTACGTAAGTACCACAACTTCTTTATCCATTTTTCGCTTTCTGCGATATTGAACTTGTAACGTAAATGAGGTTCTTGTAAACATAGCCATCCCAAACTTTGGGGTGGCTGTGTCTTTTTGATTTTAATTTCCCTAATCTATAGGATCATAAGTGGAAGTGCCCTAGGCTCTGTTGCTTTGGTTTTTTAGATGTTTCAGGAAACACCATACACTTCTCCAGAGTGGCTGTTGGCAATTTACATGCCGCCCATCAGCATAACAAGGCTCCCAGTTCTCCATGGCCTGTCCTGCCTTTCTGGATTTTACACTTTTTTCAGATGGTCCTTTTGACAGGGGGACAGTGAGACTTCATTGTAGTGCAAATTTCCTTTGCAAGCTTGCTTGGTTGGCCAAAAAGGGCGTATGCGTTTTTTCCTGAATATATTCAGGAAAAAACGCATACGCCCTTTTTGGCCAAGTGCATCATTGTGGACGTTCTGCCTCTTTTCCTATGCTTTACATGCAATTCCAGTCTACCTCCTGAAATCGGTTTCCTGCAATTCTGCCCCGCTTTCAAGTCCTCTTGGCAGCCTTACTTCAATATATTTTTGGACGATAGCTGTCATTTATAACTCTGCATGTTTGGGAATTACAGGGTCCCTGAGCTCCTTTCTTCAACTCGATTTCTTGTGAGCTGGCCGCAACACCGCAGGATTGCTTCAGGCCCTAGTGTGGTTCCGGCATGGCTCGCTGAGCCTTTGGTTAATTCCTCTTCCTGGTGGGAAATGAGAGTTAAATTTGCCCGTCCAGACACCTCCAGCTAGTCTCTCATTGGTTCTCCCTATTCCTGTTCATTTTCCGCAGAAATTGCACACTGGGCCAAACAAGAGGATAAAGGCGCTGACTCTCCAAGTGGGGAGAGTGTTAGTAAAGCGTCTGGAATGTTGCACCCGAGTACCAGGGGACGAAAACTGAGACACATTTGAAAACGTTTCCCGATCACATGGTGGATCATACTCTGGGTTCCACATGCATGTTTTAGCTGAAGGAAGAATCCCATAAACCTGGAGAGTTGAGACGCATGGAATGGGTACCATGCAATATGACTTCAAAGGGTCTGCATTTGCTCACCGAACCTCACCAATCCTATCACTGCTGCGTTTATGCCGCTGTACACACGCTGGATTCACTTTCAGAGACATATAAATCCATAGGTTTTAAGATTCTTACTAGTCAGGTATATTCTTAGGCGTTTAATATGGGGTGTTGAGTCCACTTCGTTGAGCAAGCAGTAGCTCTTGTCTATTACATATTTGACTTATGGAAAGGTATCTATGCTAATTTCAATCTCTGGTTTTATGCAGCACCCCAACTCACCTTTCCCCTTAAGCAAGCATAAGTTGGTTTTCTACATTTTAGACCCTATTCTGTTTTGTAATTCAGTTCCTGTGTAGCCAAGGTTACATTCCGTGTATTAGTGATACCTTATGATGTTTCTTTTTCTGTGTGACTTATTTTGCTTAGAATCATTGTACCTGAATCCACTTATTATGCTTCTACTGGCCTGATGACATAGATTTCATTGCTGAGTGATATTGCATTGTACGTAAGTACCACAACTTCTTTATCCATTTTTCGCTTTCTGCGATATTGAACTTGTACCGTAAATGAGGTTCTTGTAAACAGAGCCATCCCAAACTTTGGGGTGGCTGTGTCTTTTTGATTTTAATTTCCCTAATCTATAGGACCATAAGTGGAAGTGCCCTAGGCTCTGTTGCTTTGTTTTTTAGATGTTTCAGGAAACACCATACACTTCTCCAGAGTGGCTGTTGGCAATTTACATCCCGCCCATCAGCATAACAAGGCTCCCAGTTCTCCATGGCCTGTCCTGGTTTTCTGGATTTTACACTTTTTTCAGATGGCCCTTTTGACCGGGGGGCAGTGAGACTTCATTGTAGTGCAGATTTCCTTTGCAAGCTTGCTTGCTTGGCCAAAAAGGGCGTATGCGTTTTTTCCTGAATATATTCAGGAAAAAACGCATACGCCCTTTTTGGCCAAGTGCATCATTGTGGACGTTCTGCCTCTTTTCCTATGCTTTACATCCAATTCCAGTCTACCTCCTGAAATCGGTTTCCTGCAATTCTGCCCCGCTTTCAAGTCCTCTTGGCAGCCTTACTTCAATATATTTTTGGACGATAGCTGTCATTTATAACTCTGCAGGTTTGTGAATTACAGTGCCCCTGAGCTACTTTCTTCAACTCGCTTTCTTGTGAGCTGGCCACAACACCGCAGGATTGCTTCAGGCCCTAGTGTGGTTCCGGCATGGCTCGCTGAGCCTTTGGTTAATTCCTCTTCCTGGTGGGAAATGAGAGTTAAATTTGCCCGTCCAGACACCTCCAGCTAGTCTCTCATTGGTTCTCCCTATTCCTGTTAATTTTCCACAGAAATTGCAAACTGGGCCAAACAGGAGGTTAAAGGCACTGACTCTCCAAGTTGGGAGAGTGTTAGTAAAGCGTCTGGAATGTTGCACCCGAGTACCAGGGGACGAAAACTGAGACACATTTGAACACGTTTCCCGATCACACGGTGGATCATACTCTGGGTTCCACATGCATGTTTTAGCTGAAGGAAGAATCCCTTAAACCTGGAGAGTTGAGACCCATGGAATGGGTACCATGCAATATGACTTCAAAGGGTCTGCATTTGCTCACCGAACCTCACCAATCCTATCACTGCTGCGTTTATGCCACTGTACACATGCTGGATTCTCTTTCGGAGACATATAAATCCATAGGTTTTAAGATTCTTACTAGTCAGGTATATTCTTAGGCGTTTAATATGGGGTGTTGAGTCCACTTCGTTGAGCAAGCAGTAGCTCTTCTCTATTACATATTTGGCTTATGGAAATGTATCTGTGCTAATTTCAATCTCTGGTTTTATGCAGCACCCCAACTCACCTTTCCCCTTAAGCAAGCATAAGTTGGTTTTCTACATTTGAGACCCTATTCTGTTTTGTAATTCAGTTCCTGTGTAGCCAAGTTTACATTCCGTGTATTAGTGATACCTTATGATGTTTCTTTTTCTGTGTGACTTATTTCACTTAGAATCATCGTACCTGAATCCACTCATTATGCTGCTACTGGCCTGATGACATAGATTTCATTGCTGAGTGATATTGCATTGTACGTAAGCACCACAACTTCTTTATCCATTTTTCGCTTTCTGCGATATTGAACTTGTACCGTAAACGAGGTTCTTGTAAACAGAGCCGTCCCGAACTTTGGGGTGGCTGTGTCTTTTTGATTTTAATTTCCCTAAGCTATAGGACCATAAGTGGAAGTGCCCTAGGCTCTGTTGCTTTGTTTTTTAGATATTTCAGGAAACACCATACACTTCTCCAGAGTGGCTGTTTGCAATTTACATCCCACCCATCAGCATAAGAAGGGTCCCAGTTCTCCATGGCCTGTCCTGCCTTTCTGGATTTTACACTTTTTTCAGATGGCCCTTTTGACCGGGGGGCAGTGAGACTTCATTTTAGTGCAGATTTCCTTTGCAAGCTTGCTTGGTTGGCCAAAAAGGGCGTATGCGTTTTTTCCTGAATATATTCAGGAATATATTCAGGAAAAAACGCATATGTCCTTTTTGGCCAAGTGCATCATTGTGGACGTTCTGCCTCTTTTCCTATGCTTTACATGCAATTCCAGTCTACCTCCTGAAATCGGTTTCCTGCAATTCTGCCCCGCTTTCAAGTCCTCTTGGCAGCCTTACTTCAATATATTTTTGGACGATAGCTGTCATTTAGAACTCTGCAGGTTTGTGAATTACAGTGCCCCTGAGCTCCTGTCTTCAACTCGCTTTCTTGTGAGCTGGCAGCAACACCGCAGGATTGCTTCAGGCCCTAGTGTGGTTCCGGCATGGCTCGCTGAGCCTTTGGTTAATTCCTCTTCTTGTTGGGAAATGAGAGTTAAATTTGCCCGTCCAGACACCTCCAGCTAGTCTCTCATTGGTTCTCCCTATTCCTGTTCATTTTCCGCAGAAATTGCCAACTGGGCCAAACAGGAGGTTAAAGGCACTGACTCTCCAAGTGGGGAGAGTGTTAGTAAAGCGTCTGGAATGTTGCACCCGAGTACCAGGGGACGAAAACTGAGACACATTTGAACACGTTTCCCGATCACACGGTGGATCATACTCTGGGTTCCACATGCATGTTTTAGCTGAAGGAAGAATCCCTTAAACCTGGAGAGTTGAGAACCATGGAATGGGTACCATGCAATATGACTTCAAAGGGTCTGCATTTGCTCACCGAACCTCACCAATCCTATCACTGCTGCGTTTATGCCGCTGTACACACGCTTGATTCTCTTTCGGAGACATATAAATCCATAGGTTTTAAGATTCTTACTAGTCAGGTATATTCTTAGGCGTTTAATATGTGGTGTTGAGTCCACTTCGTTGAGCAAGCAATAGCTCTTGTCTATTACATATTTGGCTTTTGGAAAGGTATCTGTGCTAATTTCAATCTCTGGTTTTATGCAGCACCCCAACTCACCTTTCCCCTTAAGCAAGCATAAGTTGGTTTTCTACATTTGAGACCCTATTCTGTTTTGTAATTCAGTTCCTGTGTAGCCAAGTTTACATTCCGTGTATTAGTGATATCTTATGATGTTTCTTTTTCTGTGTGACATATTTCACTTAGAATCATCGTACCTGAATCCACTCATTATGCTGCTACTGGCCTGATGACAGAGATTTCATTGCTGAGTGGTATTGCATTGTACGTAAGTACCACAACTTCTTTATCCATTTTTCGCTTTCTGCAATATTGAACTTGTACCGTAAATGAGGTTCTTGTAAACAGAGCCGTCCCAAACTTTGGGGTGGCTGTGTCTTTTTGATTTTAATTTCCCTAATCTATAGGACCATAAGTCGAATTGCCCTAGGCTCTGTTGCTTTGTTTTTTAGATGTTTCAGGAAACACCATACACTTCTCCAGAGTGGCTGTTGGCAATTTACATCCCGCCCATCAGCATAAGAAGGCTCCCAGTTCTCCATGGCCTGTCCTGCCTTTCTGGATTTTACACTTTTTTCAGATGGCCCTTTTGACCGGGGGGCAGTGAGACTTCATTGTAGTGCAGATTTCCTTTGCAAGCTTGCTTGGTTGGCCAAAAAGGGCGTATGCGTTTTTTCCTGAATATATTCAGGAATATATTCAGGAAAAAACGCATATGTCCTTTTTGGACAAGTGCATCATTGTGGACGTTCTGCCTCTTTTCCTATGCTTTACATGAAATTCCAGTCTACCTCCTGAAATCGGTTTCCTGCAATTCTGCCCCGCTTTCAAGTCCTCTTGGCAGCCTTACTTCAATATATTTTTGGACGATCGCTGTCATTTAGAACACTGCAGGTTTGTGAATTACAGGGCCCCTGAGCTCCTTTCTTCAACTCGCTTTCTTGTGAGCTGGCCGCAACACCGCAGGATTGCTTCAGGCCCTAGTGTGGTTCTGGCATGGCTCGCTGAGCCTTTGGTTAATTCCTCTTCCTGGCGGGAAATGAGAGTTCAATTTACCCGTCCAGACACCTCCAGCTAGTCTCTCATTGGTTCTCCCTATTCCTGTTCATTTTCCGCAGAAATTGCAAACTGGGCCAAACAGGAGGTTAAAGGCACTGACTCTCCAAGTGGGGAGAGTGTTAGTAAAGCTTCTGGAATGTTGCACCCGAGTACCAGGGGACGAAAACTGAGACACATTTGAACACGTTTCCTGATCACACGGTGGATCATACTCTGGGTTCCACATGCATGTTTTAGCTGAAGGAAGAATCCCTTAAACCTGGAGAGTTGAGAACCATGGAATGGGTACCATGCAATATGACTTCAAAGGGTCTGCATTTGCTCACCGAACCTCACCAATCCTATCACTGCTGCGTTTATGCCGCTGTACACACGCTTGATTCTCTTTCGGAGACATATAAATCCATTGGTTTTAAGATTCTTACTAGTCAGGTATATTCTTAGGCGTTTAATATGGGGTGTTGAGTCCACTTCGTTGAGCAAGCAGTAGCTCTTGTCTATTACATATTTGGCTTATGGAAAGGTATCTGTGCTAATTTCAATCTCTGGTTTTATGCAGCACCCCAACTCACCTTTCCCCTTAAGCAAGCATATGTTGGTGTTCTACATTTGAGACCCTATTCTGTTTTGTAATTCAGTTCCTGTGTAGCCAAGTTTACATTCCGTGTATTAGTGATATCTTATGATGTTTCTTTTCCTGTTTGACTTATTTCACTTAGAATCATCGTACCTGAATCCACTCATTATGCTGCTACTGGCCTGATGACATAGATTTCATTGCTGAGTGATATTGCATTGTACGTAAGTACCACAACTTCTTTATCCATTTTTCACTTTCTGCGATATTGAACTTGTACCGTAAACGAGGTTCTTGTAAACAGAGCCATCCCAAACTTTGGGGTGGCTGTGTCTTTTTGATTTTAATTTCCCTAAGCTATAGGACCATAAGTGGAAGTGCCCTAGACTCTGTTGCTTTGTTTTTTAGATGTTTCAGGAAACACCATACACTTCTCCAGAGTGGCTGTTGGCAATTAACATCCCGCCCATCAGCATAAGAAGGCTCCCAGTTCTCCATGGCCTGTCCTGCCTTTCTGGATTTTACACTTTTTTCAGATGGCCCTTTTGACCGGGGGGCAGTGAGACTTCATTGTAGTGCAGATTTCCTTTGCAAGCTTGCTTGGTTGGCCAAAAAGGGCGTATGCGTTTTTTCCTGAATATATTCAGGAAAAAACGCATACGCCCTTTTTGGCCAAGTGCATCATTGTGGACGTTCTGCCTCTTTTCCTATGCTTTACATGCAATTCCAGTCTACCTCCTGAAATCGGTTTCCTGCAATTCTGCCCCGCTTTCAAGTCCTCTTGGCAGCCTTACTTCAATATATTTTTGGACGATAGCTGTCATTTAGAACTCTGCAGGTTTGTGAATTACAGTGCCCCTGAGCTCCTGTCTTCAACTCGCTTTCTTGTGAGCTGGCAGCAACACCGCAGGATTGCTTCAGGCCCTAGTGTGGTTCCGGCATGGCTCGCTGAGCCTTTGGTTAATTCCTCTTCTTGTTGGGAAATGAGAGTTAAATTTGCCCGTCCAGACACCTCCAGCTAGTCTCTCATTGGTTCTCCCTATTCCTGTTCATTTTCCGCAGAAATTGCCAACTGGGCCAAACAGGAGGTTAAAGGCACTGACTCTCCAAGTGGGGAGAGTGTTAGTAAAGCATCTGGAATGTTGCACCCGAGTACCAGGGGACGAAAACTGAGGCACATTTGAACACGTTTCCCGATCACACGGTGGATCATACTCTGGGTTCCACATGAATGTTTTAGCTGAAGGAAGAATCCCTTAAACCTGGAGAGTTGAGAACCATGGAATGGGTACCATGCAATATGACTTCAAAGGGTCTGCATTTGCTCACCGAACCTCACCAATCCTATCACTGCTGCGTTTATGCCGCTGTACACACGCTGGATTCTCTTTCGTAGACATATCAATCCATAGGTTTTAAGATTCTTACTAGTCAGGTATATTCTTAGGCGTTTAATATGGGGTGTTGAGTCCACTTCGTTGAGCAAGCAGTAGCTCTTGTCTATTACATATTTGGCTTATGGAAAGGTATCTGTGCTAATTTCAATCTCTGGTTTTATGCAGCACCCCAACTCACCTTTCCCCTTAAGCAAGCATAAGTTGGTTTTCTACATTTGAGACCCTATTCTGTTTTGTAATTCAGTTCCTGTGTAGCCAAGTTTACATTCCGTGTATTAGTGATATCTTATGATGTTTCTATTTCTGTGTGACTTATTTCACTTAGAATCATCGTACCTGAATCCACTCATTATGCTGCTACTGGCCTGATGACATAGATTTCATTGCTGAGTGGTATTGCATTGTACGTTAGTACCACAACTTCTTTATCCATTTTTCCCTTTCTGCAATATTGAACTTGTACCGTAAATGAGGTTCTTGTAAACAGAGCCGTCCCAAACTTTGGGGTGGCTGTGTCTTTTTGATTTTAATTTCCCTAATCTATAGGACCATAAGTGGAAGTGCCCTAGGCTCTGTTGCTTTGTTTTTTAGATGTTTTAGGAAACACCATACACTTCTCCAGAGTGGCTGTTGGCAATTTACATCCCGCCCATCAGCATAAGAAGGCTCCCAGTTCTCCATGGCCTGTCCTGCCTTTCTGGATTTTACACTTTTTTCAGATGGCCCTTTTGACCGGGGGGCAGTGAGACTTCATTGTAGTGCAGATTTCCTTTGCAAGCTTGCTTGGTTGGCCAAAAAGGGCGTATGCGTTTTTTCCTGAATATATTCAGGAAAAAACGCATACGCCCTTTTTGGCCAAGTGCATCATTGTGGACGTTCTGCCTCTTTTCCTATGCTTTTCATGCAATTCCAGTCTACCTCCTCAAATCGGTTTCCTGCAATTCTGCCCCGCTTTCAAGTCCTCTTGGCAGCCTTACTTCAATATATTTTTGGATGATAGCTGTCATTTATAACTCTGCAGGTTTGTGAATTACAGTGCCCCTGAGCTTCTTTCTTCAACTCGCTTTCTTGTGAGCTGGCCGCAACACCGCAGGATTGCTTCAAGCCCTAGTGTAGTTTCGGCATGGCTCGCTTAGCCTTTGGTTAATTCCTCTTCCTGGTGGGAAATGAGAGTTAAATTTGCCCGTCCAGACACCTCCAGCTAGTCTGTCATTGGTTCTCCCTATTCCTGTTAATTTTCCACAGAAATTGCAAACTGCGCCAAACAGGAGGTTAAAGGCACTGACTCTCCAAGTAGGGAGAGTGTTAGTAAAGCGTCTGGAATGTTGCACCCGAGTACCAGGGGACGAAAACTGAGACACATATGAACACATTTCCCGATCACACGGTGGATCATACTCTGGGTTCCACATGCCTGTTTTAGCTGAAGGAAGAATCCCTTAAACCTGGAGAGTTGAGAACCATGGAATGGGTACCATGCAATATGACTTCAAAGGGTCTGCATTTGCTCACCGAACCTCACCAATCCTATCACTGCTGCGTTTATGCCGCTGTACACACGCTTGATTCTCTTTCGGAGACATATAAATCCATAGGCTTTAAGATTCTTACTAGTCAGGTATATTCTTAGGCGTTTAATATGGGGTGTTGAGTCCACTTCGTTGAGCAAGCAGTAGCTCTTGTCTATTACATATTTGACTTATGGAAATGTATCTGTGCTAATTTCAATCTCTGGTTTTATGCAGCACCCCAACTCACCTTTCCCCTTAAGCAAGCATAAGTTGGTTTTCTACATTTGAGACCCTATTCTGTTTTGTAATTCAGTTCCTGTGTAGCCAAGTTTACATTCCGTGTATTAGTGATACCTTATGATGTTTCTTTTTCTGTGTGACTTATTTTACTTAGAATCATCGTACCTGAATCCACTCATTATGCTGCTACTGGCCTGATGACATAGATTTCATTGCTGAGTGATATTGCATTGTACGTAAGTACCACAACTTCTTTATCCATTTTTCGCTTTCTGCGATATTGAACTTGTACCGTAAACGAGGTTCTTGTAAACAGAGCCGTCCCAAACTTTGGGGTGGCTGTGTCTTTTTGATTTTAATTTCCCTAATCTATAGGACCATAAGTGGAAGTGCCCTAGGCTCTGTTGCTTTGTTTTTTAGATGTTTCAGGAAACACCATACACTTCTCCAGAGTGGCTGTTGGCAATTTACATCCCGCCCATCAGCATAACAAGGCTCCCAGTTCTCCATGGCCTGTCCTGCCTTTCTGGATTTTACACTTTTTTCAGATGGCCCTTTTGACCGGGGGGCAGTGAGACTTCATTGTAGTGCAGATTTCCTTTGCAAGCTTGCTTGGTTGGCCAAAAAGGGCGTATGCGTTTTTTCCTGAATATATTCAGGAAAAAACGCATACGCCCTTTTTGGCCAAGTGCATCGTTGTGTACGTTCTGCCTCTTTTCCTATGCTTTACATCCAATTCCTGTCTACCTCCTGAAATCGGTTTCCTGCAATTCTGCCCCGCTTTCAAGTCCTCTTGGCAGCCTTACTTCAATATATTTTTGGACGATAGCTGTCATTTATAACTCTGAAGCTTTGTGAATTACACTGCCCCTGAGCTCCTTTTTTCAACTGGCTTTCTTGTGAGCTGGCCGCAACTCCGCAGGATTGCTTCAGGCCCTAGTGTTGTTCCGGCATGGCTCGCTGAGCCTTTGTTTAATTCCTCTTCCTGGTGGGAAATGAGAGTTAAATTTGCCCGTCCAGACTCCTCCAGCTAGTCTCTCATTGGTTCTCCCTATTCCTGTTCATTTTCCGCAGAAATTGCACACTGGGCCAAACAGGAGGATAAAGGCGCTGACTCTCCAAGTGGGGAGAGTGTTAGTAAAGCGTCTGGAATGTTGCACCCGAGTACCAGGCGACGAAAACTGAGACACATTTGAACACGTTTCCCGATCACACGGTGGATCATCCTCTGGGTTCCACATGCATGTTTTAGCTGAAGGAAGAATCCCTTAAACCTGGAGAGTTGAGAACCATGGAATGGGTACCATGCAATATGACTTCAAAGGGTCTGCATTTGCTCACCAAACCTCACCAATCCTATCACTGCTGCGTTTATGCCGCTGTACACATGCTGGATTCTCTTTCGGAGACATATAAATCCATAGGTTTTAAGATTCTTACTAGTCAGGTATATTCTTAGGCGTTTAATATGGGGTGTTGAGTCCACTTCATTGAGCAAGCAGTAGCTCTTGTATATTACATATTTGGCTTATGGAAAGGTATCTGTGCTAATTTCAATCTCTGGTTTTATGCAGCACCCCAACTCACCTTTCCCCTTAAGCAAGCATAAGTTGGTTTTCTACATTTGAGACCCTATTCTGTTTTGTAATTCAGTTCCTGTGTAGCCAAGTTTACATTCCGTGTATTAGTGATACCTTATGATGTTTCTTTTTCTGTGTGACTTATTTCACTTAGAATCATCGTACCTGAATCCACTCATTATGCTGCTACTGGCCTGATGACATAGATTTCATTGCTGAGTGATATTGCATTGTACGTAAGTACCACAACTTCTTTATCCATTTTTCGCTTTCTGCGATATTGAACTTGTACCGTAAACGAGGTTCTTGTAAACAGAGCCGTCCCAAACTTTGTGGTGGCTGTGTCTTTTTGAGTTTAATTTCCCTAATCTATATTACCAAAAATGAAGTGCCCTAGGCTCTGTTGCTTTGTTTTTCAGATGTTTCAGGAAACACCATACACTTCTCCAGAGTGGCTGTTGGCAATTTACATCCCGCCCATCAGCCTAAGTAGGCTCCCAGTTCTCCATGGCCTGTCCTGCCTTTCTGGATTTTACACTTTTTTCAGATGGTCCTTTTGACCAGGGGGCAGTGAGACTTCATTGTAGTGCAGATTTCCTTTGCAAGCTTGCTTGGTTGGCCAAAAAGGGCGTATGCGTTTTTTCCTGAATATATTCAGGAAAAAACGCATACGCCCTTTTTGGCCAAGTGCATCATTGTGGACGTTCTGCCTCTTTTCCTATGCTTTACATGCAATTCCAGTCTACCTCCTGAAAACGGTTTCCTGCAATTCTGCCCCGCTTTCAAGTCCTCTTGGCAGACTTACTTCAATATATTTTTGGACGATAGCTGTCATTTAGAACTCTGAAGGTTTGTGAATTACAGTGCCCCTGAGCTACTTTCTTCAACTCGCTTTCTTGTGAGCTGTCCGCAACACCGCAGGATTGCTTCAGGCCCTAGTGTGGTTCGGCACGGCTCACTGAGCCTTTGGTTAATTCCTCTTCCTGGTGGGAAATGAGAGTTAAATTTGCCCGTCCAGACACCTCCAGCTAGTCTCTCATTGGTTCTCCCTATTCCTGTTCATTTTCCACAGAAATTGCAAACTGGGTCAAACAGGAGGTTAAAGGCACTGACTCTCCAAGTGGGGAGAGTGTTAGTAAAGCGTCTGGAATGTTGCACCCGAGTACCAGGGGATGAAAACTGAGACACATTTGAACACGTTTCCCAATCACACGGTGGATCATACTCTGGGTTCCACATGCATGTTTTAACTGAAGGAAGAATCCCTTAAACCTGGAGAGTTGAGAACCATGGAATGGGTACCATGCAATATGACTTCAAAGGGTCTGCATTTGCTCACCGAACCTCACCAATCCTATCACTGCTGCGTTTATGCTGCTGTACACACGCTTGATTCTCTTTCGGAGACATATCAATCCATAGGTTTTAAGATTCTTACTAGTCAGGTATATTCTTAGGCGTTTAATATGGGGTGTTGAGTCCACTTCGTTGAGCAAGCAGTAGCTCTTGTCTATTACATATTTGGCTTATGGAAAGGTATCTGTGCTAATTTCAATCTCTGGTTTTATGCAGCACCCCAACTCACCTTTCCCCTTAAGTAAGCATAAGTTGGTTTTCTACATTTGAGACCCTATTCTGTTTTGTAATTCAGTTCCTGTGTAGCAAAGTTTACATTCCGTGTATTAGTGATATCTTATGATGCTTCTTTTTCTGTGTGACTTATTTCACTTAGAATCATCGTACCTGAATCCACTCATTATGCTGCTACTGGCCTGATGACATAGATTTCATTGCTGAGTGATATTGCATTGTACGTAAGTACCACAACTTCTTTATCCATTTTTCGCTTTCTGCAATATTGAACTTGTACCGTAAATGAGGTTCTTGTAAACAGAGCCGTCCCAATTTTTGGGGTGGCTGTGTCTTTTTGATTTTAATTTCCCTAATCTATAGGACCATAAGTGGAAGGGCCCTAGGCTCTGTTGCTTTGTTTTTTAGATGTTTCAGGAAACACCATACACTTCTGCAGAGTGGCTGTTGGCAATTTACATCCCACCCATCAGCATAAGAAGGCTCCCAGTTCTCCATGGCCTGTCCTGCCTTTCTGGATTTTACAATTTTTTCAGATGGCCCTTTTGACCGGGGGGCAGTGAGACTTCATTGTAGTGCAGATTTCCTTTGCAAGCTTGCTTCGTTGGCCAAAAAGGGCGTATGCGTTTTTTCCTGAATATATTCAGGAATATATTTAGGAAAAAACGCATACGCCCTTTTTGGCCAAGTGCATCATTGTGGACGTTCTGCCTCTTTTCCTATGCTTTACATGCAATTCCAGTCTACCTCCTGAAATCGGTTTCCTGCAATTCTGCCCCGCTTTCAAGTCCTCTTGGCAGCCTTACTTCAATATATTTTTGGACGATAGCTGTCATTTATAACTCTGAAGCTTTGTGAATTACAGTGCCCCTGAGCTCCTTTTTTCAACTGGCTTTCTTGTGAGCTGGCCGCAACACCGCAGGATTGCTTCAGGCCCTAGTGTGGTTCCGGCATGGCTCGCTGAGCCTTTGGTTAATTCCTCTTCCTGGTGGGAAATGAGAGTTAAATTTGCCCGTTCAGACACCTCCAGCTAGTCTCTCATTGGTTCTCCCTATTCCCGTTCATTTTCCGCAGAAATTGCACACTGGGCCAAACAGGAGGTTAAAGGCGCTGACTCTCCAAGTGGGGAGAGTGTTAGTAAAGCGTCTGGAATGTTGCACCCGAGTACCAGGGGACGAAAACTGAGATACATTTGAACACGTTTCCCGATCACATGGTGGATCATACTCTGGGTTCCACATGCATGTTTTAGCTGAAGGAAGAATCCCTTAAACCTGGAGAGTTGAGAACCATGGAATGGGTACCATGCAATATGACTTCAAAGGGTCTGCATTTGCTCACCGAACCTCACCAATCCCATCACTGCTGCGTTTATGCCGCTGTACACACACTGGATTCTCTTTCGGAGACATATAAATCCATAGGTTTTAAGATTCTTACTAGTCAGGTATATTCTTAGGCGTTTAATATGGGGTGTTGAGTCCACTTCGTTGAGCAAGCAGTAGCTCTTGTCTATTACATATTTGACTTATGGAAAGGTATCTATGCTAATTTCAATCTCTGGTTTTATGCAGCACCCCAACTCACCTTTCCCCTTAAGCAAGCATAAGTTGGTTTTCTACATTTGAGACCCTATTCTGTTTTGTAATTCAGTTCCTGTGTAGCCAAGTTTACATTCCGTGTATTAGTGATATCTTATGATGTTTCTTTTTCTGTGTGACATATTTCACTTAGAATCATCGTACCTGAATCCATTCATTATGCTGCTACTGACCTGATGACATAGATTTCATTGCTGAGTGATATTGAATTGTACGTAAGTACCACAACTTCTTTATCCATTTTTCGCTTTCTGCGATATTGAACTTGTACCGTAAATGAGGTTCTTGTAAACAGAGCCGTCCCAAACTTTGGGGTGGCTGTGTCTTTTTGATTTTAATTTCCCTAATCTATAGGACCATAAGTAGAAGTGCCCTAGGCTCTGTTGTTTTGTTTTTTAGATGTTTCAGGAAACACCATACACTTCTCCAGAGTGGCTGTTGGCAATTTACATCCCGCCCATCAGCATAAGAAGGCTCCCAGTTCTCCATGGCCTGTCCTGCTTTTCTGGATTTTACACTTTTTTCAGATGGCCCTTTTGACCGGGGGGCAGTGAGACTTCATTGTAGTGCAGATTTCCTTTGCAAGCTTGCTTGGTTGGCCAAAAAGGGCGTATGCGATTTTTCCTGAATATATTCAGGAAAAAACGCATACGCCCTTTTTGGCCAAGTGCATCATTGTGGACGTTCTGCCTCTTTTCCTATGCTTTACATCCAATTCCAGTCTACCTCCTGAAATCGGTTTCCTGCAATTCTGCCCCGCTTTCAAGTCCTCTTGGCAGCCTTACTTCAATATATTTTTGGACGATAGCTGTCATTTATAACTCTGCATGTTTGTGAATTACAGTGCCCCTGAGCTCCTTTCTTCAACTCGCTTTCTTGTGAGCTGGCCACAACACCGCAGGATTGCTTCAGGCCTAGTGTGGTTCCGGCATGGCTCGCTGAGCCTTTGGTTAATTCCTCTTCCTGGTGGGAAATGAGAGTTAAATTTGCCCGTCCAGACACCTCCAGCTAGTCTCTCATTGGTTCTGCCTATTCCTGTTCCTTTTCTGCAGAAATTGCAAACTGGGCCAAACAGGAGTTTAAAGGCACTGACTCTCCAAGTGGGGAGAGTGTTAGTAAAGCGTCTGGAATGTTGCACCCGAGTACCAGGGGACGAAAACTGAGACACATTTGAACACGTTTCCCGATCACACGGTGGATCATACTCTGGGTTCCTCATGCATGTTTTAGCTGAAGGAAGAATCCCTTAAACCTGGAGAGTTGAGACCCATGGAATGGGTACCATGCAATATGACTTCAAAGGGTCTGCATTTGCTCACCGAACTTCACCAATCCTATCACTGCTGCGTTTATGCCGCTGTACACACGCTTGATTCTCTTTCGTAGACATATCAATCCATAGGTTTTAAGATTCTTACTAGTCAGGTATATTCTTAGGCGTTTAATATGGGGTGTTGAGTCCACTTCGTTGAGCAAGCAGTAGCTCTTGTCTATTACATATTTGGCTTATGGAAAGGTATCTGTGCTAATTTCAATCTCTGGTTTTATGCAGCACCCCAACTCACCTTTCCCCTTAAGTAAGCATAAGTTGGTTTTCTACATTTGAGACACTATTCTGTTTTGTAATTCAGTTCCTGTGTAGCAAAGTTTACATTCCGTGTATTAGTGATATCTTATGATGCTTCTTTTTCTGTGTGACTTATTTCACTTAGAATCATCGTACCTGAATCCACTCATTATGCTGCTACTGGCCTGATGACACAGATTTCATTGCTGAGTGATATTGCATTGTACGTAAGTACCACAACTTCTTTATCCATTTTTCGCTTTCTGCAATATTGAACTTGTACCGTAAATGAGGTTCTTGTAAACAGAGCCGTCCCAATTTTTGGGGTGGCTGTGTCTTTTTGATTTTAATTTCCCTAATCTATAGGACCATAAGTGGAAGGGCCCTAGGCTCTGTTGCTTTGTTTTTTAGATGTTTCAGGAAACACCATACACTTCTGCAGAGTGGCTGTTGGCAATTTACATCCCACCCATCAGCATAAGAAGGCTCCCAGTTCTCCATGGCCTGTCCTGCCTTTCTGGATTTTACAATTTTTTCAGATGGCCCTTTTGACCGGGGGGCAGTGAGACTTCATTGTAGTGCAGATTTCCTTTGCAAGCTTGCTTCGTTGGCCAAAAAGGGCGTATGCGTTTTTTCCTGAATATATTCAGGAATATATTTAGGAAAAAACACATACGCCCTTTTTGGCCAAGTGCATCATTGTGGACGTTCTGCCTCTTTTCCTATGCTTTACATGCAATTCCAGTCTACCTCCTGAAATCGGTTTCCTGCAATTCTGCCCCGCTTTCAAGTCCTCTTGGCAGCCTTACTTCAATATATTTTTGGACGATAGCTGTCATTTATAACTCTGAAGCTTTGTGAATTACAGTGCCCCTGAGCTCCTTTTTTCAACTGGCTTTCTTGTGAGCTGGCCGCAACACCGCAGGATTGCTTCAGGCCCTAGTGTGGTTCCGGCATGGCTCGCTGAGCCTTTGGTTAATTCCTCTTCCTGGTGGGAAATGAGAGTTAAATTTGCCCGTTCAGACACCTCCAGCTAGTCTCTCATTGGTTCTCCCTATTCCCGTTCATTTTCCGCAGAAATTGCACACTGGGCCAAACAGGAGGTTAAAGGCGCTGACTCTCCAAGTGGGGAGAGTGTTAGTAAAGCGTCTGGAATGTTGCACCCGAGTACCAGGGGACGAAAACTGAGACACATTTGAACACGTTTCCCGATCACATGGTGGATCATACTCTGGGTTCCACATGCATGTTTAAGCTGAAGGAAGAATCCCTTAAACCTGGAGAGTTGAGAACCATGGAATGGGTACCATGCAATATGACTTCAAAGGGTCTGCATTTGCTCACCGAACCTCACCAATCCCATCACTGCTGCGTTTATGCCGCTGTACACACGCTGGATTCTCTTTCGGAGACATATAAATCCATAGGTTTTAAGATTCTTACTAGTCAGGTATATTCTTAGGCGTTTAATATGGGGTGTTGAGTCCACTTCGTTGAGCAAGCAGTAGCTCTTGTCTATTACATATTTGGCTTATGGAAAGGTATCTGTGCTAATTTCAATCTCTGGTTTTATGCAGCACCCCAACTCACCTTTCCCCTTAAGCAAGCATAAGTTGGTTTTCTACATTTGAGACCCTATTCTGTTTTGTAATTCAGTTCCTGTGTAGGCAAGTTTACATTCCGTGTATTAGTGATATCTTATGATGTTTCTTTTTCTGTGTGACATATTTCACTTAGAATCATCGTACCTGAATCCCTTCATTATGCTGCTACTGGCCTGATGACATAGATTTCATTGCTGAGTGATATTGAATTGTACGTAAGTACCACAACTTCTTTATCCATTTTTCGCTTTCTGCGATATTGAACTTGTACCGTAAATGAGGTTCTTGTAAACAGAGCCGTCCCAAAGTTTGGGGTGGCTGTGTCTTTTTGATTTTAATTTCCCTAATCTATAGGACCATAAGTAGAAGTGCCCTAGGCTCTGTTGTTTTGTTTTTTAGATGTTTCAGGAAACACCATACACTTCTCCAGAGTGGCTGTTGGCAATTTACATCCCGCCCATCAGCATAAGAAGGCTCCCAGTTCTCCATGGCCTGTCCTGCTTTTCTGGATTTTACACGTTTTTCAGATGGCCCTTTTGACCGGGGGGCAGTGAGACTTCATTGTAGTGCAGATTTCCTTTGCAAGCTTGCTTGGTTGGCCAAAAAGGGCGTATGCGATTTTTCCTGAATATATTCAGGAAAAAACGCATACGCCCTTTTTGGCCAAGTGCATCATTGTGGACGTTCTGACTCTTTTCCTATGCTTTACATCCAATTCCAGTCTACCTCCTGAAATCGGTTTCCTGCAATTCTGCCCCGCTTTCAAGTCCTCTTGGCAGCCTTACTTCAATATATTTTTGGACGATAGCTGTCATTTATAACTCTGCAGGTTTGTGAATTACAGTGCCCCTGAGCTCCTTTCTTCAACTCGCTTTCTTGTGAGCTGGCCACAACACCGCAGGATTGCTTCAGGCCTAGTGTGGTTCCGGCATGGCTCGCTGAGCCTTTGCTTAATTCCTCTTCCTGGTGGGAAATGAGAGTTAAATTTGCCCGTCCAGACACCTCCAGCTAGTCTCTCATTGGTTCTCCCTATTCCTGTTCATTTTCCGCAGAAATTGCAAACTGGGCCAAATAGGAGGTTAAAGGCACTGACTCTCCAAGTGGGGAGAGTGTTAGTAAAGCGTCTGGAATGTTGCACCCGAGTACCAGGGGACGAAAACTGAGACACATTTGAACACGTTTCCCGATCACACGGTGGATCATACTCTGGGTTCCACATGCATGTTTTAGCTGAAGGAAGAATCCCTTAAACCTGGAGAGTTGAGACCCATGGAATGGGTACCATGCAATATGACTTCAAAGGGTCTGCATTTGCTCACCGAACCTCACCAATCCTATTACTGCTGCGTTTATGCCGTTGTACACACGCTGGATTCTCTTTCGGAGACATATAAATCCATAGGTTTTAAGATTCTTACTAGTCAGGTATATTCTTAGGCGTTTAATATGGGGTGTTGAGTCCACTTCGTTGAGCAAGCAGTAGCTCTTGTCTATTACATATTTGGCTTATGGAAAGGTATCTGTGCTAATTTCAATCTCTGGTTTTATGCAGCACCCAACTCACCTTTCCCCTTAAGCAAGCATAAGTTGGTTTTCTACATTTGAGACCCTATTCTGTTTTGTAATTCAGTTCCTGTGTAGCCAAGTTTACATTCCGTGTATTAGTGATACCTTATGATGTTTCTTTTTCTGTGTGACTTATTTCACTTAGAATCATCGTACCTGAATCCACTCATTATGCTGCTACTGGCCTGATGACATAGATTTCATTGCTGAGTGGTATTGCATTGTACGTAAGTACCACAACTTCTTTATCCATTTTTCGCTTTCTGCAATATTGAACTTGTACCGTAAATGAGGTTCTTGTAAACAGAGCCGTCCCAAACTTTGGGGTGGCTGTGTCTTTTTGATTTTAATTTCCCTAATCTATAGGACCATAAGTGGAAGTGCCCTAGGCTCTGTTGCTTTGTTTTTTAGATGTTTCAGGAAACACCATACACTTCTCCAGAGTGGCTGTTGGCAATTTACATCCCGCCCATCAGCATAACAAGGCTCCCAGTTCTCCATGGCCTGTCCTGCCTTTCTGGATTTTACACTTTTTTCAGATGGCCCTTTTGACCGGGGGGCAGTGAGACTTCATTGTAGTGCAGATTTCCTTTACAAGCTTGCTTGGTTGGCCAAAAAGGGCGTATGCGTTTTTTCCTGAATATATTCAGGAAAAAACGCATACGCCCTTTTTGGCCAAGTGCATCATTGTGGACGTTCTGCCTCTTTTCCTATGCTTTTCATGCAATTCCAGTCTACCTCCTGAAATCGGTTTCCTGCAATTCTGCCCCGCTTTCAAGTCCTCTTGGCAGCCTTACTTCAATATATTTTTGGATGATAGCTGTCATTTATAACTCTGCAGGTTTGTGAATTACAGTGCCCCTGAGCTTCTTTCTTCAACTCGCTTTCTTGTGAGCTGGCCGCAACACCGCAGGATTGCTTCAGGCCCTAGTGTGGTTCCGGCATGGCTCGCTGAGCCTTTGGTTAATTCCTCTTCCTGGTGGGAAATGAGAGTTAAATTTGCCCGTTCAGACACCTCCAGCTAGTCTCTCGTTGGTTCTCCCTATTCCCGTTCATTTTCCGCAGAAATTGCACACTGGGCCAAACAGGAGGTTAAAGGCGCTGACTCTCCAAGTGGGGAGAGTGTTAGTAAAGCATCTGGAATGTTGCACCCGAGTACCAGGGGACGAAAACTGAGACACATTTGAACACGTTTCCCGATCACATGGTGGATCATACTCTGGGTTCCACATGCATGTTTTAGCTGAAGGAAGAATCCCTTAAACCTGGAGAGTTGAGAACCATGGAATGGGTACCATGCAATATGACTTCAAAGGGTCTGCATTTGCTCACCAAACCTCACCAATCCCATCACTGCTGCGTTTATGCCGCTGTACACACACTGGATTCTCTTTCGGAGACATATAAATCCATAGGTTTTAAGATTCTTACTAGTCAGGTATATTCTTAGGCGTTTAATATGGGGTGTTGAGTCCACTTCGTTGAGCAAGCAGTAGCTCTTGTCTATTACATATTTGACTTATGGAAAGGTATCTATGCTAATTTCAATCTCTGGTTTTATGCAGCACCCTAACTCACCTTTCCCCTTAAGCAAGCATAAGTTGGTTTTCTACATTTGAGACCCTATTCTGTTTTGTAATTCAGTTCCTGTGTAGCCAAGTTTACATTCCGTGTATTAGTGATATCTTATGATGTTTCTTTTTCTGTGTGACATATTTCACTTAGAATCATCGTACCTGAATCCATTCATTATGCTGCTACTGGCCTGATGACATAGATTTCATTGCTGAGTGATATTGAATTGTACGTAAGTACCACAACTTCTTTATCCATTTTTCGCTTTCTGCGATATTGAACTTGTACCGTAAATGAGGTTCTTGTAAACAGAGCCGTCCCAAACTTTGGGGTGGCTGTGTCTTTTTGATTTTAATTTCCCTAATCTATAGGACCATAAGTAGAAGTGCCCTAGGCTCTGTTGTTTTGTTTTTTAGATGTTTCAGGAAACACCATACACTTCTCCAGAGTGGCTGTTGGCAATTTACATCCCGCCCATCAGCATAAGAAGGCTCCCAGTTCTCCATGGCCTGTCCTGCTTTTCTGGATTTTACACTTTTTTCAGATGGCCCTTTTGACCGGGGGGCAGTGAGACTTCATTGTAGTGCAGATTTCCTTTGCAAGCTTGCTTGGTTGGCCAAAAAGGGCGTATGCGATTTTTCCTGAATATATTCAGGAAAAAACGCATACGCCCTTTTTGGCCAAGTGCATCATTGTGGACGTTCTGCCTCTTTTCCTATGCTTTTCATGCAATTCCAGTCTACCTCCTGAAATCGGTTTCCTGCAATTCTGCCCCGCTTTCAAGTCCTCTTGGCAGCCTTACTTCAATATATTTTTGGATGATAGCTGTCATTTATAACTCTGCAGGTTTGTGAATTACAGTGTCCCTGAGCTTCTTTCTTCAACTCGCTTTCCTGTGAGCTGGCCGCAACACCGCAGGATTGCTTCAGGCCCTAGTGTGGTTCCGGCATGGCTTGCTGAGCCTTTGGTTAATTCCTCTTCCTGGTGGGAAATGAGAGTTAAATTTGCCCGTTCAGACACCTCCAGCTAGTCTGTCATTGGTTCTCCCTATTCCCGTTCATTTTCCGCAGAAATTGCACACTGGGCCAAACAGGAGGTTAAAGGCGCTGACTCTCCAAGTGGGGAGAGTGTTAGTAAAGCGTCTGGAATGTTGCACCCGAGTACCAGGGGACGAAAACTGAGACACATTTGAACACGTTTCCCGATCACATGGTGGATCATACTCTGGGTTCCACATGCATGTTTTAGCTGAAGGAAGAATCCCTTAAACCTGGAGAGTTGAGAACCATGGAATGGGTACCATGCAATATGACTTCAAAGGGTCTGCATTTGCTCACCGAACCTCACCAATCCCATTACTGCTGCATTTATGCCGCTGTACACACACTGGATTCTCTTTCGGAGACATATAAATCCATAGGTTTTAAGATTCTTACTAGTCAGGTATATTCTTAGGCGTTTAATATGGGGTGTTGAGTCCACTTCGTTGAGCAAGCAGTAGCTCTTGTCTATTACATATTTGACTTATGGAAAGGTATCTATGCTAATTTCAATCTCTGGTTTTATGCAGCACCCCAACTCACCTTTCCCCTTAAGCAAGCATAAGTTGGTTTTCTACATTTGAGACCCTATTCTGTTTTGTAATTCAGTTCCTGTGTAGGCAAGTTTACATTCCGTGTATTAGTGATATCTTATGATGTTTCTTTTTCTGTGTGACATATTTCACTTAGAATCATCGTACCTGAATCCATTCATTATGCTGCTACTGGCCTGATGACATAGATTTCATTGCTGAGTGATATTGAATTGTACGTAAGTACCACAACTTCTTTATCCATTTTTCGCTTTCTGCGATATTGAACTTGTACCGTAAATGAGGTTCTTGTAAACAGAGCCGTCCCAAAGTTTGGGGTGGCTGTGTCTTTTTGATTTTAATTTCCCTAATCTATAGGACCATAAGTAGAAGTGCCCTAGGCTCTGTTGTTTTGTTTTTTAGATGTTTCAGGAAACACCATACACTTCTCCAGAGTGGCTGTTGGCAATTTACATCCCGCCCATCAGCATAAGAAGGCTCCCAGTTCTCCATGGCCTGTCCTGCTTTTCTGGATTTTACACGTTTTTCAGATGGCCCTTTTGACCGGGGGGCAGTGAGACTTCATTGTAGTGCAGATTTCCTTTGCAAGCTTGCTTGGTTGGCCAAAAAGGGCGTATGCGATTTTTCCTGAATATATTCAGGAAAAAACGCATACGCCCTTTTTGGCCAAGTGCATCATTGTGGACGTTCTGCCTCTTTTCCTATGCTTTACATCCAATTCCAGTCTACCTCCTGAAATCGGTTTCCTGCAATTCTGCCCCGCTTTCAAGTCCTCTTGGCAGCCTTACTTCAATATATTTTTGGACGATAGCTGTCATTTATAACTCTGCAGGTTTGTGAATTACAGTGCCCCTGAGCTCCTTTCTTCAACTCGCTTTCTTGTGAGCTGGCCACAACACCGCAGGATTGCTTCAGGCCTAGTGTGGTTCCGGCATGGCTCGCTGAGCCTTTGCTTAATTCCTCTTCCTGGTGGGAAATGAGAGTTAAATTTGCCCGTCCAGACACCTCCAGCTAGTCTCTCATTGGTTCTCCCTATTCCTGTTCATTTTCCGCAGAAATTGCAAACTGGGCCAAATAGGAGGTTAAAGGCACTGACTCTCCAAGTGGGGAGAGTGTTAGTAAAGCGTCTGGAATGTTGCACCCGAGTACCAGGGGACGAAAACTGAGACACATTTGAACACGTTTCCCGATCACACGGTGGATCATACTCTGGGTTCCACATGCATGTTTTAGCTGAAGGAAGAATCCCTTAAACCTGGAGAGTTGAGACCCATGGAATGGGTACCATGCAATATGACTTCAAAGGGTCTGCATTTGCTCACCGAACCTCACCAATCCTATCACTGCTGCGTTTATGCCGTTGTACACACGCTGGATTCTCTTTCGGAGACATATAAATCCATAGGTTTTAAGATTCTTACTAGTCAGGTATATTCTTAGGCGTTTAATATGGGGTGTTGAGTCCACTTCGTTGAGCAAGCAGTAGCTCTTGTCTATTACATATTTGGCTTATGGAAAGGTATCTGTGCTAATTTCAATCTCTGGTTTTATGCAGCACCCAACTCACCTTTCCCCTTAAGCAAGCATAAGTTGGTTTTCTACATTTGAGACCCTATTCTGTTTTGTAATTCAGTTCCTGTGTAGCCAAGTTTACATTCCGTGTATTAGTGATACCTTATGATGTTTCTTTTTCTGTGTGACTTATTTCACTTAGAATCATCGTACCTGAATCCACTCATTATGCTGCTACTGGCCTGATGACATAGATTTCATTGCTGAGTGGTATTGCATTGTACGTAAGTACCACAACTTCTTTATCCATTTTTCGCTTTCTGCAATATTGAACTTGTACCGTAAATGAGGTTCTTGTAAACAGAGCCGTCCCAAACTTTGGGGTGGCTGTGTCTTTTTGATTTTAATTTCCCTAATCTATAGGACCATAAGTGGAAGTGCCCTAGGCTCTGTTGCTTTGTTTTTTAGATGTTTCAGGAAACACCATACACTTCTCCAGAGTGGCTGTTGGCAATTTACATCCCGCCCATCAGCATAACAAGGCTCCCAGTTCTCCATGGCCTGTCCTGCCTTTCTGGATTTTACACTTTTTTCAGATGGCCCTTTTGACCGGGGGGCAGTGAGACTTCATTGTAGTGCAGATTTCCTTTACAAGCTTGCTTGGTTGGCCAAAAAGGGCGTATGCGTTTTTTCCTGAATATATTCAGGAAAAAACGCATACGCCCTTTTTGGCCAAGTGCATCATTGTGGACGTTCTGCCTCTTTTCCTATGCTTTTCATGCAATTCCAGTCTACCTCCTGAAATCGGTTTCCTGCAATTCTGCCCCGCTTTCAAGTCCTCTTGGCAGCCTTACTTCAATATATTTTTGGATGATAGCTGTCATTTATAACTCTGCAGGTTTGTGAATTACAGTGCCCCTGAGCTTCTTTCTTCAACTCGCTTTCTTGTGAGCTGGCCGCAACACCGCAGGATTGCTTCAGGCCCTAGTGTGGTTCCGGCATGGCTCGCTGAGCCTTTGGTTAATTCCTCTTCCTGGTGGGAAATGAGAGTTAAATTTGCCCGTTCAGACACCTCCAGCTAGTCTCTCGTTGGTTCTCCCTATTCCCGTTCATTTTCCGCAGAAATTGCACACTGGGCCAAACAGGAGGTTAAAGGCGCTGACTCTCCAAGTGGGGAGAGTGTTAGTAAAGCGTCTGGAATGTTGCACCCGAGTACCAGGGGACGAAAACTGAGACACATTTGAACACGTTTCCCGATCACATGGTGGATCATACTCTGGGTTCCACATGCATGTTTTAGCTGAAGGAAGAATCCCTTAAACCTGGAGAGTTGAGAACCATGGAATGGGTACCATGCAATATGACTTCAAAGGGTCTGCATTTGCTCACCGAACCTCACCAATCCCATCACTGCTGCGTTTATGCCGCTGTACACACACTGGATTCTCTTTCGGAGACATATAAATCCATAGGTTTTAAGATTCTTACTAGTCAGGTATATTCTTAGGCGTTTAATATGGGGTGTTGAGTCCACTTCGTTGAGCAAGCAGTAGCTCTTGTCTATTACATATTTGACTTATGGAAAGGTATCTATGCTAATTTCAATCTCTGGTTTTATGCAGCACCCTAACTCACCTTTCCCCTTAAGCAAGCATAAGTTGGTTTTCTACATTTGAGACCCTATTCTGTTTTGTAATTCAGTTCCTGTGTAGCCAAGTTTACATTCCGTGTATTAGTGATATCTTATGATGTTTCTTTTTCTGTGTGACATATTTCACTTAGAATCATCGTACCTGAATCCATTCATTATGCTGCTACTGGCCTGATGACATAGATTTCATTGCTGAGTGATATTGAATTGTACGTAAGTACCACAACTTCTTTATCCATTTTTCGCTTTCTGCGATATTGAACTTGTACCGTAAATGAGGTTCTTGTAAACAGAGCCGTCCCAAACTTTGGGGTGGCTGTGTCTTTTTGATTTTAATTTCCCTAATCTATAGGACCATAAGTAGAAGTGCCCTAGGCTCTGTTGTTTTGTTTTTTAGATGTTTCAGGAAACACCATACACTTCTCCAGAGTGGCTGTTGGCAATTTACATCCCGTCCATCAGCATAAGAAGGCTCCCAGTTCTCCATGGCCTGTCCTGCTTTTCTGGATTTTACACTTTTTTCAGATGGCCCTTTTGACCGGGGGGCAGTGAGACTTCATTGTAGTGCAGATTTCCTTTGCAAGCTTGCTTGGTTGGCCAAAAAGGGCGTATGCGATTTTTCCTGAATATATTCAGGAAAAAACGCATACGCCCTTTTTGGCCAAGTGCATCATTGTGGACGTTCTGCCTCTTTTCCTATGCTTTACATGCAATTCCAGTCTACCTCCTGAAATCGGTTTCCTGCAATTCTGCCCCGCTTTCAAGTCCTCTTGGCAGCCTTACTTCAATATATTTTTGGACGATAGCTGTCATTTATAACTCTGCAGGTTTGTGAATTACAGTGCCCCTGAGCTCCTTTCTTCAACTCGCTTTCTTGTGAGCTGGCCACAACACCGCAGGATTGCTTCAGGCCTAGTGTGGTTCCGGCATGGCTCGCTGAGCCTTTGGTTAATTCCTCTTCCTGGTGGGAAATGAGAGTTAAATTTGCCCGTCCAGACACCTCCAGCTAGTCTCTCATTGGTTCTCCCTATTCCTGTTCATTTTCCGCAGAAATTGCAAACTGGGCCAAATAGGAGGTTAAAGGCACTGACTCTCCAAGTGGGGAGAGTGTTAGTAAAGCATCTGGAATGTTGCACCCGAGTACCAGGGGACGAAAACTGAGACACATTTGAACACGTTTCCCGATCACACAGTGGATCATACTCTGGGTTCCACATGCATGTTTTAGCTGAAGGAAGAATCCCTTAAACCTGGAGAGTTGAGACCCATGGAATGGGTACCATGCAATATGACTTCAAAGGGTCTGCATTTGCTCACCGAACCTCACCAATCCTATCACTGCTGCGTTTATGCCGCTGTACACACGCTGGATTCTCTTTCGGAGACATATAAATCCATAGGTTTTAAGATTCTTACTAGTCAGGTATATTCTTAGGCGTTTAATATGGGGTGTTGAGTCCACTTCGTTGAGCAAGCAGTAGCTCTTGTCTATTACATATTTGGCTTATGGAAAGGTATCTGTGCTAATTTCAATCTCTGGTTTTATGCAGCACCCCAACTCACCTTTCCCCTTAAGCAAGCATAAGTTGGTTTTCTACATTTGAGACCCTATTCTGTTTTGTAATTCAGTTCCTGTGTAGGCAAGTTTACATTCCGTGTATTAGTGATATCTTATGATGTTTCTTTTTCTGTGTGACTTATTTCACTTAGAATCATCGTACCTGAATCCACTCATTATGCTGCTACTGGCCTGATGACATAGATTTCATTGCTGAGTGGTATTGCATTGTACGTAAGTACCACAACTTCTTTATCCATTTTTCGCTTTCTGCAATATTGAACTTGTACCGTAAATGAGGTTCTTGTAAACAGAGCCGTCCCAAATTTTGGGGTGGCTGTGTATTTTTGATTTTAATTTCCCTAATCTATAGGACCATAAGTGGAAGGGCCCTAGGCTCTGTTGCTTTGTTTTTTAGATGTTTCAGGAAACACCATACACTTCTGCAGAGTGGCTGTTGGCAATTTACATCCCACCCATCAGCATAAGAAGGCTCCCAGTTCTCCATGGTCTGTCCTGCCTTTCTGGATTTTACAATTTTTTCAGATGGCCCTTTTGACCGGGGGGCAGTGAGACTTCATTGTAGTGCAGATTTCCTTTGCAAGCTTGCTTCGTTGGCCAAAAAGGGCGTATGCGTTTTTTCCTGAATATATTCAGGAATATATTTAGGAAAAAACGCATACGCCCTTTTTGGCCAAGTGCATCATTGTGGACGTTCTGCCTCTTTTCCTATGCTTTACATGCAATTCCAGTCTACCTCCTGAAATCGGTTTCCTGCAATTCTGCCCCGCTTTCAAGTCCTTTTGGCAGCCTTACTTCAATATATTTTTGGACGATAGCTGTCATTTATAACTCTGAAGGTTTGTGAATTACAGTGCCCCTGAGCTCCTTTTTTCAACTGGCTTTCTTGTGAGCTGGCCGCAACACCGCAGGATTGCTTCAGGCCCTAGTGTGGTTCCGGCATGGCTCGCTGAGCCTTTGGTTAATTCCTCTTCCTGGTGGGAAATGAGAGTTAAATTTGCCCGTTCAGACACCTCCAGCTAGTCTCTCATTGGTTCTCCCTATTCCCGTTCATTTTCCGCAGAAATTGCACACTGGGCCAAACAGGAGGTTAAAGGCGCTGACTCTCCAAGTGGGGAGAGTGTTAGTAAAGCGTCTGGAATGTTGCACCCGAGTACCAGGGGACGAAAACTGAGACACATTTGAACACGTTTCCCGATCACATGGTGGATCATACTCTGGGTTCCACATGCATGTTTTAGCTGAAGGAAGAATCCCTTAAACCTGGAGAGTTGAGAACCATGGAATGGGTACCATGCAATATGACTTCAAAGGGTCTGCATTTGCTCACCGAACCTCACCAATCCTATCACTGCTGCGTTTATGCCGCTGTACACACACTGGATTCTCTTTCGGAGACATATAAATCCATAGGTTTTAAGATTCTTACTAGTCAGGTATATTCTTAGGCGTTTAATATGGGGTGTTGAGTCCACTTCGTTGAGCAAGCAGTAGCTCTTGTCTATTACATATTTGACTTATGGAAAGGTATCTATGCTAATTTCAATCTCTGGTTTTATGCAGCACCCCAACTCACCTTTCCCCTTAAGCAAGCATAAGTTGGTTTTCTACATTTGAGACCCTATTCTGTTTTGTAATTCAGTTCCTGTGTAGCCAAGTTTACATTCCGTGTATTAGTGATACCTTATGATGTTTCTTTTTCTGTGTGACTTATTTTACTTAGAATCATCGTACCTGAATCCATTCATTATGCTGCTACTGGCCTGATGACATAGATTTCATTGCTGTGTGATATTGCATTGTAGGTAAGTACCACAACTTCTTTATCCATTTTTCGCTTTCTGCAATATTGAACTTGTACTGTAAATGAGGTTCTTGTAAACAGAGCCGTCCCAAATTTTGGGGTGGCTGTGTATTTTTGATTTTAATTTCCCTAATCTATAGGACCATAAGTGGAAGGGCCCTAGGCTCTGTTGCTTTGTTTTTTAGATGTTTCAGGAAACACCATACACTTCTGCAGAGTGGCTGTTGGCAATTTACATCCCACCCATCAGCATAAGAAGGCTCCCAGTTCTCCATGGTCTGTCCTGCCTTTCTGGATTTTACAATTTTTTCAGATGGCCCTTTTGACCGGGGGGCAGTGAGACTTCATTGTAGTGCAGATTTCCTTTGCAAGCTTGCTTCGTTGGCCAAAACGGGCGTATGCGTTTTTTCCTGAATATATTCAGGAATATATTTAGGAAAAAACGCATACGCCCTTTTTGGCCAAGTGCATCATTGTGGACGTTCTGCCTCTTTTCCTATGCTTTACATGCAATTCCAGTCTACCTCCTGAAATCGGTTTCCTGCAATTCTGCCCCGCTTTCAAGTCCTTTTGGCAGCCTTACTTCAATATATTTTTGGACGATAGCTGTCATTTATAACTCTGAAGGTTTGTGAATTGCAGTGCCCCTGAGCTCCTTTTTTCAACTGGCTTTCTTGTGAGCTGGCCGCAACACCGCAGGATTGCTTCAGGCCCTAGTGTGGTTCCGGCATGGCTCGCTGAGCCTTTGGTTAATTCCTCTTCCTGGTGGGAAATGAGAGTTAAATTTGCCCGTTCAGACACCTCCAGCTAGTCTCTCATTGGTTCTCCCTATTCCCGTTCATTTTCCGCAGAAATTGCACACTGGGCCAAACAGGAGGTTAAAGGCGCTGACTCTCCAAGTGGGGAGAGTGTTAGTAAAGCGTCTGGAATGTTGCACCCGAGTACCAGGGGACGAAAACTGAGACACATTTGAACACGTTTCCCGATCACATGGTGGATCATACTCTGGGTTCCACATGCATGTTTTAGCTGAAGGAAGAATCCCTTAAACCTGGAGAGTTGACACCCATGGAATGGGTACCATGCAATATGACTTCAAAGGGTCTGCATTTGCTCACCGAACCTCACCAATCCTATCACTGCTGCGTTTATGCCGCTGTACACACACTGGATTCTCTTTCGGAGACATATAAATCCATAGGTTTTAAGATTCTTACTAGTCAGGTATATTCTTAGGCGTTTAATATGGGGTGTTGAGTCCACTTCGTTGAGCAAGCAGTAGCTCTTGTCTATTACATATTTGACTTATGGAAAGGTATCTATGCTAATTTCAATCTCTGGTTTTATGCAGCACCCCAACTCACCTTTCCCCTTAAGCAAGCATAAGTTGGTTTTCTACATTTGAGACCCTATTCTGTTTTGTAATTCAGTTCCTGTGTAGGCAAGTTTACATTCCGTGTATTAGTGATATCTTATGATGTTTCTTTTTCGGTGTGACATATTTCACTTAGAATCATCGTACCTGAATCCATTCATTATGCTGCTACTGGCCTGATGACATAGATTTCATTGCTGAGTGATATTGCATTGTACGTAAGTACCACAACTTCTTTATCCATTTTTCGCTTTCTGCGATATTGAACTTGTACCGTAAATGAGGTTCTTGTAAACAGAGCCGTCCCAAACTTTGGGGTGGCTGTGTCTATTTGATTTTAATTTCCCTAATCTATAGGACCATAAGTGGAAGTGCCCTAGGCTCTGTTGCTTTGTTTTTTAGATGTTTCAGGAAACACCATACACTTCTCCAGAGTGGCTGTTGGCAATTTACATGCCGCCCATCAGCATAACAAGGCTCCCAGTTCTCCATGGCCTGTCCTGCCTTTCTGGATTTTACACTTTTTTCAGATGGCCCTTTTGACAGGGGGACAGTGAGACTTCATTGTAGTGCAAATTTCCTTTGCAAGCTTGCTTGGTTGGCCAAAAAGGGCGAATGCGTTTTTTCCTGAATATATTCAGGAAAAAACGCATACGCCCTTTTTGGCCAAGTGCATCATTGTGGACGTTCTGCCTCTTTTCCTATGCTTTACATGCAATTCCAGTCTACCTCCTGAAATCGGTTTCCTGCAATTCTGCCCCGCTTTCAAGTCCTTTTGGCAGCCTTACTTCAATATATTTTTGGACGATAGCTGTCATGTATAACTCTGCAGGTTTGTGAATTACAGGGTCCCTGAGCTCACTTCTTCAACTCGATTTCTTGTGAGCTGGCCGCAACACCGCAGGATTGCTTCAGGCCCTAGTGTGGTTCCGGCATGGCTCGCTGAGCCTTTGGTTAATTCCTCTTCCTGGTGGGAAATGAGAGTTAAATTTGCCCGTCCAGACACCTCCAGCTAGTCTCTCATTGGTTCTCCCTATTCCTGTTCATTTTCCGCAGAAATTGCACACTGGGCCAAACAAGAGGATAAAGGCGCTGACTCTCCAAGTGGGGAGAGTGTTAGTAAAGCGTCTGGAATGTTGCACCCGAGTACCAGGGGACGAAAACTGAGACACATTTGAAAACGTTTCCCGATCACATGGTGGATCATACTCTGGGTTCCACATGCATGTTTTAGCTGAAGGAAGAATCCCATAAACCTGGAGAGTTGAGACGCATGGAATGGGTACCATGCAATATGACTTCAAAGGGTCTGCATTTGCTCACTGAACCTCACCAATCCTATCACTGCTGCGTTTATGCCGCTGTACACACGCTGGATTCTCTTTCAGAGACATATAAATCCATAGGTTTTAAGATTCTTACTAGTCAGGTATATTCTTAGGCGTTTAATATGGGGTGTTGAGTCCACTTCGTTGAGCAAGCAGTAGCTCTTGTCTATTACATATTTGACTTATGGAAAGGTATCTATGCTAATTTCAATCTCTGGTTTTATGCAGCACCCCAACTCACCTTTCCCCTTAAGCAAGCATAAGTTGGTTTTCTACATTTGAGACCCTATTCTGTTTTGTAATTCAGTTCCTGTGTAGCCAAGGTTACATTCCGTGTATTAGTGATACCTTATGATGTTTCTTTTTATGTGTGACTTATTTCACTTAGAATCATTGTACCTGAATCCACTTATTATGCTGCTACTGGCCTGATGACATAGATTTCATTGCTGAGTGATATTGCATTGTACGTAAGTACCACAACTTCTTTATCCATTTTTCGCTTTCTGCGATATTGAACTTGTACCGTAAATGAGGTTCTTGTAAACAGAGCCGTCCCAAACTTTGGGGTGGCTGTGTCTTTTTGATTTTAATTTCCCTAATCTATAGGACCATAAGTGGAAGTGCCCTAGGCTCTGTTGCTTTGTTTTTTAGATGTTTCAGGAAACACCATACACTTCTCCAGAGTGGCTGTTGGCAATTTACATCCCGCCCATCAGCATAACAAGGCTCCCAGTTCTCCATGGCCTGTCCTGCCTTTCTGGATTTTTCACGTTTTTCAGATGGCCCTTTTGACCGGGGGGCAGTGAGACTTCATTGTAGTGCAGATTTCCTTTGCAAGCTTGCTTGGTTGGCCAAAAAGGGCGTATGCGTTTTTTCCTGAATATATTCAGGAAAAAACGCATACGCCCTTTTTGGCCAAGTGCATCATTGTGGACGTTCTGCCTCTTTTCCTATGCTTTACATCCAATTCCAGTCTACCTCCTGAAATCGGTTTCCTGCAATTCTGCCCCGCTTTCAAGTCCTCTTGGCAGCCTTACTTCAATATATTTTTGGACGATAGCTGTCATTTATAACTCTGCAAGTTTGTGAATTACAGTGCCCCTGAGTTCCTTTCTTCAACTCGCTTTCTTGTGAGCTGGCCACAACACCGCAGGATTGCTTCAGGCCCTAGTGTGGTTCCGGCATGGCTCGCTGAGCCTTTGGTTAATTCCTCTTCCTGGTGGGAAATGAGAGTTAAATTTGCCCGTCCAGACACCTCCAGCTAGTCTCTCATTGGTTCTCCCTATTCCTGTTAATTTTCCACAGAAATTGCAAACTGGGCCAAACAGGAGTTTAAAGGCACTGACTCTCCAAGTGGGGAGAGTGTTAGTAAAGCGTCTGGAATGTTGCACCCGAGTACCAGGGGACGAAAACTGAGACACATTTGAACACGTTTCCCGATCACACGGTGGATCATACTCTGGGTTCCACATGCATGTTTTAGCTGAAGGAAGAATCCCTTAAACCTGGAGAGTTGAGACCCATGGAATGGGTACCATGCAATATGACTTCAAAGGGTCTGCATTTGCTCACCGAACCTCACCAATCCTATCACTGCTGCGTTTATGCCACTGTACACATGCTGGATTCTCTTTCGGAGACATATAAATCCATAGGTTTTAAGATTCTTACTAGTCAGGTATATTCTTAGGCGTTTAATATGGGGTGTTGAGTCCACTTCGTTGAGCAAGCAGTAGCTCTTGTCTATTACATATTTGGCTTATGGAAATGTATCTGTGCTAATTTCAATCTCTGGTATTATGCAGCACCCCAACTCACCTTTCCCCTTAAGCAAGCATAAGTTGGTTTTCTACATTTGAGACCCTATTCTGTTTTGTAATTCAGTTCCTGTGTAGCCAAGTTTACATTCCGTGTATTAGTGATACCTTATGATGTTTCTTTTTCTGTGTGACTTATTTCACTTAGAATCATCGTACCTGAATCCACTCATTATGCTGCTACTGGCCTGATGACATAGATTTCATTGCTGAGTGATATTGCATTGTACGTAAGTACCACAACTTCTTTATCCATTTTTCGCTTTCTGCGATATTGAACTTGTACCGTAAATGAGGTTCTTGTAAACAGAGCCGTCCCGAACTTTGGGGTGGCTGTGTCTTTTTGATTTTAATTTCCCTAAGCTATAGGACCATAAGTGGAAGTGCCCTAGGCTCTGTTGCTTTGTTTTTTAGATATTTCAGGAAACACCATACACTTCTCCAGAGTGGCTGTTTGCAACTTACATCCCACCCATCAGCATAAGAAGGGTCCCAGTTCTCCATGGCCTGTCCTGCCATTCTGGATTTTACACTTTTTTCAGATGGCCCTTTTGACCGGGGGGCAGTGAGACTTCATTTTAGTGCAGATTTCCTTTGCCAGCTTGCTTGGTTGGCCAAAAAGGGCGTATGCGTTTTTTCCTGAATATATTCAGGAAAAAACGCATACGCCCTTTTTGGCCAAGTGCATCATTGTGGACGTTCTGCCTCTTTTCCTATGCTTTTCATGCAATTCCAGTCTACCTCCTGAAATCGGTTTCCTGCAATTCTGCCCCGCTTTCAAGTCCTCTTGGCAGCCTTACTTCAATATATTTTTGGACGATAGCTGTCATTTATAACTCTGCAGGTTTGTGAATTACAGTGCCCCTGAGCTCCTTTCTTCAACTCGCTTTCTTGTGAGCTGGCCACAACACCGCAGGATTGCTTCAGGCCCTAGTGTGGTTCCGGCATGGCTCGCTGAGCCTTTGGTTAATTCCTCTTCCTGGTGGGAAATGAGAGTTAAATTTGCCCGTCCAGACACCTCCAGCTAGTCTGTCATTGGTTCTCCCTATTCCTGTTAATTTTCCACAGAAATTGCAAACTGGGCCAAACAGGAGGTTAAAGGCACTGACTCTCCAAGTGGGGAGAGTGTTAGTAAAGCGTCTGGAATGTTGCACCCGAGTACCAGGGGACGAAAACTGAGACACATTTGAACACGTTTCCCGATCACACGGTGGATCATACTCTGGGTTCCACATGCATGTTTTAGCTGAAGGAAGAATCCCTTAAACCTGGAGAGTTGAGACCCATGGAATGGGTACCATGCAATATGACTTCAAAGGGTCTGCATTTGCTCAGCGAACCTCAACAATGCTATCACTGCTGCGTTTATGCCGCTGTACACACGCTTGATTCTCTTTCGGAGACATATAAATCCATAGGTTTTAAGATTCTTACTAGTCAGGTATATTCTTAGGCGTTTAATATGTGGTGTTGAGTCCACTTCATTGAGCAAGCAGTAGCTCTTGTCTATTACATATTTGGCTTATGGAAAGGTATCTGTGCTAATTTCAATCTCTGGTTTTATGCAGCACCCCAACTCACCTTTCCCCTTAAGCAAGCATAAGTTGGTTTTCGACATTTGAGACTCTATTCTGTTTTGTAATTCAGTTCCTGTGTAGCCAAGTTTACATTCCGTGTATTATTGATACCTTATGATGTTTCTTTTTCTGTGTGACTTATTTTACTTAGAATCATCGTACCTGAATCCACTCATTTTGCTCCTACTGGCCTGATGACATAGATTTCATTGCTGAGTGATATTGCATTGTACGTAAGTACCACAACTTCTTTATCCATTTTTCGCTTTCTGCGATATTGAACTTGTACCGTAAATGAGGTTCTAGTAAACAGAGCCGTCCCAAACTTTGGGGTGGCTGTGTCTTTTTGATTTTAATTTCCCTAATCTATAGGACCATAAGTGGAAGTGCCCTAGGCTTTGTTGTTTTGGTTTTTTAGATGTTTCAGGAAACACCATACACTTCTCCAGCGTGGCTGTTGGCAATTTACATCCCGCCCATCAGCATAACAAGGCTCCCAGTTCTCCATGGCCTGTCCTGCCTTTCTGGATTTTACACTTTTTTCAGATGGCCCTTTTGAACGGGGGGCAGTGAGACTTCATTGTAGTGCAGATTTCCTTTGCAAGCTTGCTTGGTTGGCCAAAAAGGGCGTATGCGTTTTTTCCTGAATATATTCAGGAATATATTCAGGAAAAAACGCATATGTCCTTTTTGGCCAAGTGCATCATTGTGGACGTTCTGCCTCTTTTCCTATGCTTTACATGCAATTCCAGTCTACCTCCTGAAATCGGTTTCCTGCAATTCTGCCCCGCTTTCAAGTCCTCTTGGCAGCCTTACTTCAATATATTTTTGGACGATCGCTGTCATTTAGAACACTGCAGGTTTGTGAATTACAGGGCCCCTGAGCTACTTTCTTCAACTGGCTTTCTTGTGAGCTGGCCGCAACACCGCAGGATTGCTTCAGGCCCTAGTGTGGTTCTGGCATGGCTCGCTGAGCCTTTGGTTAATTCCTCTTCCTGGCGGGAAATGAGAGTTCAATTTACCTGTCCAGACACCTCCAGCTAGTCTCTCATTGGTTCTCCCTATTCCTGTTCATTTTCCGCAGAAATTGCAAACTGGGCCAAACAGGAGGTTAAAGGCACTGACTCTCCAAGTGGGGAGAGTGTTAGTAAAGTGTCTGGAATGTTGCACCCGAGTACCAGGGGACGAAAACTGAGACACATTTGAACACGTTTCCCGATCACACGGTGGATCATACTCTGGGTTCCACATGCATGTTTTAGCTGAAGGAAGAATCCCTTACCTGGAGAGTTGAGACGCATGGAATGGGTACCATGCAATATGACTTCAAAGGGTCTGCATTTGCTCACCGAACCTCACCAATCCTATCACTGCTGCGTTTATGCCGCTGTACACACGCTTGATTCTCTTTCGGAGACATATAAATCCATAGGCTTTAAGATTCTTACTAGTCAGGTATATTCTTAGGCGTTTAATATGGGGTGTTGAGTCCACTTCGTTGAGCAAGCAGTAGCTCTTGTCTATTAGATATTTGGCTTATGGAAAGGTATCTGTGCTAATTTCAATCTCTGGTTTTATGCAACACCCAACTCACCTTTCCCCTTAAGCAAGCATAAGTTGGTTTTCCACATTTGAGACCCTATTCTGTTTTGTAATTCAGTTCCTGTGTAGCCAAGTTTACACTCCGTGTATTAGTGATACCTTATGATGTTTCTTTTTCTCTGTGACTTATTTCACTTAGAATCATCGTACCTGAATCCACTCATTATGCTGCTACTGGCCTGATGACATAGATTTCATTGCTGAGTGATATTGCATTGTACGTAAGTACCACAACTACTTTATCCATTTTTCGCTTTCTGCGATATTGAACTTGTACCGTAAACGAGGTTCTTGTAAACAGAGCCGTCCCAAACTTTGGGGTGGCTGTGTCTTTTTTATTTTAATTTCCCTAATCTATAGGACCATAAGTGGAAGTGCCCTAGGCTCTGTTGCTTTGTTTTTTAGATGTTTCAGGAAACACCATACACTTCTCCAGAGTGGCTGTTGGCAATTTACATCCCGCCCATCAGCATAAGAAGGCTCCCAGTTCTCCATGGCCTGTCCTGCCTTTCTGGATTTTACACTTTTTTCAGATGGCCCTTTTGACCGGGGGGCAGTGAGACTTCATTGTAGTGCAGATTTCCTTTGCAAGCTTGCTTGGTTGGCCAAAAAGGGCGTATGCGATTTTTCCTGAATATATTCAGGAAAAAACGCATACGCCCTTTTTGGCCAAGTGCATCATTGTGGACGTTCTGCCTCTTTTCCTATGCTTTACATCCAATTCCAGTCTACCTCCTGAAATCGGTTTCCTGCAATTCTGCCCCGCTTTCAAGTCCTCTTGGCAGCCTTACTTCAATATATTTTTGGACGATAGCTGTCATTTATAACTCTGCAGGTTTGTGAATTACAGTGCCCCTGAGCTCCTTTCTTCAACTCGCTTTCTTGTGAGCTGGCCACAACACCGCAGGATTGCTTCAGGCCTAGTGTGGTTCCGGAATGGCTCGCTGAGCCTTTGGTTAATTCCTCTTCCTGGTGGGAAATGAGAGTTAAATTTGCCCGTCCAGACACCTCCAGCTAGTCTCTCATTGGTTCTCCCTATTCCTGTTCATTTTCCGCAGAAATTGCAAACTGGGCCAAATAGGAGGTTAAAGGCACTGACTCTCCAAGTGGGGAGAGTGTTAGTAAAGCATCTGGAATGTTGCACCCGAGTACCAGGGGACGAAAACTGAGACACATTTGAACACGTTTCCCGATCACACGGTGGATCATACTCTGGGTTCCACATGCATGTTTTAGCTGAAGGAAGAATCCCTTAAACCTGGAGAGTTGAGACCCATGGAATGGGTACCATGCAATATGACTTCAAAGGGTCTGCATTTGCTCACCGAACCTCACCAATCCTATCACTGCTGCGTTTATGCCACTGTACACACGCTGGATTCTCTTTCGGAGACATATAAATCCATAGGTTTTAAGATTCTTACTAGTCAGGTATATTCTTAGGCGTTTAATATGGGGTGTTGAGTCCACTTCGTTGAGCAAGCAGTAGCTCTTGTCTATTACATATTTGACTTATGGAAAGGTATCTATGCTAATTTCAATCTCTGGTTTTATGCAGCACCCCAACTCACCTTTCCCCTTAAGCAAGCATAAGTTGGTTTTCTACATTTGAGACCCTATTCTGTTTTGTAATTCAGTTCCTGTGTAGCCAAGTTTACATTCCGTGTATTAGTGATACCTTATGATGTTTCTTTTTCTGTGTGACTTATTTTACTTAGAATCATCGTACCTGAATCCATTCATTATGCTGCTACTGGCCTGATGACATAGATTTCATTGCTGTGTGATATTGCATTGTACGTAAGTACCACAACTTCTTTATCCATTTTTCGCTTTCTGCAATATTGAACTTGTACCGTAAATGAGGTTCTTGTAAACATAGCCATCCCAAACTTTGGGGTGGCTGTGTCTTTTTGATTTTAATTTCCCTAATCTATAGGATCATAAGTGGAAGTGCCCTAGGCTCTGTTGCTTTGGTTTTTTAGATGTTTCAGGAAACACCATACACTTCTCCAGAGTGGCTGTTGGCAATTTACATGCCGCCCATCAGCATAACAAGGCTCCCAGTTCTCCATGGCCTGTCCTGCCTTTCTGGATTTTACACTTTTTTCAGATGGCCCTTTTGACAGGGGGACAGTGAGACTTCATTGTAGTGCAAATTTCCTTTGCAAGCTTGCTTGGTTGGCCAAAAAGGGCGTATGCGTTTTTTCCTGAATATATTCAGGAAAAAACGCATACGCCCTTTTTGGCCAAGTGCATCATTGTGGACGTTCTGCCTCTTTTCCTATGCTTTACATGCAATTCCAGTCTACCTCCTGAAATCGGTTTCCTGCAATTCTGCCCCGCTTTCAAGTCCTCTTGGCAGCCTTACTTCAATATATTTTTGGACGATAGCTGTCATGTATAACTCTGCAGGTTTGTGAATTACAGGGTCCCTGAGCTCATTTCTTCAACTCGATTTCTTGTGAGCTGGCCGCAACACCGCAGGATTGCTTCAGGCCCTAGTGTGGTTCCGGCATGGCTCGCTGAGCCTTTGGTTAATTCCTCTTCCTGGTGGGAAATGAGAGTTAAATTTGCCCGTCCAGACACCTCCAGCTAGTCTCTCATTGGTTCTCCCTATTCCTGTTCATTTTCCGCAGAAATTGCACACTGGGCCAAACAAGAGGATAAAGGCGTTGACTCTCCAAGTGGGGAGAGTGTTAGTAAAGCGTCTGGAATGTTGCACCCGAGTACCAGGGGACGAAAACTGAGACACATTTGAAAACGTTTCCCGATCACATGGTGGATCATACTCTGGGTTCCACATGCATGTTTTAGCTGAAGGAAGAATCCCATAAACCTGGAGAGTTGAGACGCATGGAATGGGTACCATGCAATATGACTTCAAAGGGTCTGCATTTGCTCACTGAACCTCACCGATCCTATCACTGCTGCGTTTATGCCGCTGTACACACGCTGGATTCTCTTTCAGAGACATATAAATCCATAGGTTTTAAGATTCTTACTAGTCAGGTATATTCTTAGGCGTTTAATATGGGGTGTTGAGTCCACTTCGTTGAGCAAGCAGTAGCTCTTGTCTATTACATATTTGACTTATGGAAAGGTATCTATGCTAATTTCAATCTCCGGTTTTATGCAGCACCCCAACTCACCTTTCCCCTTAAGCAAGCATAAGTTGGTTTTCTACATTTGAGTCCCTATTCTGTTTTGTAATTAAGTTCCTGTGTAGCCAAGTTTACATTCCGTTTATTAGTGATATCTTATGATGTTTCTTTTTCTGTGTGACTTATTTTACTTAGAATCATCGTACCTGAATCCACTCATTATGCTGCTACTGGCCTGATGACATAGATTTCATTGCTGAGTGGTATTGCATTGTACGTAAGTACCACAACTTCTTTATCCATTTTTCGCTTTCTGCAATATTGAACTTGTACCGTAAATGAGGTTCTTGTAAACAGAGCCGTCCCAAACTTTGGGGTGGCTGTGTCTTTTTGATTTTAATTTCCCTAAGCTATAGGACCATAAGTGGAAGTGCCCTAGGCTCTGTTGCTTTGTTTTTTAGATGTTTCAGGAAACACCATACACTTCTCCAGAGTGGCTGTTGGCAATTTACATCCCGCCCATCAGCATAAGAAGGCTCCCAGTTCTCCATGGCCTGTCCTGCCTTTCTGGATTTTTCACGTTTTTCAGATGGCCCTTTTGACCGGGGGGCAGTGAGACTTCATTGTAGTGCAGATTTCCTTTGCAAGCTTGCTTGGTTGGCCAAAAAGGGCGTATGCGTTTTTTCCTGAATATATTCAGGAAAAAACGCATACGCCCTTTTTGGCCAAGTGCATCGTTGTGTACGTTCTGCCTCTTTTCCTATGCTTTACATCCAATTCCAGTCTACCTCCTGAAATCGGTTTCCTGCAATTCTGCCCCGCTTTCAAGTCCTCTTGGCAGCCTTACTTCAATATATTTTTGGACGATAGCTGTCATTTATAACTCTGAAGCTTTGTGAATTACAGTGCCCCTGAGCTCCTTTTTTCAACTGGCTTTCTTGTGAGCTGGCCGCAACTCCGCAGGATTGCTTCAGGCCCTAGTGTGGTTCCGGCATGGCTCGCTGAGCCTTTGGTTAATTCCTCTTCCTGGTGGGAAATGAGAGTTAAATTTGCCCGTCCAGACTCCTCCAGCTAGTCTCTCATTGGTTCTCCCTATTCCTGTTCATTTTCCGCAGAAATTGCACACTGGGCCAAACAGGAGGATAAAGGCGCTGACTCTCCAAGTGGGGAGAGTGTTAGTAAAGCGTCTGGAATGTTGCACCCGAGTACCAGGGGACGAACACTGAGACACATTTGAACACGTTTCCCGATCACATGGTGGATCATACTCTGGGTTCCACATGCATGTTTTAGCTGAAGGAAGAATCCCTTAAACCTGGAGAGTTGAGAACCATGGAATGGGTACCATGCAATATGACTTCAAAGGGTCTGCATTTGCTCACCAAACCTCACCAATCCTATCACTGCTGCGTTTATGCTGCTGTACACACGCTGGATTCTCTTTCGGAGACATATCAATCCATAGGTTTTAAGATTCTTACTAGTCAGGTATATTCTTAGGCGTTTAATATGGGGTGTTGAGTCCACTTCATTGAGCAAGCAGTAGCTCTTGTCTATTACATATTTGGCTTATGGAAAGGTATCTGTGCTAATTTCAATCTCTGGTTTTATGCAGCACCCCAACTCACCTTTCCCCTTAAGCAAGCATAAGTTGGTTTTCTACATTTGAGACCCTATTCTGTTTTGTAATTCAGTTCCTGTGTAGCCAAGTTTACATTCCGTGTATTAGTGATACCTTATGATGTTTCTTTTTCTGTGTGACTTATTTCACTTAGAATCATCGTACCTGAATCCACTCATTATGCTGCTATGGGCCTGATGACAGAGATTTCATTGCTGAGTGACATTGCAGTGTACGTTAGTACCACAACTTCCTTATCCATTTTTAGGTTTCTGCGATATTGAACTTGTACTGTAAACGAGGTTCTTGTAAACAGAGCCGTCCCAAACTTTGGGGTAGCTGTGTCTTTTTGATTTTAATTTCCCTAAGCTATAGGACCATAAGTGGAAGTGCCCTTGGCTCTGTTGCTTTGTTTTTTAGATGTTTCAGGAAACACCATACACTTCTCCAGAGTGGCTGTTGGAAATTTACATCCCGCCCATCAGCATAAGAAGGCTCCCAGTTCTCCATGGCCTGTCCTGCCTTTCTGGATTTTTCACGTTTTTCAGATGGCCCTTTTGACCGGGGGGCAGTGAGACTTCATTGTAGTGCAGATTTCCTTTGCAAGCTTGCTTGGTTGGCCAAAAAGGGCGTATGCGTTTTTTCCTGAATATATTCAGGAAAAAACGCATACGCCCTTTTTGGCCAAGTGCATCGTTGTGTACGTTCTGCCTCTTTTCCTATGCTTTACATCCAATTCCAGTCTACCTCCTGAAATCGGTTTCCTGCAATTCTGCCCCGCTTTCAAGTCCTCTTGGCAGCCTTACTTCAATATATTTTTGGACGATAGCTGTCATTTATAACTCTGAAGCTTTGTGAATTACAGTGCCCCTGAGCTCCTTTTTTCAACTGGCTTTCTTGTGAGCTGGCCGCAACTCCGCAGGATTGCTTCAGGCCCTAGTGTGGTTCCGGCATGGCTCGCTGAGCCTTTGGTTAATTCCTCTTCCTGGTGGGAAATGAGAGTTAAATTTGCCCGTCCAGACTCCTCCAGCTAGTCTCTCATTGGTTCTCCCTATTCCTGTTCATTTTCCGCAGAAATTGCACACTGGGCCAAACAGGAGGATAAAGGCGCTGACTCTCCAAGTGGGGAGAGTGTTAGTAAAGCGTCTGGAATGTTGCACCCGAGTACCAGGGGACGAACACTGAGACACATTTGAACACGTTTCCCGATCACATGGTGGATCATACTCTGGGTTCCACATGCATGTTTTAGCTGAAGGAAGAATCCCTTAAACCTGGAGAGTTGAGAACCATGGAATGGGTACCATGCAATATGACTTCAAAGGGTCTGCATTTGCTCACCAAACCTCACCAATCCTATCACTGCTGCGTTTATGCTGCTGTACACACGCTGGATTCTCTTTCGGAGACATATCAATCCATAGGTTTTAAGATTCTTACTAGTCAGGTATATTCTTAGGCGTTTAATATGGGGTGTTGAGTCCACTTCATTGAGCAAGCAGTAGCTCTTGTCTATTACATATTTGGCTTATGGAAAGGTATCTGTGCTAATTTCAATCTCTGGTTTTATGCAGCACCCCAACTCACCTTTCCCCTTAAGCAAGCATAAGTTGGTTTTCTACATTTGAGACCCTATTCTGTTTTGTAATTCAGTTCCTGTGTAGCCAAGTTTACATTCCGTGTATTAGTGATACCTTATGATGTTTCTTTTTCTGTGTGACTTATTTCACTTAGAATCATCGTACCTGAATCCACTCATTATGCTGCTATGGGCCTGATGACAGAGATTTCATTGCTGAGTGACATTGCAGTGTACGTTAGTACCACAACTTCCTTATCCATTTTTAGGTTTCTGCGATATTGAACTTGTACTGTAAACGAGGTTCTTGTAAACAGAGCCGTCCCAAACTTTGGGGTAGCTGTGTCTTTTTGATTTTAATTTCCCTAAGCTATAGGACCATAAGTGGAAGTGCCCTTGGCTCTGTTGCTTTGTTTTTTAGATGTTTCAGGAAACACCATACACTTCTCCTGAGTGGCTGTTGGCAATTTACATCCCGCCCATCAGCATAACAAGGCTCCCAGTTCTCCATGGCCTGTCCTACCTTTCTAGATTTTACACTTTTTTCAGATGGCCCTTTTGACCGGGGGGCAGTGAGACTTCATTGTAGTGCAGATTTCCTTTGCAAGCTTGCTTGGTTGGCCAAAAAGGGCGTATGCGTTTTTTCCTGAATATATTCAGGAAAAAACGCATACGCCCTTTTTGGCCAAGTGCATCATTGTGGACGTTCTGCTTCTTTTCCTATGCTTTACATGGAATTCCAGTCTACCTCCTGAAATCGGTTTCCTGCAATTCTGTCCCACTTTCAAGTCCTCTTGGCAGCCTTACTTCAATATATTTGTGGACGATAGCTGTCATTTATAACTCTGCAGGTTTGTGAATTACAGTGCCCCTGAGCTCCTTTCTTCAACTCGCTTTCTTGTGAGCTGGCCGCAACACCGCAGGATTGCTTCAGGCCCTAGTGTGGTTCCGGCATGGCTCGCTGAGCCTTTGGTTAATTCCTCCTCCTGGTGGGAAATGAGAGTTAAATTTGCCCGGCCAGACACCTCCAGCTAGTCTCTCATTGGTTCTCCCTATTCCTGTTCATTTTCCGCAGAAATTGCCAACTGGGCCAAACAGGAGGTTAAAGGCACTGACTCTCCAAGTGGGGAGAGTGTTAGTAAAGCGTCTGGAATGTTGCACCCGAGTACCAGGGGACGAAAACTGAGACACATTTGAACACGTTTCCCGATCACACGGTGGATCATACTCTGGGTTCCACATGCATGTTTTAGCTGAAGGAAGAATACCTTAAACCTGGAGAGTTGAGACCCATGGAATGGGTACCATGCAATATGAATTCAAAGGGTCTGCATTTGCTCACCGAACCTCACCATTCCTATCACTGCTGCGTTTATGCCGCTGTACACACGCTTGATTCTCTTTCGGAGACATATCAATCCATAGGTTTTAAGATTCTTACTAGTCAGGTATATTCTTAGGCGTTTAATATGGGGTGTTAAGTCCACTTCGTTGAGCAAGCAGTAGCTCTTGTCTATTACGTATTTGGCTTATGGAAAGGTATCTGTGCTAATTTCAATCTCTGGTTTTATGCAGCACCCCAACTCACCTTTCCCCTTAAGCAAGCATAAGTTGGTTTTCTACATTTGAGACCCTATTCTGTTTTGTAATTCAGTTCCTGTGTAGCCAAGTTTACATTCCGTGTATTAGTGATATCTTATGATGTTTCTTTTTCTGTGTGACTTATTTCACTTAGAATCATCGTACCTGAATCCACTCATTATGCTGCTACGGGCCTGATGACATAGATTTAATTGCTGAGTGATATTGCATTGTACGTAAGAACCACAACTTCTTTATCCATTTTTCGCTTTCTGTGATATTGAACTTGTACCGTAAACGAGGTTCTTGTAAACAGAACCGTCCCAAACTTTGGGGTGGCTGTTTCTTTTTGATTTTAATTTCCCTAAGCTATAGGACCATAAGTAGAAGTGCCCTAGGCTCTGTTTCTTTGTTTTTTAGATGTTTCAGGAAACACCATACACTTCTCCTGAGTGGCTGTTGGCAATTTACATCCCGCCCCTCAGCATAACAAGGCTCCCAGTTCTCCATGGCCTGTCCTGCCTTTCAGGATTTTACACTTTTTTCAGATGGCCCTTTTGACCGGGGGGCAGTGAGACTTCATTTTAGTGCAGATATTCTTTGCAAGGTTGCTTGGTTGGCCAAAAAGGGCGTATGCGTTTTTTCCTGAATATATTCAGGAAAAAACGCATACGCCCTTTTTGGCCAAGTGCATCATTGTGGACGTTCTGCCTCTTTTCCTATGCTTTACATGCAATTCCAGTCTACCTCCTGAAATCGGTTTCCTGCAATTCTGCCCCGCTTTCAAGTCCTCTTGGCAGCCTTACTTCAATATATTTGTGGACGATAGCTGTCATTTATAACTCTGCAGGTTTGTAAATTACAGTGCCCCTGAGCTCCTTTCTTCAACTCGCTTTCTTGTGAGCTGGCCGCAACACCGCAGGATTGCTTCAGGCCCTAGTGTGGTTCCGGCATGGCTCGCTGAGCCTTTGGTTAATTCCTCTTCATGATGGGAAATGAGAGTTAAATTTGCCCGTCCAGACTCCTCCAGCTAGTCTCTCATTGGTTCTCCCTATTCCTGTTCATTTTCCGGCGAAATTGCCAACTGGGCCAAACAGGAGGTTAAAGGCACTGACTCTCCAAGTGGGGAGAGTGTTAGTAAAGCGTCTGGAATGTTGCACCCGAGTACCAGGGGACGAAAACTGAGACACATTTGAACACGTTTCCCGATCACACGGTGGATCATACTCTGGGTTCCACATGCATGTTTTAGCTGAAGGAAGAATCCCTTAAACCTGGAGAGTTGAGAACCATGGAATGGGTACCATGCAATATGACTTCAAAGGGTCTGCATTTGCTCACCGAACCTCACCAATCCTTTCTCTGCTGCGTTTATGCCGCTGTACACACGCTTGATTCTCTTTCGGAGACATATAAATCCATAGGTTTTTTAAGATTCTTACTAGTCAGTTATATTCTTAGGCGTTTAATATGGGGTGTTGAGTCCACTTCATTGAGCAAGCAGTAGCTCTTGTCTATTACATATTTAGCGTATGGAAAGGTATCTGTGCTAATTTCAATCTCTGGTATTATGCAGCACCCCAACTCACCTTTCCCCTTAAGCAAGCATATGTTGGTTTTCTACATTTGAGACCCTATTCTGTTTTGTAATTCAGTTCCTGTGTAGCCAAGTTTACATTCCGTGTATTAGTGATATCTTATGATGTTTCTTTTTCTGTGTGACTTATTTCACTTAGAATCATCGTACCTGAATCCACTCATTATGCTGCTACTGGCCTGATGACATAGATTTCATTGCTGAGTGATATTGCATTGTACGTAAGTACCACAACTTCTTTATCCATTTTTTGCTTTCTGCGATATTGAACTTGTACCGTAAACGAGGTTCATGTAAACAGAGCCCTCTCAAATTTTGGGGTGGCTGTGACTTTTTGATTTTAATTTCCCTAAGCTATAGGACCATAAGTGGAAGTGCCCTAGGCTCTGGTGCTTTGTTTTTTAGATGTTTCAGGAAACACCATACACTACTCCAGAGTGGCTGTTGGCAATTTACATCACGCCCCTCAGCATAACAAGGCTCCCAGTTCTCCATGGCCTGTCCTGCCTTTCAGGATTTTACACTTTTTTCAGATGGCCATTTTGACCGGGGGGCAGTGAGACTTCATTTTAGTGCAGATATTCTTTGCAAGGTTGCTTGGTTGGCCAAAAAGGGCGTATGCGTTTTTTCCTGAATATATTCAGGAAAAAACGCATACGCCCTTTTTGGCCAAGTGCATCATTGTGGACGTTCTGCCTCTTTTCCTATGCTTTACATGCAATTCCAGTCTACCTCCTGAAATCGGTTTCCTGCAATTCTGCCCCGCTTTCAAGTCCTCTTGGCAGCCTTACTTCAATATATTTGTGGACGATAGCTGTCATTTATAACTCTGCAGGTTTGTAAATTACAGTGCCCCTGAGCTCCTTTCTTCAACTCGCTTTCTTGTGAGCTGGCCGCAACACCGCAGGATTGCTTCAGGCCCTAGTGTGGTTCCGGCATGGCTCGCTGAGCCTTTGGTTAATTCCTCTTCATGATGGGAAATGAGAGTTAAATTTGCCCGTCCAGACTCCTCCAGCTAGTCTCTCATTGGTTCTCCCTATTCCTGTTCATTTTCCGGCGAAATTGCCAACTGGGCCAAACAGGAGGTTAAAGGCACTGACTCTCCAAGTGGGGAGAGTGTTAGTAAAGCGTCTGGAATGTTGCACCCGAGTACCAGGGGACGAAAACTGAGACACATTTGAACACGTTTCCCGATCACACGGTGGATCATACTCTGGGTTCCACATGCATGTTTTAGCTGAAGGAAGAATCCCTTAAACCTGGAGAGTTGAGAACCATGGAATGGGTACCATGCAATATGACTTCAAAGGGTCTGCATTTGCTCACCGAACCTCACCAATCCTTTCTCTGCTGCGTTTATGCCGCTGTACACACGCTTGATTCTCTTTCGGAGACATATAAATCCATAGGTTTTTTAAGATTCTTACTAGTCAGTTATATTCTTAGGCGTTTAATATGGGGTGTTGAGTCCACTTCATTGAGCAAGCAGTAGCTCTTGTCTATTACATATTTAGCGTATGGAAAGGTATCTGTGCTAATTTCAATCTCTGGTATTATGCAGCACCCCAACTCACCTTTCCCCTTAAGCAAGCATAAGTTGGTTTTCTACATTTGAGACCCTATTCTGTTTTGTAATTCAGTTCCTGTGTAGCCAAGTTTTCATTCCGTGTATTAGTGATATCTTATGATGTTTCTTTTTCTGTGTGACTTATTTCACTTAGAATCATCGTACCTGAATCCACTCATTATGCTGCTACTGGCCTGATGACATAGATTTCATTGCTGAGTGATATTGCATTGTACGTAAGTACCACAACTTCTTTATCCATTTTTCGCTTTCTGCGATATTGAACTTGTACCGTAAACGAGGTTCATGTAAACAGAGCCCTCTCAAATTTTGGGGTGGCTGTGACTTTTTGATTTTAATTTCCCTAAGCTATAGGACCATAAGTGGAAGTGCCCTAGGCTCTGGTGCTTTGTTTTTTAGATGTTTCAGGAAACACCATACACTACTCCAGAGTGGCTGTTGGCAATTTACATCACGCCCATCAGCATAACAAGGCTCCCAGTTCTCCATGGCCTGTCCTGCCTTTCTGGATTTTACACTTTTTTCAGATAGCCCTTTTGACCGGGGGGCAGTGAGACTTCATTGTAGTGCAGATTTCCTTTGCAATCTTGCTTGGTTGGCCAAAAAGGGCGTATGCGTTTTTTCCTGAATATATTCCGGAAAAAACGCATACGCCCTTTTTGGCCAAGTGCATCATTGTGGACGTTCTGCCTCTTTTCCTATGCTTTACATGCAATTCCAGTCTACCTCCTGAAATCGGTTTCCTGCAATTCTGCCCCGTTTTCAAGTCCTCTTGGCAGCCTTACTTCAATATATTTTTGGATGATAGCTGTCATTTATAACTCTGCAGGTGTGTGAATTACAGGGCCCCTGAGCTCCTTTCTTCAACTCGCTGTCTTGTGAGCTGGCCGCAACACTGCAGGATTGCTTCAGGCCCTAGTGTGGTTCCGGCATGGCTCGCTGAGCCTTTGGTTAATTCCTCTTCATGATGGGAAATGAGAGTTAAATTTGCCCGTCCAGACACCTCCAGCTAGTCTCTCATTGGTTCTCCCTATTCCTGTTCATTTTCCGGAGAAATTGCCAACTGGGCCAAACAGGAGGTTAAAGGCTCTGACTCTCCAAGTGGGGAGAGTGTTAGTAAAGCGTCTGGAATGTTGCACCCGAGTACCAGGGGACGAAAACTGAGACACATTTGAACACGTTTCCCGATCACACGGTGGATCATACTCTGGGTTCCACATGCATGTTTTAGCTGAAGGAAGAATCCCTTAAACCTGGAGAGTTGAGAACCATGGAATGGGTACCATGCAATATGACTTCAAAGGGTCTGCATTTGCTCACCAAACCTCACCAATTCTTTCTCTGCTGCGTTTATGCCGCTGTACACACGCTTGATTCTCTTTCGGAGACATATAAATCCATAGGTTTTTTAAGATTCTTACTAGTCAGGTATATTCTTAGGCGTTTAATATGGGGTGTTGAGTCCACTTCATTGAGCAAGCAGTAGCTCTTGTCTATTACATATTTAGCTTATGGAAAGGTATCTGTGCTAATTTCAATCTCTGGTATTATGCAGCACCCCAACTCACCTTTCCCCTTAAGCAAGCATATGTTGGTTTTCTACATTTGAGACCCTATTCTGTTTTGTAATTCAGTTCCTGTGTAGCCAAGTTTACATTCCGTGTATTAGTGATATCTTATGATGTTTCTTTTTCTGTGTGACTTATTTCACTTAGAATCATCGTACCTGAATCCACTCATTATGCTGCTACTGGCCTGATGACATAGATTTCATTGCTGAGTGATATTGCATTGTACGTAAGTACCACAACTTCTTTATCCATTTTTTGCTTTCTGCGATATTGAACTTGTACCGTAAACGAGGTTCATGTAAACAGAGCCCTCTCAAATTTTGGGGTGGCTGTGACTTTTTGATTTTAATTTCCCTAAGCTATAGGACCATAAGTGGAAGTGCCCTAGGCTCTGGTGCTTTGTTTTTTAGATGTTTCAGGAAACACCATACACTACTCCAGAGTGGCTGTTGGCAATTTACATCACGCCCCTCAGCATAACAAGGCTCCCAGTTCTCCATGGCCTGTCCTGCCTTTCAGGATTTTACACTTTTTTCAGATGGCCCTTTTGACCGGGGGGCAGTGAGACTTCATTTTAGTGCAGATATTCTTTGCAAGGTTGCTTGGTTGGCCAAAAAGGGCGTATGCGTTTTTTCCTGAATATATTCAGGAAAAAACGCATACGCCCTTTTTGGCCAAGTGCATAATTGTGGACGTTCTGCCTCTTTTCCTATGCTTTACATGCAATTCCAGTCTACCTCCTGAAATCGGTTTCCTGCAATTCTGCCCCGCTTTCAAGTCCTCTTGGCAGCCTTACTTCAATATATTTGTGGACGATAGCTGTCATTTATAACTCTGCAGGTTTGTAAATTACAGTGCCCCTGAGCTCCTTTCTTCAACTCGCTTTCTTGTGAGCTGGCCGCAACACCGCAGGATTGCTTCAGGCCCTAGTGTGGTTCCGGCATGGCTCGCTGAGCCTTTGGTTAATTCCTCTTCATGATGGGAAATGAGAGTTAAATTTGCCCGTCCAGACTCCTCCAGCTAGTCTCTCATTGGTTCTCCCTATTCCTGTTCATTTTCCGGCAAAATTGCCAACTGGGCCAAACAGGAGGTTAAAGGCACTGACTCTCCAAGTGGGGAGAGTGTTAGTAAAGCGTCTGGAATGTTGCACCCGAGTACCAGGGGACGAAAACTGAGACACATTTGAACACGTTTCCCGATCACACGGTGGATCATACTCTGGGTTCCACATGCATGTTTTAGCTGAAGGAAGAATCCCTTAAACCTGGAGAGTTGAGAACCATGGAATGGGTACCATGCAATATGACTTCAAAGGGTCTGCATTTGCTCACCGAACCTCACCAATCCTTTCTCTGCTGCGTTTATGCCGCTGTACACACGCTTGATTCTCTTTCGGAGACATATAAATCCATAGGTTTTTTAAGATTCTTACTAGTCAGTTATATTCTTAGGCGTTTAATATGGGGTGTTGAGTCCACTTCATTGAGCAAGCAGTAGCTCTTGTCTATTACATATTTAGCGTATGGAAAGGTATCTGTGCTAATTTCAATCTCTGGTATTATGCAGCACCCCAACTCACCTTTCCCCTTAAGCAAGCATAAGTTGGTTTTCTACATTTGAGACCCTATTCTGTTTTGTAATTCAGTTCCTGTGTAGCCAAGTTTACATTCCGTGTATTAGTGATATCTTATGATGTTTCTTTTTCTGTGTGACTTATTTCACTTAGAATCATCGTACCTGAATCCACTCATTATGCTGCTACTGGCCTGATGACATAGATTTCATTGCTGAGTGATATTGCATTGTACGTAAGTACCACAACTTCTTTATCCATTTTTCGCTTTCTGCGATATTGAACTTGTACCGTAAACGAGGTTCATGTAAACAGAGCCCTCTCAAATTTTGGGGTGGCTGTGACTTTTTGATTTTAATTTCCCTAAGCTATAGGACCATAAGTGGAAGTGCCCTAGGCTCTGGTGCTTTGTTTTTTAGATGTTTCAGGAAACACCATACACTACTCCAGAGTGGCTGTTGGCAATTTACATCACGCCCATCAGCATAACAAGGCTCCCAGTTCTCCATGGCCTGTCCTGCCTTTCTGGATTTTACACTTTTTTCAGATAGCCCTTTTGACCGGGGGGCAGTGAGACTTCATTGTAGTGCAGATTTCCTTTGCAATCTTGCTTGGTTGGCCAAAAAGGGCGTATGCGTTTTTTCCTGAATATATTCCGGAAAAAACGCATATGCCCTTTTTGGCCAAGTGCATCATTGTGGACGTTCTGCCTCTTTTCCTATGCTTTACATGCAATTCCAGTCTACCTCCTGAAATCGGTTTCCTGCAATTCTGCCCCGTTTTCAAGTCCTCTTGGCAGCCTTACTTCAATATATTTTTGGATGATAGCTGTCATTTATAACTCTGCAGGTGTGTGAATTACAGGGCCCCTGAGCTCCTTTCTTCAACTTGCTTTTTTGTGAGCTGGCCGCAACACCGCAGGATTGCTTCAGGCCCTAGTGTGGTTCCGGCATGGCTCGCTGAGCCTTTGGTTAATTCCTCTTCCTGGTGGGAAATGAGAGTTAAATTTGCCCGTCCAGACTCCTCCAGCTAGTCTCTCATTGGTTCTCCCTATTCCTGTTCATTTTCCGCAGAAATTGCAAACTGGGCCAAACAGGAGGTTAAAGGCACTGACTCTCCAAGTGGGGAGAGTGTTAGTAAAGCGTCTGGAATGTTGCACCCGAGTACCAGGGGACGAAAACTGAGACACATTTGAACACGTTTCCCGATCACACGGTGGATCATACTCTGGGTTCCACATGCATGTTTTAGCTGAAGGAAGAATCCCTTAAACCTGGAGAGTTGACACCCATGGAATGGGTACCATGCAATACGACTTCAAAGGGTCTGCATTTGCTCACCGAACCTCACCAATCCTATCAGTGCTGCGTTTATGCCGCTGTAAACACGCTTGATTCTCTTTCAGAGACACATAAATCCATAGGTTTTAAGATTCTTACTAGTCAGGTATATTCTTAGGCGTTTAATATGGGGTGTTGAGTCCACTTCATTGAGCAAGCAGTAGCTCTTGTCTATTACATATTTAGCTTATGGAAAGGTATCTGTGCTAATTTCAATCTCTGGTATTATGCAGCACCCCAACTCACCTTTCCCCTTAAGCAAGCATATGTTGGTTTTCTACATTTGAGACCCTATTCTGTTTTGTAATTCAGTTCCTGTGTAGCCAAGTTTACATTCCGTGTATTAGTGATATCTTATGATGTTTCTTTTTCTGTGTGACTTATTTCACTTAGAATCATCGTACCTGAATCCACTCATTATGCTGCTACTGGCCTGATGACATAGATTTCATTGCTGAGTGATATTGCATTGTACGTAAGTACCACAACTTCTTTATCCATTTTTCGCTTTCTGCCATATTGAACTTGTACCGTAAACGAGGTTCATGTAAACAGAGCCCTCTCAAATTTTGGGGTGGCTGTGACTTTTTGATTTTAATTTCCCTAAGCTATAGGACCATAAGTGGAAGTGCCCTAGGCTCTGGTGCTTTGTTTTTTAGATGTTTCAGGAAACACCATACACTACTCCAGAGTGGCTGTTGGCAATTTACATCACGCCCATCAGCATAACAAGGCTCCCAGTTCTCCATGGCCTGTCCTGCCTTTCTGGATTTTACACTTTTTTCAGATAGCCCTTTTGACCGGGGGGCAGTGAGACTTCATTGTAGTGCAGATTTCCTTTGCAATCTTGCTTGGTTGGCCAAAAAGGGCGTATGCGTTTTTTCCTGAATATATTCCGGAAAAAACGCATATGCCCTTTTTGGCCAAGTGCATCATTGTGGACGTTCTGCCTCTTTTCCTATGCTTTACATGCAATTCCAGTCTACCTCCTGAAATCGGTTTCCTGCAATTCTGCCCCGTTTTCAAGTCCTCTTGGCAGCCTTACTTCAATATATTTTTGGATGATAGCTGTCATTTATAACTCTGCAGGTGTGTGAATTACAGGGCCCCTGAGCTCCTTTCTTCAACTTGCTTTTTTGTGAGCTGGCCGCAACACCGCAGGATTGCTTCAGGCCCTAGTGTGGTTCCGGCATGGCTCGCTGAGCCTTTGGTTAATTCCTCTTCCTGGTGGGAAATGAGAGTTAAATTTGCCCGTCCAGACTCCTCCAGCTAGTCTCTCATTGGTTCTCCCTATTCCTGTTCATTTTCCGCAGAAATTGCAAACTGGGCCAAACAGGAGGTTAAAGGCACTGACTCTCCAAGTGGGGAGAGTGTTAGTAAAGCGTCTGGAATGTTGCACCCGAGTACCAGGGGACGAAAACTGAGACACATTTGAACACGTTTCCCGATCACACGGTGGATCATACTCTGGGTTCCACATGCATGTTTTAGCTGAAGGAAGAATCCCTTAAACCTGGAGAGTTGACACCCATGGAATGGGTACCATGCAATACGACTTCAAAGGGTCTGCATTTGCTCACCGAACCTCACCAATCCTATCAGTGCTGCGTTTATGCCGCTGTAAACACGCTTGATTCTCTTTCAGAGACACATAAATCCATAGGTTTTAAGATTCTTACTAGTCAGGTATATTCTTAGGCGTTTAATATGGGGTGTTGAGTCCACTTCATTGAGCAAGCAGTAGCTCTTGTCTATTACATATTTAGCTTATGGAAAGGTATCTGTGCTAATTTCAATCTCTGGTATTATGCAGCACCCCAACTCACCTTTCCCCTTAAGCAAGCATATGTTGGTTTTCTACATTTGAGACCCTATTCTGTTTTGTAATTCAGTTCCTGTGTAGCCAAGTTTACATTCCGTGTATTAGTGATATCTTATGATGTTTCTTTTTCTGTGTGACTTATTTCACTTAGAATCATCGTACCTGAATCCACTCATTATGCTGCTACTGGCCTGATGACATAGATTTCATTGCTGAGTGATATTGCATTGTACGTAAGTACCACAACTTCTTTATCCATTTTTTGCTTTCTGCGATATTGAACTTGTACCGTAAACGAGGTTCATGTAAACAGAGCCCTCTCAAATTTTGGGGTGGCTGTGACTTTTTGATTTTAATTTCCCTAAGCTATAGGACCATAAGTGGAAGTGCCCTAGGCTCTGGTGCTTTGTTTTTTAGATGTTTCAGGAAACACCATACACTACTCCAGAGTGGCTGTTGGCAATTTACATCACGCCCCTCAGCATAACAAGGCTCCCAGTTCTCCATGGCCTGTCCTGCCTTTCAGGATTTTACACTTTTTTCAGATGGCCCTTTTGACCGGGGGGCAGTGAGACTTCATTTTAGTGCAGATATTCTTTGCAAGGTTGCTTGGTTGGCCAAAAAGGGCGTATGCGTTTTTTCCTGAATATATTCAGGAAAAAACGCATACGCCCTTTTTGGCCAAGTGCATAATTGTGGACGTTCTGCCTCTTTTCCTATGCTTTACATGCAATTCCAGTCTACCTCCTGAAATCGGTTTCCTGCAATTCTGCCCCGCTTTCAAGTCCTCTTGGCAGCCTTACTTCAATATATTTGTGGACGATAGCTGTCATTTATAACTCTGCAGGTTTGTAAATTACAGTGCCCCTGAGCTCCTTTCTTCAACTCGCTTTCTTGTGAGCTGGCCGCAACACCGCAGGATTGCTTCAGGCCCTAGTGTGGTTCCGGCATGGCTCGCTGAGCCTTTGGTTAATTCCTCTTCATGATGGGAAATGAGAGTTAAATTTGCCCGTCCAGACTCCTCCAGCTAGTCTCTCATTGGTTCTCCCTATTCCTGTTCATTTTCCGGCAAAATTGCCAACTGGGCCAAACAGGAGGTTAAAGGCACTGACTCTCCAAGTGGGGAGAGTGTTAGTAAAGCGTCTGGAATGTTGCACCCGAGTACCAGGGGACGAAAACTGAGACACATTTGAACACGTTTCCCGATCACACGGTGGATCATACTCTGGGTTCCACATGCATGTTTTAGCTGAAGGAAGAATCCCTTAAACCTGGAGAGTTGAGAACCATGGAATGGGTACCATGCAATATGACTTCAAAGGGTCTGCATTTGCTCACCGAACCTCACCAATCCTTTCTCTGCTGCGTTTATGCCGCTGTACACACGCTTGATTCTCTTTCGGAGACATATAAATCCATAGGTTTTTTAAGATTCTTACTAGTCAGTTATATTCTTAGGCGTTTAATATGGGGTGTTGAGTCCACTTCATTGAGCAAGCAGTAGCTCTTGTCTATTACATATTTAGCGTATGGAAAGGTATCTGTGCTAATTTCAATCTCTGGTATTATGCAGCACCCCAACTCACCTTTCCCCTTAAGCAAGCATAAGTTGGTTTTCTACATTTGAGACCCTATTCTGTTTTGTAATTCAGTTCCTGTGTAGCCAAGTTTACATTCCGTGTATTAGTGATATCTTATGATGTTTCTTTTTCTGTGTGACTTATTTCACTTAGAATCATCGTACCTGAATCCACTCATTATGCTGCTACTGGCCTGATGACATAGATTTCATTGCTGAGTGATATTGCATTGTACGTAAGTACCACAACTTCTTTATCCATTTTTCGCTTTCTGCGATATTGAACTTGTACCGTAAACGAGGTTCATGTAAACAGAGCCCTCTCAAATTTTGGGGTGGCTGTGACTTTTTGATTTTAATTTCCCTAAGCTATAGGACCATAAGTGGAAGTGCCCTAGGCTCTGGTGCTTTGTTTTTTAGATGTTTCAGGAAACACCATACACTACTCCAGAGTGGCTGTTGGCAATTTACATCACGCCCATCAGCATAACAAGGCTCCCAGTTCTCCATGGCCTGTCCTGCCTTTCTGGATTTTACACTTTTTTCAGATAGCCCTTTTGACCGGGGGGCAGTGAGACTTCATTGTAGTGCAGATTTCCTTTGCAATCTTGCTTGGTTGGCCAAAAAGGGCGTATGCGTTTTTTCCTGAATATATTCCGGAAAAAACGCATATGCCCTTTTTGGCCAAGTGCATCATTGTGGACGTTCTGCCTCTTTTCCTATGCTTTACATGCAATTCCAGTCTACCTCCTGAAATCGGTTTCCTGCAATTCTGCCCCGTTTTCAAGTCCTCTTGGCAGCCTTACTTCAATATATTTTTGGATGATAGCTGTCATTTATAACTCTGCAGGTGTGTGAATTACAGGGCCCCTGAGCTCCTTTCTTCAACTTGCTTTTTTGTGAGCTGGCCGCAACACCGCAGGATTGCTTCAGGCCCTAGTGTGGTTCCGGCATGGCTCGCTGAGCCTTTGGTTAATTCCTCTTCCTGGTGGGAAATGAGAGTTAAATTTGCCCGTCCAGACTCCTCCAGCTAGTCTCTCATTGGTTCTCCCTATTCCTGTTCATTTTCCGCAGAAATTGCAAACTGGGCCAAACAGGAGGTTAAAGGCACTGACTCTCCAAGTGGGGAGAGTGTTAGTAAAGCGTCTGGAATGTTGCACCCGAGTACCAGGGGACGAAAACTGAGACACATTTGAACACGTTTCCCGATCACACGGTGGATCATACTCTGGGTTCCACATGCATGTTTTAGCTGAAGGAAGAATCCCTTAAACCTGGAGAGTTGACACCCATGGAATGGGTACCATGCAATACGACTTCAAAGGGTCTGCATTTGCTCACCGAACCTCACCAATCCTATCAGTGCTGCGTTTATGCCGCTGTAAACACGCTTGATTCTCTTTCAGAGACACATAAATCCATAGGTTTTAAGATTCTTACTAGTCAGGTATATTCTTAGGCGTTTAATATGGGGTGTTGAGTCCACTTCATTGAGCAAGCAGTAGCTCTTGTCTATTACATATTTAGCTTATGGAAAGGTATCTGTGCTAATTTCAATCTCTGGTATTATGCAGCACCCCAACTCACCTTTCCCCTTAAGCAAGCATATGTTGGTTTTCTACATTTGAGACCCTATTCTGTTTTGTAATTCAGTTCCTGTGTAGCCAAGTTTACATTCCGTGTATTAGTGATATCTTATGATGTTTCTTTTTCTGTGTGACTTATTTCACTTAGAATCATCGTACCTGAATCCACTCATTATGCTGCTACTGGCCTGATGACATAGATTTCATTGCTGAGTGATATTGCATTGTACGTAAGTACCACAACTTCTTTATCCATTTTTCGCTTTCTGCCATATTGAACTTGTACCGTAAACGAGGTTCATGTAAACAGAGCCCTCTCAAATTTTGGGGTGGCTGTGACTTTTTGATTTTAATTTCCCTAAGCTATAGGACCATAAGTGGAAGTGCCCTAGGCTCTGGTGCTTTGTTTTTTAGATGTTTCAGGAAACACCATACACTACTCCAGAGTGGCTGTTGGCAATTTACATCACGCCCATCAGCATAACAAGGCTCCCAGTTCTCCATGGCCTGTCCTGCCTTTCTGGATTTTACACTTTTTTCAGATAGCCCTTTTGACCGGGGGGCAGTGAGACTTCATTGTAGTGCAGATTTCCTTTGCAATCTTGCTTGGTTGGCCAAAAAGGGCGTATGCGTTTTTTCCTGAATATATTCCGGAAAAAACGCATATGCCCTTTTTGGCCAAGTGCATCATTGTGGACGTTCTGCCTCTTTTCCTATGCTTTACATGCAATTCCAGTCTACCTCCTGAAATCGGTTTCCTGCAATTCTGCCCCGTTTTCAAGTCCTCTTGGCAGCCTTACTTCAATATATTTTTGGATGATAGCTGTCATTTATAACTCTGCAGGTGTGTGAATTACAGGGCCCCTGAGCTCCTTTCTTCAACTTGCTTTTTTGTGAGCTGGCCGCAACACCGCAGGATTGCTTCAGGCCCTAGTGTGGTTCCGGCATGGCTCGCTGAGCCTTTGGTTAATTCCTCTTCCTGGTGGGAAATGAGAGTTAAATTTGCCCGTCCAGACTCCTCCAGCTAGTCTCTCATTGGTTCTCCCTATTCCTGTTCATTTTCCGCAGAAATTGCAAACTGGGCCAAACAGGAGGTTAAAGGCACTGACTCTCCAAGTGGGGAGAGTGTTAGTAAAGCGTCTGGAATGTTGCACCCGAGTACCAGGGGACGAAAACTGAGACACATTTGAACACGTTTCCCGATCACACGGTGGATCATACTCTGGGTTCCACATGCATGTTTTAGCTGAAGGAAGAATCCCTTAAACCTGGAGAGTTGACACCCATGGAATGGGTACCATGCAATACGACTTCAAAGGGTCTGCATTTGCTCACCGAACCTCACCAATCCTATCAGTGCTGCGTTTATGCCGCTGTAAACACGCTTGATTCTCTTTCAGAGACACATAAATCCATAGGTTTTAAGATTCTTACTAGTCAGGTATATTCTTAGGCGTTTAATATGGGGTGTTGAGTCCACTTCATTGAGCAAGCAGTAGCTCTTGTCTATTACATATTTAGCTTATGGAAAGGTATCTGTGCTAATTTCAATCTCTGGTATTATGCAGCACCCCAACTCACCTTTCCCCTTAAGCAAGCATATGTTGGTTTTCTACATTTGAGACCCTATTCTGTTTTGTAATTCAGTTCCTGTGTAGCCAAGTTTACATTCCGTGTATTAGTGATATCTTATGATGTTTCTTTTTCTGTGTGACTTATTTCACTTAGAATCATCGTACCTGAATCCACTCATTATGCTGCTACTGGCCTGATGACATAGATTTCATTGCTGAGTGATATTGCATTGTACGTAAGTACCACAACTTCTTTATCCATTTTTCGCTTTCTGCGATATTGAACTTGTACCGTAAACGAGGTTCATGTAAACAGAGCCCTCTCAAATTTTGGGGTGGCTGTGACTTTTTGATTTTAATTTCCCTAAGCTATAGGACCATAAGTGGAAGTGCCCTAGGCTCTGGTGCTTTGTTTTTTAGATGTTTCAGGAAACACCATACACTACTCCAGAGTGGCTGTTGGCAATTTACATCACGCCCATCAGCATAACAAGGCTCCCAGTTCTCCATGGCCTGTCCTGCCTTTCTGGATTTTACACTTTTTTCAGATAGCCCTTTTGACCGGGGGGCAGTGAGACTTCATTGTAGTGCAGATTTCCTTTGCAATCTTGCTTGGTTGGCCAAAAAGGGCGTATGCGTTTTTTCCTGAATATATTCCGGAAAAAACGCATACGCCCTTTTTGGCCAAGTGCATCATTGTGGACGTTCTGCCTCTTTTCCTATGCTTTACATGCAATTCCAGTCTACCTCCTGAAATCGGTTTCCTGCAATTCTGCCCCGTTTTCAAGTCCTCTTGGCAGCCTTACTTCAATATATTTTTGGATGATAGCTGTCATTTATAACTCTGCAGGTGTGTGAATTACAGGGCCTCTGAGCTCCTTTCTTCAACTTGCTTTTTTGTGAGCTGGCCGCAACACCGCAGGATTGCTTCAGGCCCTAGTGTGGTTCCGGCATGGCTCGCTGAGCCTTTGGTTAATTCCTCTTCCTGGTGGGAAATGAGAGTTAAATTTGCCCGTCCAGACTCCTCCAGCTAGTCTCTCATTGGTTCTCCCTATTCCTGTTCATTTTCCGCAGAAATTGCAAACTGGGCCAAACAGGAGGTTAAAGGCACTGACTCTCCAAGTGGGGAGAGTGTTAGTAAAGCGTCTGGAATGTTGCACCCGAGTACCAGGGGACGAAAACTGAGACACATTTGAACACGTTTCCCGATCACATGGTGGATCATACTCTGGGTTCCACATGCATGTTTTAGCTGAAGGAAGAATCCCTTAAACCTGGAGAGTTGACACCCATGGAATGGGTACCATGCAATACGACTTCAAAGGGTCTGCATTTGCTCACCGAACCTCATCAATCCTATCACTGCTGCGTTTATGCCGCTGTACACACGCTTGATTCTCTTTCAGAGACATATAAATCCATAGGTTTTAAGATTCTTACTAGTCAGGTATATTCTTAGGCGTTTAATATGGGGTGTTGAGTCCACTTCGTTGAGAAAGCAGTAGCTCTTGTCTATTACATATTTGGCTTATGGAAAGGTATCTGTGTTAATTTCAATCTCTGGTTTTATGCAGCACCCCAACTCACCTTTCCCCTTAAGCAAGCATAAGTTGGTTTTCTACATTTGAGACCCTATTCTGTTTTGTAATTCAGTTCCTGTGTAGCCAAGTTTACATTCCGTGTATTAGTGATATCTTATGATGTTTCTTTTTCTTTGTGACTTATTTCACTTAGAATCATCGTACCTGAATCCACTCATTATGCTGCTACTGGCCTGATGACATAGATTTCATTGCTGAGTGATATTGCATTGTACGTAAGTACCACAACTTCTTTATCCATTTTTCGCTTTCTGCGATATTGAACTTGTACTGTAAACGAGGTTCTTGTAAACAGAGCCGTCCCAAACTTTGGGGTGGCTGTGTCTTTTTGATTTTAATTTCCCTAATCTATAAGACCATAAGTGGAAGTGCCCTAGGCTCTGTTGCTTTGTTTTTTAGATGTTTCAGGAAACACCATACACTTCTCCAGAGTGGCTGTTGGCAATTTACATCCCGCCCATCAGCATAAGAAGGCTCCCAGTTCTTCATGGCCTGTCCAGCCTTTCTAGATTTTACACTTTTTTCAGAATGCCCTTTTGACCGGGGGGCGGTGAGACTTCATTGTAGTGCAGATTTCCTTTGCAAGCTTACTTGGTTGGCCAAAAAGGGCGTATGCATTTTTTCCTGAATATATTCAGGAAAAAACGCATACGCCCTTTTTGGCCAAGTGCATCATTGTGGACGTTCTGCCTCTTTTCCTATGCTTTACATGCAATTCCAGTCTACCTCCTGAAATCGGTTTCCTGCAATTCTGCCCCGCTTTCAAGTCCTCTTGGCAGCCTTACTTCAATATATTTTTGGATGATAGCTGTCATTTAGAACTCTGCAGGTGTGTGAATTACAGGGCCCCTGAGCTCCTTTCTTCAACTCGCTGTCTTGTGAGCTGGCCGCAACACTGCAGGATTGCTTCAGGCCCTAGTGTGGTTCCGGCATGGCTCGCTGAGCCTTTGGTTAATTCCTCTTCATGATGGGAAATGAGAGTTAAATTTGCCCGTCCAGACACCTCCAGCTAGTCTCTCATTGGTTCTCCCTATTCCTGTTCATTTTCCGGAGAAATTGCCAACTGGGCCAAACAGGAGGTTAAAGGCACTGACTCTCCAAGTGGGGAGAGTGTTAGTAAAGCGTCTGGAATGTTGCACCCGAGTACCAGGGGACGAAAACTGAGACACATTTGAACACGTTTCCCGATCACACGGTGGATCATACTCTGGGTTCCACATGCATGTTTTAGCTGAAGGAAGAATCCCTTAAACCTGGAGAGTTGAGAACCATGGAATGGGTACCATGCAATATGACTTCAAAGGGTCTGCATTTGCTCACCGAACCTCACCAATCCTTTCTCTGCTGCGTTTATGCCGCTGTACACACGCTTGATTCTCTTTCGGAGACATATAAATCCATAGGTTTTTTAAGATTCTTACTAGTCAGGTATATTCTTAGGCGTTTAATATGGGGTGTTGAGTCCACTTCATTGAGCAAGCAGTAGCTCTTGTCTATTACATATTTAGCTTATGGAAAGGTATCTGTGCTAATTTCAATCTCTGGTATTATGCAGCACCCCAACTCACCTTTCCCCTTAAGCAAGCATATGTTGGTTTTCTACATTTGAGACCCTATTCTGTTTTGTAATTCAGTTCCTGTGTAGCCAAGTTTACATTCCGTGTATTAGTGATATCTTATGATGTTTCTTTTTCTGTGTGACTTATTTCACTTAGAATCATCGTACCTGAATCCACTCATTATGCTGCTACTGGCCTGATGACATAGATTTCATTGCTGAGTGATATTGCATTGTACGTAAGTACCACAACTTCTTTATCCATTTTTCGCTTTCTGCCATATTGAACTTGTACCGTAAACGAGGTTCATGTAAACAGAGCCCTCTCAAATTTTGGGGTGGCTGTGACTTTTTGATTTTAATTTCCCTAAGCTATAGGACCATAAGTGGAAGTGCCCTAGGCTCTGGTGCTTTGTTTTTTAGATGTTTCAGGAAACACCATACACTACTCCAGAGTGGCTGTTGGCAATTTACATCACGCCCATCAGCATAACAAGGCTCCCAGTTCTCCATGGCCTGTCCTGCCTTTCTGGATTTTACACTTTTTTCAGATAGCCCTTTTGACCGGGGGGCAGTGAGACTTCATTGTAGTGCAGATTTCCTTTGCAATCTTGCTTGGTTGGCCAAAAAGGGCGTATGCGTTTTTTCCTGAATATATTCCGGAAAAAACGCATATGCCCTTTTTGGCCAAGTGCATCATTGTGGACGTTCTGCCTCTTTTCCTATGCTTTACATGCAATTCCAGTCTACCTCCTGAAATCGGTTTCCTGCAATTCTGCCCCGTTTTCAAGTCCTCTTGGCAGCCTTACTTCAATATATTTTTGGATGATAGCTGTCATTTATAACTCTGCAGGTGTGTGAATTACAGGGCCCCTGAGCTCCTTTCTTCAACTTGCTTTTTTGTGAGCTGGCCGCAACACCGCAGGATTGCTTCAGGCCCTAGTGTGGTTCCGGCATGGCTCGCTGAGCCTTTGGTTAATTCCTCTTCCTGGTGGGAAATGAGAGTTAAATTTGCCCGTCCAGACTCCTCCAGCTAGTCTCTCATTGGTTCTCCCTATTCCTGTTCATTTTCCACAGAAATTGCAAACTGGGCCAAACAGGAGGTTAAAGGCACTGACTCTCCAAGTGGGGAGAGTGTTAGTAAAGCGTCTGGAATGTTGCACCCGAGTACCAGGGGACGAAAACTGAGACACATTTGAACACGTTTCCCGATCACACGGTGGATCATACTCTGGGTTCCACATGCATGTTTTAGCTGAAGGAAGAATCCCTTAAACCTGGAGAGTTGACACCCATGGAATGGGTACCATGCAATACGACTTCAAAGGGTCTGCATTTGCTCACCGAACCTCACCAATCCTATCACTGCTGCGTTTATGCCGCTGTAAACACGCTTGATTCTCTTTCAGAGACACATAAATCCATAGGTTTTAAGATTCTTACTAGTCAGGTATATTCTTAGGCGTTTAATATGGGGTGTTGAGTCCACTTCATTGAGCAAGCAGTAGCTCTTGTCTATTACATATTTAGCTTATGGAAAGGTATCTGTGCTAATTTCAATCTCTGGTATTATGCAGCACCCCAACTCACCTTTCCCCTTAAGCAAGCATATGTTGGTTTTCTACATTTGAGACCCTATTCTGTTTTGTAATTCAGTTCCTGTGTAGCCAAGTTTACATTCCGTGTATTAGTGATATCTTATGATGTTTCTTTTTCTGTGTGACTTATTTCACTTAGAATCATCGTACCTGAATCCACTCATTATGCTGCTACTGGCCTGATGACATAGATTTCATTGCTGAGTGATATTGCATTGTACGTAAGTACCACAACTTCTTTATCCATTTTTCGCTTTCTGCCATATTGAACTTGTACCGTAAACGAGGTTCATGTAAACAGAGCCCTCTCAAATTTTGGGGTGGCTGTGACTTTTTGATTTTAATTTCCCTAAGCTATAGGACCATAAGTGGAAGTGCCCTAGGCTCTGGTGCTTTGTTTTTTAGATGTTTCAGGAAACACCATACACTACTCCAGAGTGGCTGTTGGCAATTTACATCACGCCCATCAGCATAACAAGGCTCCCAGTTCTCCATGGCCTGTCCTGCCTTTCTGGATTTTACACTTTTTTCAGATAGCCCTTTTGACCGGGGGGCAGTGAGACTTCATTGTAGTGCAGATTTCCTTTGCAATCTTGCTTGGTTGGCCAAAAAGGGCGTATGCGTTTTTTCCTGAATATATTCCGGAAAAAACGCATATGCCCTTTTTGGCCAAGTGCATCATTGTGGACGTTCTGCCTCTTTTCCTATGCTTTACATGCAATTCCAGTCTACCTCCTGAAATCGGTTTCCTGCAATTCTGCCCCGTTTTCAAGTCCTCTTGGCAGCCTTACTTCAATATATTTTTGGATGATAGCTGTCATTTATAACTCTGCAGGTGTGTGAATTACAGGGCCCCTGAGCTCCTTTCTTCAACTTGCTTTTTTGTGAGCTGGCCGCAACACCGCAGGATTGCTTCAGGCCCTAGTGTGGTTCCGGCATGGCTCGCTGAGCCTTTGGTTAATTCCTCTTCCTGGTGGGAAATGAGAGTTAAATTTGCCCGTCCAGACTCCTCCAGCTAGTCTCTCATTGGTTCTCCCTATTCCTGTTCATTTTCCGCAGAAATTGCAAACTGGGCCAAACAGGAGGTTAAAGGCACTGACTCTCCAAGTGGGGAGAGTGTTAGTAAAGCGTCTGGAATGTTGCACCCGAGTACCAGGGGACGAAAACTGAGACACATTTGAACACGTTTCCCGATCACACGGTGGATCATACTCTGGGTTCCACATGCATGTTTTAGCTGAAGGAAGAATCCCTTAAACCTGGAGAGTTGACACCCATGGAATGGGTACCATGCAATACGACTTCAAAGGGTCTGCATTTGCTCACCGAACCTCACCAATCCTATCAGTGCTGCGTTTATGCCGCTGTAAACACGCTTGATTCTCTTTCAGAGACACATAAATCCATAGGTTTTAAGATTCTTACTAGTCAGGTATATTCTTAGGCGTTTAATATGGGGTGTTGAGTCCACTTCATTGAGCAAGCAGTAGCTCTTGTCTATTACATATTTAGCTTATGGAAAGGTATCTGTGCTAATTTCAATCTCTGGTATTATGCAGCACCCCAACTCACCTTTCCCCTTAAGCAAGCATATGTTGGTTTTCTACATTTGAGACCCTATTCTGTTTTGTAATTCAGTTCCTGTGTAGCCAAGTTTACATTCCGTGTATTAGTGATATCTTATGATGTTTCTTTTTCTGTGTGACTTATTTCACTTAGAATCATCGTACCTGAATCCACTCATTATGCTGCTACTGGCCTGATGACATAGATTTCATTGCTGAGTGATATTGCATTGTACGTAAGTACCACAACTTCTTTATCCATTTTTCGCTTTCTGCGATATTGAACTTGTACCGTAAACGAGGTTCATGTAAACAGAGCCCTCTCAAATTTTGGGGTGGCTGTGACTTTTTGATTTTAATTTCCCTAAGCTATAGGACCATAAGTGGAAGTGCCCTAGGCTCTGGTGCTTTGTTTTTTAGATGTTTCAGGAAACACCATACACTACTCCAGAGTGGCTGTTGGCAATTTACATCACGCCCATCAGCATAACAAGGCTCCCAGTTCTCCATGGCCTGTCCTGCCTTTCTGGATTTTACACTTTTTTCAGATAGCCCTTTTGACCGGGGGGCAGTGAGACTTCATTGTAGTGCAGATTTCCTTTGCAATCTTGCTTGGTTGGCCAAAAAGGGCGTATGCGTTTTTTCCTGAATATATTCCGGAAAAAACGCATATGCCCTTTTTGGCCAAGTGCATCATTGTGGACGTTCTGCCTCTTTTCCTATGCTTTACATGCAATTCCAGTCTACCTCCTGAAATCGGTTTCCTGCAATTCTGCCCCGTTTTCAAGTCCTCTTGGCAGCCTTACTTCAATATATTTTTGGATGATAGCTGTCATTTATAACTCTGCAGGTGTGTGAATTACAGGGCCCCTGAGCTCCTTTCTTCAACTCGCTTTCTTGTGAGCTGGCCGCAACACTGCAGGATTGCTTCAGGCCCTAGTGTGATACTGGCATGGCATGCTGAGCCTTTGGTTAATTCCTCTTCCTGGTGAGAAATGAGAGTTAAATTTGCCCATCCAGACACCTCCAGCTAGTCTCTCATTGGTTCTCCCTATTCGTGTTCATTTTCCGCCGAAATTGCAAACTGGGCCCAACAGCAGATTAAAGGCACTGACTCTGCAAGTGGGGAGAGTGTTAGTAAAGCGTCTGGAATGTTGCACCCGAGTACCAGGGGACGAAATCTGAGACACATTTGAACACGTTTCCCGATCACACGGTGGATCATACTCTGGGTTCCACATGCATGTTTTAGCTGAAGGAAGAATCCCTTAAACCTGGAGAGTTGACACCCATGGAATGGGTACCATGCAATACGACTTCAAAGGGTCTGCATTTGCTCACCGAACCTCACCAATCCTATCACTGCTGCGTTTATGCCGCTGTACACACGCTTGATTCTCTTTCAGAGACATATAAATCCATAGGTTTTAAGATTCTTACTAGTCAGGTATATTTTTAGGCGTTTAATATGGGGTGTTGAGTCCACTTCGTTGAGAAAGCAGTAGCTCTTGTCTATTACATATTTGGCTTATGGAAAGGTATCTGTGTTAATTTCAATCTCTGGTTTTATGCAGCACCCCAACTCACCTTTCCCCTTAAGCAAGCATAAGTTGGTTTTCTACATTTGAGACCCTATTCTGTTTTGTAATTCAGTTCCTGTGTAGCCAAGTTTATATTCCGTGTATTAGTGATATCTTATGATGTTTCTTTTTCTTTGTGACTTATTTCACTTAGAATCATCGTACCTGAATCCACTCATTATGTTGCTACTGGCCTGATGACATAGATTTCATTGCTGAGTGATATTGCATTGTACGTAAGTACCACAACTTCTTTATCCATTTTTCGCTTTCTGCGATATTGAACTTGTACTGTAAACGAGGTTCTTGTAAACAGAGCCGTCCCAAACTTTGGGGTGGCTGTGTCTTTTTGATTTTAATTTCCCTAATCTCTAGGACCATAAGTGGAAGTGCCCTAGGCTCTGTTGCTTTGTTTTTTAGATGTTTCAGGAAACACCATACACTTCTCCAGAGTGGCTGTTGGCAATTTACATCCCGCCCATCAGCATAAGAAGGCTCCCAGTTCTTCATGGCCTGTCCAGCCTTTCTAGATTTTACACTTTTTTCAGAATGCCCTTTTGACCGGGGGGCGGTGAGACTTCATTTTAGTGCAGATTTCCTTTGCAAGCTTACTTGGTTGGCCAAAAAGGGCGTATGCATTTTTTCCTGAATATATTCAGGAAAAAACGCATACGCCCTTTTTGGCCAAGTGCATCATTGTGGACGTTCTGCCTCTTTTCCTATGCTTTACATGCAATTCCAGTCTACCTCCTGAAATTGGTTTCCTGCAATTCTGCCCCGCTTTCAAGTCCTCTTGGCAGCCTTACTTCAATATATTTTTGGACGATAGCTGTCATTTAGAACTCTGCAGGTTTGTGAATTACAGGGCCCCTGAGCTCCTTTCTTCAACTCGCTTTCTTGTGAGCTGGCCGCAACACCGCAGGATTGCTTCAGGCCCTAGTGTGGTTCCGGCATGGCTCGCTGAGCCTTTGGTTAATTCCTCTTCCTGGTGGGAAATGAGAGTTAATTTTGCCCGTCCAGACACCTCCAGCTAGTCTCTCATTGGTTCTGCCTATTCCTGTTCCTTTTCTGCAGAAATTGCAAACTGGGCCAAACAGGAGGTTAAAGGCGCTGACTCTCCAAGTGGGGAGAGTGTTAGTAAAGCGTCTGGAATGTTGCACCCGAGTACCAGGGGACGAAAACTGAGACACATTTGAACACGTTTCCCGATCACACGGTGGATTATACTCTGGGTTCCACATGCATGTTTTAGCTGAAGGAAGAATCCCTTAAACCTGGAGAGTTGAGAACCATGAAATGGGTACCATGCAATATGACTTCCAACGGTCTTCATTTGCTCACCGAACCTCACCAATCCTATCACTGCTGCCTTTATGCCGCTGTACACACGCTTGATTCTCTTTCGGAGACATATAAATCCATAGGTTTTAAGATTCTTACTAGTCAGGTATATTTTTAGGCGTTTAATATGGGGTGTTGAGTCCGCTTCGTTGAGCAAGGAGTAGCTCTTGTCTATCACATATTTGTCTTATGGAAAGGTATCTGTGTTAATTTCAATCTCTGGTTTTCTGCAGCACCCCAACTCACCTTTCCCCTTAAGCAAGCATAAGTTGGTTTTCTACATTTGAGACCCTGTTCTGTTTTGTAATTCAGTTCCTGTGTAGCCAAGCTTATATTCCGTGTATTAGTGATATCTTATGATGTTTCTTTTTCTGTGTGACTTATTTCACTTAGAATCATCGTACCTGAGTCCACTCATTATACTGCTATGAGCCTGATGATATAGATTTCATTGCTGAGTGATATTGCATTGTACATTAGTACCACACCTTCTTTATCCATTTTTCTCTTTCTGTGATATTGAACTTGTACCGTAAATGAGGTTCCTGTAAACAGAGCCGTCCCCAATTTTGGGGTGGCTGTGTCTTTTTGATTTTAATTTCCCTAAGCTATAGGACCATAAGTGGAAGTACCCAAGGCTCTGTTGCTTTGTTTTTTAGATGTTTCAGGAAACACCATACACTTCTGCAGGGTGGCTGTTGGCAATTTACATCCCGCCCATCAGCCTAACTAGGCTCCCAGTTCTCCATGGCCTGTCCTGCCTTTCTGGATTTTACACTTTTTTCAGATGGCCCTTTTGACCGGGGGGCAGTGAGACTTCATTGTAGTGCAGATTTCCTTTGCAAGCTTGCTTGCGTGGCCAAAAAGGGCGTATTCGTTTTTTCCTGAATATATTCAGGAAAAAACGCATACGCCCTTTTTGGCCAAGTGCATCATTGTGGACGTTCTGCCTCTTTTCCTATGCTTTACATGCAATTCCAGTCTACCTCCTGAAATCGGTTTCCTGCAATTCTGCCCCGCTTTCAAGTCCTCATGGCATCCTTACTTCAATAGATTTTTGGACGATAGCTGTCATTTATATCTCTGCACGTTTGTGAATTACAGTGCCCCTGAGCTCCTTTCTTCAACTCGCTTTCTTGTGAGCTGGCCGCAACACCGCAGGATTGCTTCAGGCCCTAGTGTGATACTGGCATGGCATGCTGAGCCTTTGGTTAATTCCTCTTCCTGTTGGGAAATGAGAGTTAAATTTGTCCTTCCAGACACCTCCAGCTAGTCTCTCATTGGTTCTCCCTATTCCTGTTCATTTTCCGCAGAAATTGCAAACTGGGCCCAACAGCAGATTAAAGGCACTGACTCTGCAAGTGGGGAGAGTGTTAGTAAAGCGTCTGGAATGTTGCACCCGAGTACCAGGGGACGAAAACTGAGACACATTTGAACACGTTTCCCGATCACACGGTGGATCATACTCTGGGTTCCACATGCATGTTTTAGCTGAAGGAAGAATCCCTTAAACCTGGAGAGTTGAGAACCAATGAATGGGTACCATGCAATATGACTTCAAAGGGTCTTCATTTGCTCACCGAACCTCACCAATCCTATCACTGCTGCGTTTATGCCGCTGTACACACGCTTGATTCTCTTTCGGAGACATATAAATCCATAGGTTTTAAGATTCTTACTAGTCAGGTATATTCTTAGGCGTTTAATATGGGGTGTTGAGTCCACTTCGTTGAGCAGGGAGTAGCTCTTGTCTATTACATATTTGTCTTATGGAAAGGTATCTGTGCTAATTTCAATCTCTGGTTTTATGCAGCACCCCAACTCACCTTTCCCCTTAAGCAAGCATAAGTTGGTTTTCTACATTTGAGACCCTATTCTGTTTTGTAATTCAGTTCCTGTGTAGCCAAGTTTACATTCTGTGTATTAGTGATATCTTATGATGTTTCTTTTTCTGTGTGACTTATTTCACTTAGAATCATCGTACCTCAATCCACTCATTATGCTGCTACTGGCCTGATGACATAGATTTCTTTGCTGAGTGATATTGCATTGTACGTAAGTACCACAACTTCTTTATCCATTTTTCGCTTTCTGCGATATTGAACTTGTACCGTAAACGAGGTTCTTGTAAACAGAGCCGTCCCAAACTTTGGGGTGGCTGTGTCTTTTTTATTTTAATTTCCCTAAACTATAGCACCATAAGTGGAAGTGCCCTAGGCTCTGTTGCTTTGTTTTTTAGATGTTTCAGGAAACAACATACACTTCTCCAGAGTGGCTGTTGGCAATTTACATCACGCCCATTGGCATAACAAAACTCCCAGTTCTCCATGGCCTGTCCTGCCTTTCTGGATTTTACTCTTTTTTCAGATGACCCTTTTTACCGGGGAGCAGTGAGACTTCATTGTAGTGCAGATTTCCTTTGCAAGCTTGCTTGGTTGGCCAAAAAGTGCATATGCGTTTTTTCCTGAATATATTCAGGAAAAAACGCATACGCCCTTTTTGGCCAAGTGCATCATTGTGGACGTTCTGCCTCTTTTCCTATGCTTTACATGCAATTCCAGTCTACCTCCTGAAATCGGTTTCCTGCAATTCTGCCCCACTTTCAAGTCCTCTTGGCAGCCTTACTTCAATATATTTTTGGACGATAGCTGTCATGTATAACTCTGCAGGTTTGTGAATTATAGGGCCCCTGATCTCCTTTCTTCAACTCGCTTTCTTGTGAGCTGGTCGCAACACTGCAGGATTGCTTCAGGCCCTAGTGTTGTACCGGCATGGCACGCTGACCCTTTGTTTAATTCCTCTTCCTGGTAGGAAATGAGAGTTAAATTTGCCCGTCCAGACACCTCCAGCTAGCCTCTCATTGGTTCTCCCTATTCCTGTTAATTTTCCACAGAAATTGCAAACTGGGCCAAACAGGAGGTTAAAGGCACTGACTCTCCAAGTGGGGAGAGTGTTAGTAAAGCGTCTGGAATGTTGCACCCGAGTACCAGGGGACGAAAACTGAGACACATTTGAACACGTTTCCCGATCACACGTTGGATCATACTCTTGGTTCCACATGCATGTTTTAGCTGAAGGAAGAATCCCTTAAACCTGGAGAGTTGAGAACCATGGAATGGGTACCATGCAATATGACTTCAAAGGGTCTGCATTTGCTCACCGAACCTCACCAATCCTATCATTGCTGTGTTTATGCCGCTGTACACACGCTTGATTCTCTTTCGGAGACACATAAATCCATAGGTTTTAAGATTCTTACTAGTCAGGTATATTTTTAGGCGTTTAATATGGGGTGTTGAGTGCACTTCGTTGAGCAAGCAGTAGCTCTTGTCTATTACATAATTGGCTTATGGAAAGGTATCTGTGCTAATTTCAATCTCTGGTTTTATGCAGCACCCCAACTCACCTTTCCCCTTAAGCAAGCATAAGTTGGTTTTCTACATTTGAGACCCTATTCTGTTTTGTAATTCAGTTCCTGTGTAGGCAAGTTTACATTCCGTGTATTAGTGATATCTTATGATGTTTCTTTTTCTGTGTGAATTATTTCACTTAGAATCATCGTACCTGAATCCACTCATTATGCTGCTACTGGCCTGATGACATAGATTTCATTGCTGAGTGATATTGCATTGTACATTAGTACCACAACTTCTTTATCCATTTTTCGCTTTCTGTGATATTGAACTTTTACCGTAAACGAGGTTTTGTAAACAGAGCCGTCCCAAATTTTGGGGTGGCTGTGTCTTTTTGATTTTAATTTCCCTAAGCTATAGGACCATAAGTGGAAGTGCCCTAGGCTCTGTTGCTTTGTTTTTTAGATGTTTCAGGAAACACCATACACTTCTCCAGAGTGGCTGTTGGCAATTTACATCACGCCCATCAGCATAACAAGGCTCCCAGTTCTCCATGGACTGTCCTGCCTTTCTGGATTTTACACTTTTTTCAGATGGCCCTTTTGACCGGGGGGCAGTGAGACTTCATTGTAGTGTAGACTTCCTTTGCAAGCTTGCTTGGTTGGCCAAAAAGGGCGTATGCGTTTTTTCCTGAATATATTCAGGAAAAAACGCATACGCCCTTTTTGGCCAAGTGCATCATTGTGGACGTTCTGCCTCTTTTCCTATGCTTTACATGCAATTCCAGTCTACCTCCTGAAATCGGTTTCCTGCAATTCTGCCCCGCTTTCAAGTCCTCTTGGCAGCCTTACTTCAATATATTTTTGGACGATAGCTGTCATGTATAACTCTGCAGGTTTGTGAATTACAGGGCCCCTGAGCTCCTTTCTTCAACTCGCTTTCTTGTTAGCTGGCCGCAACACCGCAGGATTGCTTCAGGCCCTAGTGTGGTTCCGGCATGGCTCGCTGAGCCTTTGCTTAATTCCTCTTCTTGGTGGGAAATGAGAGTTAAATTTGCCCGTCCAGACACCTCCAGCTAGTCTCTCATTGGTTCTCCCTATTCCTGTTCATTTTCTGCAGAAATTGCAAACTGGGCCAAACAGGAGGTTAAAGGCACTGACTCTCCAAGTGGGGAGAGTGTTAGTAAAGCGTCTGGAATGTTGCACCCGAGTACCAGGGGACGAAAACTGAGACACATTTGAACACGTTTCCCGATCACACGGAGGATCATACTCTGGGTTCCACATGCATGTTTTAGCTGAAGGAAGAATCCCTTAAACCTGGAGAGTTGAGAACCATGGAATGGGTACCATGCAATATGACTTCAAAGGGTCTGCATTTGCTCACCGAACATCACCAACCCTTTCTCTGCTGCGTTTATGCCACTGTACACACACTTCCTTCTCTTTCGGAGACATATAAATCCATAGGTTTTAAGATTCTTACTAGTCAGGTATATTCTTAGGCGTTTAATATGGGGTGTTGAGTCCACTTCGTTGAGCAAGCAGTAGCTCTTGTCTATTACATATTTGGCTTATGGAAAGGTATCTGTGCTAATTTCAATCTCTGGTTTTATGCAGCACCCCAACTCACCTTTCCCCTTAAGCAAGCATAAGTTGGTTTTCTACATTTGAGACCCTATTCTGTTTTGTAATTCAGTTCCTGTGTAGCCAAGTTTACATTCCGTGTATTAGTGATATCTTATGATGTTTCTTTTTCTGTGTGAATTATTTCACTTAGAATCATCGTACCTGTATCCACTCATTATGCTGCCATGAGCCTGATGAAAGAGATTTCATTGCTGAGTGATATTGCATTGTACGTAAGTACCACAACTTCTTTATCCATTTTTCGCTTTCTGCGATATTGAACTTGTACCATAAACGAGGTTCTTGTAAACAGAGCCGTCCCAAACTTTGGGGTGGCTGTGTCTTTTTGATTTTAATTTCCCTAATCTATAGGACCATAAGTGGAAGTGCCCTAGGCTCTGTTGCTTTGTTTTTTAGATGTTTCAGGAAACACCATACACTTCTCCAGAGTGGCTGTTGCCAATTTACATCCCGCCCATCAGCATAAGAAGGCTCCCATTTCTCCATGGCCTGTCCTGCCTTTCTGGATTTTACACTTTTTTCAGATGTCCCTTTTGACCGGGGGGCAGTGAGACTTCATTGTAGTGCAGATTTCATTTGCAAGCTTGCTTGGTTGGCCAAAAATGGCGTATGCGTTTTTTCCTGAATATATTCAGGAAAAAACGCATACGCCCTTTTTGGCCAAGTGCATCATTGTGGACGTTCTGCCTCTTTTCCTATGCTTTACATGCAATTCCAGTCTACCTCCTGAAATCGGTTTCCTGCAATTCTGCCCCGCTTTCAAGTCCTCTTGGCACCCTTACTTCAATATATTTTTGGACGATAGCTGTCATTTATAACTCTGCAGGTGTGTGAATTACAGGGCCCCTGAGCTCCTTTCTTCAACTCGCTTTCTTGTGAGCTGGCCGCAACACCGCAGGATTGCTTCAGGCCCTAGTGTGGTTCCGGCATGGCTCGCTGAGCCTTTGGTTAATTCCTCTTCTTGGTGGGAAATGAGAGTTAAATTTACCCGTGCAGACACCTCCAGCTAGTCTCTCATTGGTTCTCCCTATTCTTGTTCATTTTCCGCAGAAATTGCAAACTGGGCCAAACAGGAGCTTAAAGGCACTGACTCTGCAAGTGGGGAGAGTGTTAGTAAAGCGTCTGGAATGTTGCACCCGAGTACCAGGGGACGAAATCTGAGACACATTTGAACACATTTCCCGATCACACGGTGGATCATACTCTGGGTTCCACATGCATGTTTTAGCTGAAGGAAGAATCCCTTAAACCTGGAGAGTTGAGAACCATGGAATGGGTACCATGCAATATGACTTCAAAGGGTCTGCATTTGCTCACCGAACCTCACCAATCCTTTCACTGCTGCGTTTATGCCGCTGTACACACGCTGGATTCTCTTTCGGAGACATATAAATCCATAGGTTTTAAGATTCTTACTAGTCAGGTATATTCTTAGGCGTTTAATATGGGGTGTTGAGTCCACTTCGTTGAGCAGGGAGTAGCTTTTTTCTATTACATATTTGTCTTATGGAAAGGTATCTGTGCTAATTTCAATCTCTGGTTTTATGCAGCACCCCAACTCACCTTTCCCCTTAAGCAAGCATAAGTTGGTTTTCTACATTTGAGACCCTATTCTGTTTTGTAATTCAGTTCCTGTGTAGCCAAGTTTACATTCTGTGTATTAGTGATATCTTATGATGTTTCTTTTTCTGTGTGACTTATTTCACTTAGAATCATCGTACCTGAATCCACTCATTATGCTGCTACTGGCCTGATGACATAGATTTCATTGCTGAGTGATATTGCATTGTACGTCAGTACCACAACTTCTTTATCCATTTTTCGCTTTCTGCGATATTGAACTTGTACCGTAAACGAGGTTCTTGTAAACAGAGCCGTCCCAAACTTTGGGGTAGCTGTATCTTTTTGATTTTAATTTCCCTAAGCTATAGCACCATAAGTGGAAGTGCCCTAGGCTCTGTTGCTTTGTTTTTTAGATGTTTCAGGAAACACCATACACTTCTCCAGAGTGGCTGTTGGCAATTTACATCACGCCCATTGGCATAACAAAACTCCCAGTTCTCTATGGCCTGTCCTGCCTTTCTGGATTTTACTCTTTTTTCAGATGGCCCTTTTGACCTGGGAGCAGTGAGACTTCATTGTAGTGCAGATTTCCTTTGCAAGCTTGCTTGTTTGGCCAAAAAGGGCGTATGCATTTTTTCCTGAATATATTCAGGAAAAAACGCATACGCCCTTTTTGGCCAAGTGCATCATTGTGGACGTTCTGCCTCTTTTCCTATGCTTTACATGCAATTCCAGTCTACCTCCTGAAATTGGTTTCCTGCCATTCTGCCCCGCTTTCAAGTCCTCTTGGCAGCCTTACTTCAATATATTTTTGGACGATAGCTGTCATGTATAACTCTGCAGGTTTGTGAATTACAGGGCCCCTGAGCTCCTTTCTTCAACTCGCTTTCTTGTGAGCTGGTCGCAACACTGCAGGATTGCTTCAGGCCCTAGTGTGGTACCGGCATGGCACGCTGACCCTTTGGTTAATTCCTCTTCCTGGTGGGAAATGAGAGTTAAATTTGCCCGTCCAGACACCTCCAGCTAGCCTCTCATTGGTTCTCCCTATTCCTGTTAATTTTCCACAGAAATTGCAAACTGGGCCAAACAGGAGGTTAAAGGCACTGACTCTCCAAGTGGGGAGAGTGTTAGTAAAGCGTCTGTAATGTTGCACCCGAGTACCAGGGGACGAAAACTGAGACACATTTGAACACGTTTCCCGATCACACGTTGGATCATACTCTTGGTTCCACATGCATGTTTTAGCTGAAGGAAGAATCCCTTAAACCTGGAGAGTTGAGAACCATGGAATGGGTACCATGCAATATGACTTCAAAGGGTCTGCATTTGCTCACCGAACCTCACCAATCCTATCATTGCTGCGTTTATGCCGCTGTACACACGCTTGATTCTCTTTTGGAGACATATAAATCCATAGGTTTTAAGATTCTTACTAGTCAGGTATATTTTTAGGCGTTTAATATGGGGTGTTGAGTCCACTTCGTTGAGCAAGCAGTAGCTCTTGTCTATTACATAATTGGCTTATGGAAAGGTATCTGTGCTAATTTCAATCTCTGGTTTTATGCAGCACCCCAACTCACCTTTCCCCTTAAGCAAGCATAAGTTGGTTTTCTACATTTGAGACCCTATTCTGTTTTGTAATTCAGTTCCTGTGTAGGCAAGTTTACATTCCGTGTATTAGTGATATCTTATGATGTTTCTTTTTCTGTGTGACTTATTTCACTTAGAATCATCGTACCTGAATCCACTCATTATGCTGCTACTGGCCTGATGACATAGATTTCATTGCTGAGTGATATTGCATTGTACATTAGTACCACAACTTCTTTATCCATTTTTCGCTTTCTGTGATATTGAACTTTTACCGTAAACGAGGTTTTGTAAACAGAGCCGTCCCAAATTTTGGGGTGGCTGTGTCTTTTTGATTTTAATTTCCCTATACTATAGGACCATAAGTGGAAGTGCCCTAGGCTCTGTTGCTTTGTTTTTTAGATGTTTCAGGAAACACCATACACTTCTCCAGAGTGGCTGTTGGCAATTTACATCCCGCCCATCAGCATAACAAGGCTCCCAGTTCTCCATGGCCTGTCCTGCCTTTCTGGATTTTACACTTTTTTCAGATGTCCCTTTTGACCGGGGGGCAGTGAGACTTCATTGTAGTGCAGATTTCCTTTGCAAGCTTGCTTGGTTGGCCAAAAAGGGCGTATGCGTTTTTTCCTGAATATATTCAGGAAAAAACGCATACGCCCTTTTTGGCCAAGTGCATCATTGTGGACGTTCTGCCTCTTTTCCTATGCTTTACATGCAATTCCTGTCTACCTCCTGAAATCGGTTTCCTGCAATTCTGCCCCGCTTTCAAGTCCTCTTGGCAGCCTTACTTCAATATATTTTTGGACGATAGCTGTCATGTATAACTCTGCAGGTTTGTGAATTACAGGGCCCCTGAGCTCCTTTCTTCAACTCGCTTTCTTGTGAGCTGGCCGCAACACCGCAGGATTGCTTCAGGCCCTAGTGTGGTTCCGGCATGGCTCGCTGAGCCTTTGCTTAATTCCTCTTCTTGGTGGGAAATGAGAGTTAAATTTGCCCGTCCAGACACCTCCAGCTAGTCTCTCATTGGTTCTCCCTATTCCTGTTCATTTTCCGCAGAAATTGCAAACTGGGCCAAACAGGAGGTTAAAGGCACTGACTCTCCAAGTGGGGAGAGTGTTAGTAAAGCGTCTGGAATGTTGCACCCGAGTACCAGGGGACGAAAACTGAGACACATTTGAACACGTTTCCCGATCACATGGAGGATCATACTCTGGGTTCCACATGCATGTTTTAGCTGAAGGAAGAATCCCTTAAACCTGGAGAGTTGAGAACCATGGAATGGGTACCATGCAATATGACTTCAAAGGGTCTGCATTTGCTCACCGAACATCAGCAACCCTTTCTCTGCTGCGTTTATGCCACTGTACACACACTTCCTTCTCTTTCGGAGACATATAAATCCATAGGTTTTAAGATTCTTACTAGTCAGGTATATTCTTAGGCGTTTAATATGGGGTGTTGAGTCCACTTCGTTGAGCAAGCAGTAGCTCTTGTCTATTACATATTTGGCTTATGGAAAGGTATCTGTGCTAATTTCAATCTCTGGTTTTATGCAGCACCCCAACTCACCTTTCCCCTTAAGCAAGCATAAGTTGGTTTTCTACATTTGAGACCCTATTCTGTTTTGTAATTCAGTTCCTGTGTAGGCAAGTTTACATTCCGTGTATTAGTGATATCTTATGATGTTTCTTTTTCTGTGTGACTTATTTCACTTAGAATCATCGTACCTGAATCCACTCATTATGCTGCTACTGGCCTGATGACATAGATTTCATTGCTGAGTGATATTGCATTGTACGTAAGTACCACAACTTCTTTATCCATTTTTCGCTTTCTGCGATATTGAACTTGTACCATAAACGAGGTTCTTGTAAACAGAGCCGTCCCAAACTTTGGGGTGGCTGTGTCTTTTTGATTTTAATTTCCCTAATCTATAGGACCATAAGTTGAAGTGCCCTAGGCTCTGTTGCTTTGTTTTTTAGATGTTTCAGGAAACACCATACACTTCTCCAGAGTGGCTGTTGGCAATTTACATCCCGCCCATCAGCATAAGAAGGGTCCCATTTCTCCATGGCCTGTCCTGCCTTTCTGGATTTTACACTTTTTTCAGATGTCCCTTTTGACCGGGGGGCAGTGAGACTTCATTGTAGTGCAGATTTCATTTGCAAGCTTGCTTGGTTGGCCAAAAAGGGCGTATGCGTTTTTTCCTGAATATATTCAGGAAAAAACACATACGCCCTTTTTGGCCAAGTGCATCATTGTGGACGTTCTGCCTCTTTTCCTATGCTTTACATGCAATTTCAGTCTACCTCCTGAAATCGGTTTCCTGCAATTCTGCCCCGCTTTCAAGTCCTCTTGGCACCCTTAATTCAATATATTTTTGGACGATAGCTGTCATTTAGAACTCTGCAGGTGTGTGAATTACAGTGCCCCTGAGCTCCTTTCTTCAAGTCGCTTTCTTGTGAGCTGGCCGCAACACCGCAGGATTGCTTCAGGCCCTAGTGTGGTTCCGGCATGGCTCGCTGAGCCTTTGGTTAATTCCTCTTCTTGGTGGGAAATGAGAGTTAAATTTACCCGTGCAGACACCTCCAGCTAGTCTCTCATTGGTTCTCCCTATTCCTGTTCATTTTCCGCAGAAATTGCAAACTGGGCCAAACAGGAGGTTAAAGGCACTGACTCTCCAAGTGGGGAGAGTGTTAGTAAAGCGTCTGGAATGTTACACCCGAGTACCAGGGGACGAAAACTGAGACACATTTGAACACGTTTCCCGATCACACGGAGGATCATACTCTGGGTTCCACATGCATGTTTTAGCTGAAGGAAGAATCCCTTAAACCTGGAGAGTTGAGAACCATGGAATGGGTACCATGCAATATGACTTCAAAGGGTCTGCATTTGCTCACCGAACCTCACCAATCCTATCACTGCTGCGTTTATGCCGCTGTACACATGCTTGATTCTCTTTCGGAGACATATAAATCCATAGGTTTTAAGATTCTTACTAGTCAGGTATATTCTTAGGCGTTTAATATGGGGTGTTGAGTCCACTTCGTTGAGCAAGCAGTAGCTCTTGTCTATTACATATTTGGCTTATGGAAAGGTATCTGTGCTAATTTCAATCTCTGGTTTTATGCAGCACCCCAACTCACCTTTCCCCTTAAGCAAGCATAAGTTGGTTTTCTACATTTGAGACCCTATTCTGTTTTGTAATTCAGTTCCTGTGTAGCCAAGTTTACATTCCGTGTATTAGTGATATCTTATGATGTTTCTTTTTCTGTGTGACGTATTTCACTTAGAATCATCTTACCTGAATCCACTCATTATGCTGCTATGAGCCTGATGAAAGAGATTTCATTGCTGAGTGATATTGCATTGTACGTTAGTACCACAACTTCTTTATCCATTTTTCGCTTTCTGCGATATTGAACTTGTACCGGAAACGAGGTTCTTGTAAACAGAGCCGTCCCAAACTTTAGGGTGGCTGTGTCTTTTTAATTTTAATTTCCCTAAGCTATAGGACCATAAGTGCAAGTGCCCTAGGCTGTGTTGCTTTGTTTTTTAGATGTTTCAGGAAACACCATACACTTCTCCAGAGTGGCTGTTGGCAATTTACATCCCGCCCATCAGCATAAGAAGGCTCCCAGTTCTCCATGGCCTGTCCTGCCTTTCTGGATTTTACACTTTTTTCAGATGTCCCTTTTGACCGGGGGGCAGTGAGACTTCATTGTAGTGCAGATTTCCTTTGCAAGCTTGCTTGTTTGGCCAAAAAGGGCGTATGCGTTTTTTCCTGAATATATTCAGGAAAAAACGCATACGCCCTTTTTGGCCAAGTGCATCATTGTGGACGTTCTGCCTCTTTTCCTATGCTTTACATGCAATTCCAGTCTACCTCCTCAAATCGGTTTCCTGCAATTCTGCCCCGCTTTCAAGTCCTCTTGGCAGCCTTACTTCAATATATTTTTGGACGATAGCTGTCATTTAGAACTCTGCAGGTTTGTGAATTACAGTGCCCCTGAGCTCCTTTCTTCAACTAGCTTTCTTGTGATCTGGCCGCAACACTGCAGGATTCTTCAGGCCCTAGTGTGATACTGGCATGGCATGCTGAGCCTTTGGTTAATTCCTCTTCCTGGTGAGAAATGAGAGTTAAATTTGCCCATCCAGACACCTCCAGCTAGTCTCTCATTGGTTCTCCCTATTCCTGTTCATTTTCCGCCGAAATTGCAAACTGGGCCAAACAGGAGGTTAAAGGCACTGACTCTGCAAGTGGGGAGAGTGTTAGTAAAGCGTCTGGAATGTTGCACCTGAGTACCAGGGGACGAAATCTGAGACACATTTGAACACATTTCCCGATCACACGGTGGATCATACTCTGGGTTCCACATGCATGTTTTAGCTGAAGGAAGAATCCCTTAAACCTGGAGAGTTGAGAACCATGGAATGGGTACCATGCAATATGACTTCAAAGGGTCTGCATTTGCTCACCGAACCTCACCAATCCTTTCACTGCTGCGTTTATGCCGCTGTACACATGCTTGATTCTCTTTCGGAGACATATAAATCCATAGGTTTTAAGATTCTTACTAGTCAGGTATATTCTTAGGCGTTTAATATGGGGTGTTGAGTCCACTTCGTTGAGCAGGGAGTAGCTCTTTTCTATTACATATTTGTCTTATGGAAAGGTATCTGTGCTAATTTCAATCTCTGGTTTTATGCAGCACCCCAACTCACCTTTCCCCTTAAGCAAGCATAAGTTGGTTTTCTACATTTGAGACCCTATTCTGTTTTGTAATTCAGTTCCTGTGTAGCCAAGTTTACATTCTGTGTAGTAGTGATATCTTATGATGTTTCTTTTTCTGTGTGACTTATTTCACTTAGAATCATCGTACCTGAATCCACTCATTATGCTGCTACTGGCCTGATGACATAGATTTCATTGCTGAGTGATATTGCATTGTACGTAAGTACAACAACTTCTTTATCCATTTTTCGCTTTCTGCGATATTGAACTTGTACCGTAAACGAGGTTCTTGTAAAGAGAGCCATCCCAAACTTTGGGGTGGCTTTGTCTTTTTTATTTTAATTTCCCTAAGCTATAGGACCATAAGTGGAAGTGCCCTAGGCTCTGTTGCTTTGTTTTTTAGATGTTTCAGGAAACACCATACACTTCTCCAGAGTGGCTGTTGGCAATTTACATCACGCCCATTGGCATAACAAAACTCCCAGTTCTCCATGGCCTGTCCTGCCTTTCTGGATTTTACTCTTTTTTCAGATGGCCCTTTTGACCGGGGAGCAGTGAGACTTCATTGTAGTGCAGATTTCCTTTGCAAGCTTGCTTGTTTGGCCAAAAAGGGCGTATGCATTTTTTCCTGAATATATTCAGGAAAAAACGCATACGCCCTTTTTGGCCAAGTGCATCATTGTGGACGTTCTGCCTCTTTTCCTATGCTTTACATGCAATTCCAGTCTACCTCCTGAAATTGGTTTCCTGCCATACTGCCCCGCTTTCAAGTCCTCTTGGCAGCGTTACTTCAATATATTTTTGGACGATAGCTGTCATTTAGAACTCTGCAGGTGTGTGAATTACAGGGCCCCTGAGCTCCTTTCTTCAACTCGCTTTCTTGTGAGCTGGCCGCAACACCGCAGGATTGCTTCAGGCCCTAGTGTGGTTCCGGCATGGCTCGCTGAGCCTTTGGTTAATTCCTCTTCCTGGTGGGAAATGAGAGTTAAATTTGCCCGTCCAGACACCTCCAGCTAGTCTCTCATTGGTTCTCCCTATTCCTGTTCCTTTTCTGCAGAAATTGCAAACTGGGCCAAACAGGAGGTTAAAGGCACTGACTCTCCAAGTGGGGAGAGTGTTAGTAAAGCGTCTGGAATGTTGCACCCGAGTACCAGGGGACGAAAACTGAGACACATTTGGACACGTTTCCCGATCACACGGTGGATTATACTCTGGGTTCCACATGCATGTTTTAGCTGAAGGAAGAATCCCTTAAACCTGGAGAGTTGAGAACCCTGGAATGGGTACCATGCAATATGACTTCAAACGGTCTTCATTTGCTCAACGAACCTCACCAATCCTTTCACTGCTGCCTTTATGCCGCTGTACACACGCTTGATTCTCTTTCGGAGACATATAAATCCATAGGTTTTAAGATTCTTACTAGTCAGGTATATTCTTAGGCGTTTAATATGGGGTGTTGAGTCCACTTCGTTGAGCAAGCAGTAGCTCTTGTCTATTACGTATTTGGCTTATGGAAAGGTATCTGTGCTAATTTCAATCTCTGGTTTTATGCAGCACCTCAACTCACCTTTCCCCTTAAGCAAGCATAAGTTGGTTTTCTACATTTGAGACCCTATTCTGTTTTGTAATTCAGTTCCTGTGTAGCCAAGTTTACATTCCGTGTATTAGTGATATCTTATGATGTTTCTTTTTCTGTGTGACTTATTTCACTTAGAATCATCGTACCTGAATCCACTCATTATGCTGCTACTGGCCTGATGACATAGATTTCATTGCTGAGTGATATTGCATTGTACGTAAGTACCACAACTTCTTTATCCATTTTTCGCTTTCTGCGATATTGAACTTGTACCGTAAACGAGGTTCTTGTAAACAGAGCCGTCCGAAACTTTGGGGTGCCTGTGTCTTTTTGATTTTAATTTCCCTAATCTATAGGACCGTAAGTGGAAGTGCCCTAGGCTCTGTTGCTTTGTTTTTTAGATGTTTCAGGAAACACCATACACTTCTCCAGAGTGGCTGTTGGCAATTTACATCACGCCCATCAGCATAACAAGGCTCCGAGTTCTCCATGGCCTGTCCTGCCTTTCTGGATTTTACACTTTTTTCAGATGGCCCTTTTGACCGGGGGGCAGTGAGACTTCATTGTAGTGCAGATTTCCTTTGCAAGCTTGCTTGGTTGGCCAAAAAGGGCGTATGCGTTTTTTCCTGAATATATTCAGGAAAAAACGTATACGCCCTTTTTGGCCAAGTGGATCATTGTGGACGTTCTGCCTCTTTTCCTATGCTTTACATGCAATTCCAGTCTACCTCCTGAAATCGGTTTCCTGCAATTCTGCCCCGCTTTCAAGTCCTCTTGGCAGCCTTACTTCAGTATATTTTTGGACGATAGCTGTCATTTATAACTCTGCAGGTGTGTGAATTACAGTGCCGCTGAGCTCCTTTCTTCAACTCGCTTTCTTGTGAGCTGGCCGCAACACCGCAGGATTGCTTCAGGCTCTAGTGTGGTTCCGGCATGGCTCGCTGAGCCTTTGGTTAATTCCTCTTCTTGGTGGGAAATGAGAGTTAAATTTGCCCGTCCAGACACCTCCAGCTAGTCTGTCATTGGTTCTCCCTATTCCTGTTCATTTTCCGCAGAAATTGCAAACTGGGCCAAACAGGAGTTTAAAGGCACTGACTCTCCAAGTGGGGAGAGTGTTAGTAAAGCGTCTGGAATGTTGCACCCGAGTACCAGGGGGCAAAAACTGAGACACATTTGAACACGTTTCCCGATCACACGGTGGATCATACTCTGGGTTCCACATGCATGTTTTAGCTGAAGGAAGAATCCCTTAAACCTGGAGAGTTGAGAACCATGGAATGGGTACCATGCAATATGACTTCAAAGGGTCTGCATTTGCTCACCGAACCTCACCAATCCTATCACTGCTGCATTTATGCCGCTGTACACACGCTTGATTCTCCTTCGGAGACATATAAATCCATAGGTTTTAAGATTCTTACTAGTCAAGTATATTCTTAGGCGTTTAATATGGGGTGTTGAGTCCACTTCGTTGAGCAAGCAGTAGCTCTTGTCTATTACATATTTGGCTTATGGAAAGGTATCTGTGCTAATTTCCATCTCTGGTTTTATGCAGCACCCCAACTCACCTTTCCCCTTAAGCAAGCATAAGTTGGTTTTCTACATTTGAGACCCTATTCTGTTTTGTAATTCAGTTCCTGTGTAGCCAACTTTACATTCCGTGTATTAGTGATATCTTATGATGTTTCTTTTTCTGTGTGACATATTTCACTTAGAATCATCGTACCTGAATCCACTCATTATGCTGCTACGGGCATGATGACATAGATTTCATTGCTGAGTGATATTGCATTGTACGTAAGTACCACAACTTCTTTATCCATTTTTTGCTTTCTGCGATATTGAACTTGTACCGTAAACGAGGTTCTTGTAAACAGAGCCGTCCCAAACTTTGGGGTGCCTGTGTCTTTTTGATTTTAATTTCCCTAATCTATAGGACCGTAAGTGGAAGTGCCCTAGGCTCTGTTGCTTTGTTTTTTAGATGTTTCAGGAAACACCATACACTTCTCCAGAGTGGCTGTTGGCAATTTACATCACGCCCATCAGCATAACAATGCTCCGAGTTCTCCATGGCCTGTCCTGCCTTTCTGGATTTTACACTTTTTTCAGATGGCCCTTTTGACCGGGGGGCAGTGAGACTTCATTGTAGTGCAGATTTCCTTTGCAAGCTTGCTTGGTTGGCCAAAAAGGGCGTATGCGTTTTTTCCTGAATATATTCAGGAAAAAACGCATACGCCCTTTTTGGCCAAGTGCATCATTGTGGACGTTTTGCCTCTTTTCCAATGCTTTACATGCAATTCCAGTCTACCTCCTGAAATCGGTTTCCTGCAATTCTGCCCTGCTTTCAAGTCCTCTTGGCAACCTTACTTCAATATATTTTTGGACGATAGCTGTCATTTATAACTCTGCAGGTGTGTGAATTACAGGGACCCTGAGCTCCTTTCTTCAACTCGCTTTCTTGTGAGCTGGCCGCAACACCGCAGGATTGCTTCAGGCCCTAGTGTGGTTCCGGCATGGCTCGCTGAGCCTTTGGTTAATTCCTCTTCCTGGTGGGAAATGAGAGTTAAATTTGCCCGTCCAGACTCCTCCAGCTAGTCTCTCATTGGTTCTCCCTATTCCTGTTCATTTTCCGCAGAAATTGCAAACTGGGCCAAACAGGAGGTTAAAGGCGCTGACTCTCCAAGTGGGGAGAGTGTTAGTAAAGCGTCTGGAATGTTGCACCCGAGTACCAGGGGACGAAAACTGAGACACATTTGAACACGTTTCCCGATCACACGGTGGATCATACTCTGGGTTCCACATGCATGTTTTAGCTGAAGGAAGAATCCCTTAAACCTGGAGAGTTGAGAACCATGGAATGGGTACCATGCAATATGACTTCAAAGGGTCTGCATTTGCTCACCGAACCTCACCAATCCTATCACTGCTGCGTTTATGCCGCTGTACACACGCTTGATTCTCCTTCGGAGACATATAAATCCATAGGTTTTAAGATTCTTACTAGTCAAGTATATTCTTAGGCGTTTAATATGGGGTGTTGAGTCCACTTCGTTGAGCAAGCAGTAGCTCTTGTCTATTACATATTTGGCTTATGGAAAGGTATCTGTGCTAATTTCCATCTCTGGTTTTATGCAGCACCCCAACTCACCTTTCCCCTTAAGCAAGCATAAGTTGGTTTTCTACATTTGAGACCCTATTCTGTTTTGTAATTCAGTTCCTGTGTAGCCAACTTTACATTCCGTGTATTAGTGATATCTTATGATGTTTCTTTTTCTGTGTGACATATTTCACTTAGAATCATCGTACCTGAATCCACTCATTATGCTGCTACGGGCATGATGACATAGATTTCATTGCTGAGTGATATTGCATTGTACGTAAGTACCACAAATTCTTTATCCATTTTTCGCTTTCTGCGATATTGAACTTGTACCGTAAACGAGGTTCTTGTAAACAGAGCCATCCCAAACTTTGGGGTGCCTGTGTCTTTTTGATTTTATTTTCCCTAATCTATAGGACCGTAAGTGGAAGTGCCCTAGGCTCTGTTGCTTTGTTTTTTAGATGTTTCAGGAAACACCATACACTTCTCCAGAGTGGCTGTTGGCAATTTACATCACGCCCATCAGCATAACAAGGCTCCCAGTTCTCCATGGCCTGTCCTGCCTTTCTGGATTTTACACTTTTTTCAGATGGCCCTTTTGACCGGGGGGCAGTGAGACTTCATTGTAGTGCAGATTTCCTTTGCAAGCTTGCTTGGTTGGCCAAAAAGGGCGTATGCGTTTTTTCCTGAATATATTCAGGAAAAAACGCATACGCCCTTTTTGGCCAAGTGCATCATTGTGGACGTTTTGCCTCTTTTCCAATGCTTTACATGCAATTCCAGTCTACCTCCTGAAATCGGTTTCCTGCAATTCTGCCCTGCTTTCAAGTCCTCTTGGCAACCTTACTTCAATATATTTTTGGACGATAGCTGTCATTTATAACTCTGCAGGTGTGTGAATTACAGGGACCCTGAGCTCCTTTCTTCAACTCGCTTTCTTGTGAGCTGGCCGCAACACCGCAGGATTGCTTCAGGCCCTAGTGTGGTTCCGGCATGGCTCGCTGAGCCTTTGGTTAATTCCTCTTCCTGGTGGGAAATGAGAGTTAAATTTGCCCGTCCAGACTCCTCCAGCTAGTCTCTCATTGGTTCTCCCTATTCCTGTTCATTTTCTGCAGAATTTGCAAACTGGGCCAAACAGGAGGTTAAAGGCACTGACTCTCCAAGTGGGGAGAGTGTTAGTAAAGCGTCTGGAATGTTGCACCCGAGTACCAGGGGACGAAAACTGAGACACATTTGAACACGTTTCCCGATCACACGGTGGATCATACTCTGGGTTCCACATGCATGTTTTAGCTGAAGGAAGAATCCCTTAAACCCGGAGAGTTGAGACCCATGGAATCGGTACCATGCAATATGACTTCAAAGGGTCTGCATTTGCTCACCGAACCTCACCAATCCTATCACTGCTGCGTTTATGCCACTGTAAACATGCTTGATTCTCTTTCGGAGACATATAAATCCATAGGTTTTAAGATTCTTACTAGTCAGGTATATTCTTAGGCGTTTAATATGGGGTGTTGAGTCCACTTCGTTGAGCAAGCAGTAGCTCTTGTCTATTACGTATTTGGCTTATGGAAAGGTATCTGTGCTAATTTCAATCTCTGGTTTTATGCAGCACCTCAACTCACCTTTCCCCTTAAGCAAGCATAAGTTGGTTTTCTACATTTGAGACCCTATTCTGTTTTGTAATTCAGTTCCTGTGTAGCCAAGTTTACATTCCGTGTATTAGTGATATCTTATGATGTTTCTTTTTCTGTGTGACTTATTTCACTTAGAATCATCGTACCTGAATCCACTCATTATGCTGCTACTGGCCTGATGACATAGATTTCATTGCTGAGTGATATTGCATTGTACGTAAGTACCACAACTTCTTTATCCATTTTTCGCTTTCTGCGATATTGAACTTGTACCGGAAACGAGGTTCTTGTAAACAGAGGCATCCCAAACTTTGGGGTGCCTGTGTCTTTTTGATTTTAATTTCCCTAATCTATAGGACCGTAAGTGGAAGTGCCCTAGGCTCTGTTGCTTTGTTTTTTAGATGTTTCAGGAAACACCATACACTTCTCCAGAGTGGCTGTTGGCAATTTATATCACGCCCATCAGCATAACAAGGCTCCCAGTTCTCCATGGCCTGTCCTGCCTTTCTGGATTTTACACTTTTTTCAGATGGCCCTTTTGACCGGGGGGCAGTGAGACTTCATTGTAGTGCAGATTTCCTTTGCAAGCTTGCTTGGTTGGCCAAAAAGGGCGTATGCGTTTTTTCCTGAATATATTCAGGAAAAAACGCATACGCCCTTTTTGGCCAAGTGCATCATTGTGGACGTTCTGCCTCTTTTCCTATGCTTTACATGCAATTCCAGTCTACCTCCTGAAATCGGTTTCCTGCAATTCTGCCCCGCTTTCAAGTCCTCTTGGCAGCCTTACTTCAATATATTTTTGGACGATAGCTGTCATTTAGAACTCTGCAGGTGTGTGAATTACAGGGCCCCTGAGCTCCTTTCTTCAACTCGCTTTCTTGTGAGCTGGCCGCAACACCGCAGGATTGCTTCAGGCTCTAGTGTGGTTCCGCATGGCTCGCTGAGCCTTTGGTTAATTCCTCTTGTTGGTGGGAAATGAGAGTTAAATTTGCCCGTCCAGACACCTCCAGCTAGTCTCTCATTGGTTCTCCCTATTCCTGTTCATTTTCCACAGAAATTGCAAACTGGGCCAAACAGGAGGTTAAAGGCACTGACTCTCCAAGTGGGGAGAGTGTTAGTAAAGCGTCTGGAATGTTGCACCCGAGTACCAGGGGGCGAAAACTGAGACATATTTGAACACGTTTCCCGATCACACGGTGGATCATCCTCTGGGTTCCACATGCATGTTTTAGCTGAAGGAAGAATCCCTTAAACCTGGAGAGTTGAGAACCATGGAATGGGTACCATGCAATATGACTTCAAAGGGTCTGCATTTGCTCACCGAACCTCACCAATCCTATCACTGCTGCGTTTATGCTGCTGTACACACGCTTGATTCTCCTTCGGAGACATATAAATCCATAGGTTTTAAGATTCTTACTAGTCAAGTATATTCTTAGGCGTTTAATATGGGGTGTTGAGTCCACTTCGTTGAGCAAGCAGTAGCTCTTGTCTATTACATATTTGGCTTATGGAAAGGTATCTGTGCTAATTTCCATCTCTGGTTTTATGCAGCACCCCAACTCACCTTTCCCCTTAAGCAAGCATAAGTTGGTTTTCTACATTTGAGACCCTATTCTGTTTTGTAATTCAGTTCCTGTGTAGCCAACTTTACATTCCGTGTATTAGTGATATCTTATGATGTTTCTTTTTCTGTGTGACTTATTTCACTTAGAATCATCGTACCTGAATCCACTCATTATGCTGCTACGGGCATGATGACATAGATTTCATTGCTGAATGATATTGCATTGTACGTAAGTACCACAACTTCTTTATCCATTTTTCGCTTTCTGCGATATTGAACTTGTACCGTAAACGAGGTTCTTGTAAACAGAGCCGTCCCAAACTTTGGGGTGCCTGTGTCTTTTTGATTTTAATTTCCCTAATCTATAGGACCGTAAGTGGAAGTGCCCTAGGCTCTGTTGCTTTGTTTTTTAGATGTTTCAGGAAACACCATACACTTCTCCAGAGTGGCTGTTGGCAATTTACATCCCGCCCATCAGCATAACAAGGCTCCCAGTTCTCCATGGCCTGTCCTGCCTTTCTGGATTTTACACTTTTTTCAGATGGCCCTTTTGACCGGGGGGCAGTGAGACTTCATTGTAGTGCAGATTTCCTTTGCAAGCTTGCTTGGTTGGCCAAAAAGGGCATATGCGTTTTTTCCTGAATATATTCAGGAAAAAATGCATACGCCCTTTTTGGCCAAGTGCATCATTGTGGACGTTCTGCCTCTTTTCCTATGCTTTACATGCAATTCCAGTCTACCTCCTGAAATCGGTTTCCTGCAATTCTGCCCCGCTTTCAAGTCCTCTTGGCAGCCTTACTTCAATATATTTTTGGACGATAGCTGTCATTTAGAACTCTGCAGCTGTGTGAATTACAGGGCCCCTGAGCTCCTTTCTTCAACTCGCTTTCTTGTGAGCTGGCCGCAACACCGCAGGATTGCTTCAGGCCCTAGTGTGGTTCCGGCATGGCTCGCTGAGCCTTTGGTTAATTCCTCTTCTTGGTGGGAATTGAGAGTTAAATTTACCCGTCCAGACACCTCCAGCTAGTCTCTCATTGGTTCTCCCTATTCCTGTTCATTTTCCGCAGAAATTGCAAACTGGGCCAAACAGGAGGTTAAAGGCACTGACTCTCCAAGTGGGGAGAGTGTTAGTAAAGCGTCTGGAATGTTGCACCCGAGTACCAGGGGATGAAAACTGAGACACATTTGAACACGTTTCCCGATCACACGGTGGATCATACTCTGGGTTCCACATGCATGTTTTAGCTGAAGGAAGAATCCCTTAAACCTGGAGAGTTGAGAACCATGGAATGGGTACCATGTAATATGACTTCAAAGGGTCTGCATTTGCTCACCGAACCTCACCAATCCTATCACTGCTGCATTTATGCCGCTGTACACATGCTTGATTCTCTTTCGGAGACATATAAATCCATAGGTTTTAAGATTCTTACTAGTCAGGTATATTCTTAGGCGTTTAATATGGGGTGTTGAGTCCACTTCGTTGAGAAAGCAGTAGCTCTTGTCTATTACATATTTGGCTTATGGAAAGGTATCTGTGCTAATTTCAATCTCTGGTTTTATGCAGCACCCCAACTCACCTTTCCCCTTAAGCAAGCATAAGTTGGTTTTCTACATTTGAGACCCTATTCTGTTTTGTAATTCAGTTCCTGTGTAGCCAACTTTACATTCCGTGTATTAGTGATATCTTATGATGTTTCTTTTTCTGTGTGACTTATTTCACTTAGAATCATCGTACCTGAATCCACTCATTATGCTGCTACGGGCATGATGACATAGATTTCATTGCTGAATGATATTGCATTGTACGTAAGTACCACAACTTCTTTATCCATTTTTCGCTTTCTGCGATATTGAACTTGTACCGTAAACGAGGTTCTTGTAAACAGAGCCGTCCCAAACTTTGGGGTGCCTGTGTCTTTTTGATTTTAATTTCCCTAATCTATAGGACCGTAAGTGGAAGTGCCCTAGGCTCTGTTGCTTTGTTTTTTAGATGTTTCAGGAAACACCATACACTTCTCCAGAGTGGCTGTTGGCAATTTACATCCCGCCCATCAGCATAACAAGGCTCCCAGTTCTCCATGGCCTGTCCTGCCTTTCTGGATTTTACACTTTTTTCAGATGGCCCTTTTGACCGGGGGGCAGTGAGACTTCATTGTAGTGCAGATTTCCTTTGCAAGCTTGCTTGGTTGGCCAAAAAGGGCATATGCGTTTTTTCCTGAATATATTCAGGAAAAAACGCATACGCCCTTTTTGGCCAAGTGCATCATTGTGGACGTTCTGCCTCTTTTCCTATGCTTTACATGCAATTCCAGTCTACCTCCTGAAATCGGTTTCCTGCAATTCTGCCCCGCTTTCAAGTCCTCTTGGCAGCCTTACTTCAATATATTTTTGGACGATAGCTGTCATTTAGAACTCTGCAGCTGTGTGAATTACAGGGCCCCTAGGCTCCTTTCTTCAACTCGCTTTCTTGTGAGCTGGCCGCAACACCGCAGGATTGCTTCAGGCCCTAGTGTGGTTCCGGCATGGCTCGCTGAGCCTTTGGTTAATTCCTCTTCTTGGTGGGAATTGAGAGTTAAATTTACCCGTCCAGACACCTCCAGCTAGTCTCTCATTGGTTCTCCCTATTCCTGTTCATTTTCCGCAGAAATTGCAAACTGGGCCAAACAGGAGGTTAAAGGCACTGACTCTCCAAGTGGGGAGAGTGTTAGTAAAGCGTCTGGAATGTTGCACCCGAGTACCAGGGGACGAAAACTGAGACACATTTGAACACGTTTCCCGATCACACGGTGGATCATACTCTGGGTTCCACATGCATGTTTTAGCTGAAGGAAGAATCCCTTAAACCTGGAGAGTTGAGAACCATGGAATGGGTACCATGTAATATGACTTCAAAGGGTCTGCATTTGCTCACCGAACCTCACCAATCCTATCACTGCTGCATTTATGCCGCTGTACACATGCTTGATTCTCTTTCGGAGACATATAAATCCATAGGTTTTAAGATTCTTACTAGTCAGGTATATTCTTAGGCGTTTAATATGGGGTGTTGAGTCCACTTCGTTGAGAAAGCAGTAGCTCTTGTCTATTACATATTTGGCTTATGGAAAGGTATCTGTGCTAATTTCAATCTCTGGTTTTATGCAGCACCCCAACTCACCTTTCCCCTTAAGCAAGCATAAGTTGGTTTTCTACTTTTGAGACCCTATTCTGTTTTGTAATTCAGTTCCTCTGTAGCCAAGTTTACATTCCATGTATTAGTGATATCTTATGATGTTTCTTTTTCTGTGTGACATATTTCACTTAGAGTCATCGTACCTGAATCCACTTATTATGCTGCTATGGGCCTGATGAAAGAGATTTCATTGCTGAGTGATATTGCATTGTACGTTAGTACCACAACTTCTTTATCCACTTTTCGCTTTCTGCGATATTGAACTTTTACCGGAAACGAGGTTCTTATAAACAGAGCCGTCCCAAACTTTGGGGTGGCTGTGTCTTTTTGATTTTAATTTCCCTAAGCTATAGGACCATAAGTGGAAGTGCCCTAGGCTCTGTTGCTTTGTTTTTTAGATGTTTCAGGAAACACCATACACTTCTCCAGAGTGGCTGTTGGCAATTTACATCACGCCCATCAGCATAACAAGGCTCCCAGTTCTCCATGGCCTGTCCTGCCTTTCTGGATTTTACACATTTTTCAGATGGCCCTTTTGACCGGGGGGCAGTGAGACTTCATTGTAGTGCAGATTTCCTTTGCAAGCTTGCTTGGTTGGCCAAAAAGGGCGTATGCGTTTTTTCCTGAATATATTCAGGAAAAAACGCATACGCCCTTTTTGGCCAAGTGCATCATTGTGGACGTTCTGCCTCTTTTCCAATGCTTTACATGCAATTACAGTCTACCTCCTGAAATCGGTTTCCTGCAATTCTGCCCCGCTTTCAAGTCCTCTTGGCAACCTTACTTCAATATATTTTTGGACGATAGCTGTCATTTATAACTCTGCAGGTGTGTGAATTACAGGGACCCTGAGCTCCTTTCTTCAACTCGCTTTCTTGTGAGCTGGCCGCAACACCGCAGGATTGCTTCAGGCCCTAGTGTGGTTCCGGCATGGCTCGCTGAGCCTTTGGTTAATTCCTCTTCCTGGTGGGAAATGAGAGTTAAATTTGCCCGTCCAGACTCCTCCAGCTAGTCTCTCATTGGTTCTCCCTATTCCTGTTCATTTTCCGCAGAATTTGCAAACTGGGCCAAACAGGAGGTTAAAGGCACTGACTCTCCAAGTGGGGAGAGTGTTAGTAAAGCGTCTGGAATGTTGCACCCGAGTACCAGGGGACGAAAACTGAGACACATTTGAACACGTTTCCCGATCACACGGTGGATCATACTCTGGGTTCCACATGCATGTTTTAGCTGAAGGAAGAATCCCTTAAACCTGGAGAGTTGAGACCCATGGAATCGGTACCATGCAATATGACTTCAAAGGGTCTGCATTTGCTCACCGAACCTCACCAATCCTATCACTGCTGCGTTTATGCCACTGTAAACATGCTTGATTCTCTTTCGGAGACATATAAATCCATAGGTTTTAAGATTCTTACTAGTCAGGTATATTCTTAGGCGTTTAATATGGGGTGTTGAGTCCACTTCGTTGAGCAAGCAGTAGCTCTTGTCTATTACGTATTTGGCTTATGGAAAGGTATCTGTGCTAATTTCAATCTCTGGTTTTATGCAGCACCTCAACTCACCTTTCCCCTTAAGCAAGCATAAGTTGGTTTTCTACATTTGAGACCCTATTCTGTTTTGTAATTCATTTCCTGTGTAGCCAAGTTTACATTCCGTGTATTAGTGATATCTTATGATGTTTCTTTTTCTGTGTGACTTATTTCACTTAGAATCATCGTACCTGAATCCACTCATTATGCTGCTACTGGCCTGATGACATAGATTTCATTGCTGAGTGATATTGCATTGTACGTAAGTACCACAACTTCTTTATCCATTTTTCGCTTTCTGCGATATTGAACTTGTACCGTAAACGAGGTTCTTGTAAACAGAGCCGTCCCAAACTTTGGGGTGCCTGTGTCTTTTTGATTTTAATTTCCCTAATCTATAGGACCGTAAGTGGAAGTGCCCTAGGCTCTGTTGCTTTGTTTTTTAGATGTTTCAGGAAACACCATACACTTCTCCAGAGTGGCTGTTGGCAATTTACATCCCGCCCATCAGCATAACAAGGCTCCCAGTTCTCCATGACCTGTCCTGCCTTTCTGGATTTTACACTTTTTTCAGATGGCCCTTTTGACCGGGGGGCAGTGAGACTTCATTGTAGTGCAGATTTCCTTTGCAAGCTTGCTTGGTTGGCCAAAAAGGGCGTATGCGTTTTTTCCTGAATATATTCAGGAAAAAACGCATACGCCCTTTTTGGCCAAGTGCATCATTGTGGACGTTCTGCCTCTTTTCCTATGCTTTACATGCAATTCCAGTCTACCTCCTGAAATCGGTTTCCTGCAATTCTGCCCCGCTTTCAAGTCCTCTTGGCAGCCTTACTTCAATATATTTTTGGACGATAGCTGTCATTTAGAACTCTGCAGGTGTGTGAATTACAGGGCCCCTGAGCTCCTTTCTTCAACTCGCTTTCTTGTGAGCTGGCCGCAACACCGCAGGATTGCTTCAGGCTCTAGTGTGGTTCCGGCATGGCTCGCTGAGCCTTTGGTTAATTCCTCTTCTTGGTGGGAAATGAGAGTTAAATTTGCCCGTCCAGACACCTCCAGCTAGTCTCTCATTGGTTCTCCCTATTCCTGTTCATTTTCCACAGAAATTGCAAACCGGGCCAAACAGGAGGTTAAAGGCACTGACTCTCCAAGTGGGGAGAGTGTTAGTAAAGCGTCTGGAATGTTGCACCCGAGTACCAGGGGACGAAACCTGAGACACATTTGAACACGTTTCCCGATCACACGGTGGATCATACTCTGGGTTCCACATGCATGTTTTAGCTGAAGGAAGAATCCCTTAAACCTGGAGAGTTGAGAACCATGGAATGGGTACCATGCAATATGACTTCAAAGGGTCTGCATTTGCTCACCGAACCTCACCAATCCTATCACTGCTGCGTTTATGCCGCTGTACACACGCTTGATTCTCCTTCGGAGACATATAAATCCATAGGTTTTAAGATTCTTACTAGTCAAGTATATTCTTAGGCGTTTAATATGGGGTGTTGAGTCCACTTCGTTGAGCAAGCAGTAGCTCTTGTCTATTACATATTTGGCTTATGGAAAGGTATCTGTGCTAATTTCCATCTCTGGTTTTATGCAGCACCCCAACTCACCTTTCCCCTTAAGCAAACATACGTTGGTTTTCTACATTTGAGACCCTATTCTGTTTTGTAATTCAGTTCCTGTGTAGCCAACTTTACATTCCGTGTATTAGTGATATCTTATGATGTTTCTTTTTCTGTGTGACATATTTCACTTAGAATCATCGTACCTGAATCCACTCATTATGCTGCTACGGGCATGATGACATAGATTTCATTGCTGAATGATATTGCATTGTACGTAAGTCCCACAACTTCTTTATCCATTTTTCGCTTTCTGCGATATTGAACTTGTACCGGAAACGAGGTTCTTGTAAACAGAGCCGTCCCAAACTTTGGGGTGGCTGTGTCTTTTTGATTTTAATTTCCCTAAGCTATAGGACCATAAGTGGAAGTGCCCTAGGCTCTGTTGCTTTGTTTTTTAGATGTTTCAGGAAACACCATACACTTCTCCAGAGTGGCTGTTGGCAATTTACATCACGCCCATCAGCATAACAAGGCTCCCAGTTCTCCATGGCCTGTCCTGCCTTTCTGGATTTTACACATTTTTCAGATGGCCCTTTTGACCGGGGGGCAGTGAGACTTCATTGTAGTGCAGATTTCTTTGCAAGCTTGCTTGGTTGGCCAAAAAGGGCGTATGCGTTTTTTCCTGAATATATTCAGGAAAAAACGCATACGCCCTTTTTGGCCAAGTGCATCATTGTGGACGTTCTGCCTCTTTTCCAATGCTTTACATGCAATTCCAGTCTACCTCCTGAAATCGGTTTCCTGCAATTCTGCCCCGCTTTCAAGTCCTCTTGGCAACCTTACTTCAATATATTTTTGGACGATAGCTGTCATTTATAACTCTGCAGGTGTGTGAATTACAGGGACCCTGAGCTCCTTTCTTCAACTCGCTTTCTTGTGAGCTGGCCGCAACACCGCAGGATTGCTTCAGGCCCTAGTGTGGTTCCGGCATGGCTCGCTGAGCCTTTGGTTAATTCCTCTTCCTGGTGGGAAATGAGAGTTAAATTTGCCCGTCCAGACTCCTCCAGCTAGTCTCTCATTGGTTCTCCCTATTCCTGTTCATTTTCCGCAGAATTTGCAAACTGGGCCAAACAGGAGGTTAAAGGCACTGACTCTCCAAGTGGGGAGAGTGTTAGTAAAGCGTCTGGAATGTTGCACCCGAGTACCAGGGGACGAAATCTGAGACACATTTGAACACGTTTCCCGATCACACGGTGGATCATACTCTGGGTTCCACATGCATGTTTTAGCTGAAGGAAGAATCCCTTAAACCTGGAGAGTTGAGACCCATGGAATCGGTACCATGCAATATGACTTCAAAGGGTCTGCATTTGCTCACCGAACCTCACCAATCCTATCACTGCTGCGTTTATGCCACTGTAAACATGCTTGATTCTCTTTCGGAGACATATAAATCCATAGGTTTTAAGATTCTTACTAGTCAGGTATATTCTTAGGCGTTTAATATGGGGTGTTGAGTCCACTTCGTTGAGCAAGCAGTAGCTCTTGTCTATTACGTATTTGGCTTATGGAAAGGTATCTGTGCTAATTTCAATCTCTGGTTTTATGCAGCACCTCAACTCACCTTTCCCCTTAAGCAAGCATAAGTTGGTTTTCTACATTTGAGACCCTATTCTGTTTTGTAATTCAGTTCCTGTGTAGCCAAGTTTACATTCCGTGTATTAGTGATATCTTATGATGTTTCTTTTTCTGTGTGACTTATTTCACTTAGAATCATCGTACCTGAATCCACTCATTATGCTGCTACTGGCCTGATGACATAGATTTCATTGCTGAGTGATATTGCATTGTACGTAAGTACCACAACTTCTTTATCCATTTTTCGCTTTCTGCGATATTGAACTTGTACCGTAAACGAGGTTCTTGTAAACAGAGCCGTCCCAAACTTTGGGGTGCCTGTGTCTTTTTGATTTTAATTTCCCTAATCTATAGGACCGTAAGTGGAAGTGCCCTAGGCTCTGTTGCTTTGTTTTTTAGATGTTTCAGGAAACACCATACACTTCTCCAGAGTGGCTGTTGGCAATTTACATCCCGCCCATCAGCATAACAAGGCTCCCAGTTCTCCATGACCTGTCCTGCCTTTCTGGATTTTACACTTTTTTCAGATGGCCCTTTTGACCGGGGGGCAGTGAGACTTCATTGTAGTGCAGATTTCCTTTGCAAGCTTGCTTGGTTGGCCAAAAAGGGCGTATGCGTTTTTTCCTGAATATATTCAGGAAAAAACGCATACGCCCTTTTTGGCCAAGTGCATCATTGTGGACGTTCTGCCTCTTTTCCTATGCTTTACATGCAATTCCAGTCTACCTCCTGAAATCGGTTTCCTGCAATTCTGCCCCGCTTTCAAGTCCTCTTGGCAGCCTTACTTCAATATATTTTTGGACGATAGCTGTCATTTAGAACTCTGCAGGTGTGTGAATTACAGGGCCCCTGAGCTCCTTTCTTCAACTCGCTTTCTTGTGAGCTGGCCGCAACACCGCAGGATTGCTTCAGGCTCTAGTGTGGTTCCGGCATGGCTCGCTGAGCCTTTGGTTAATTCCTCTTCTTGGTGGGAAATGAGAGTTAAATTTGCCCGTCCAGACACCTCCAGCTAGTCTCTCATTGGTTCTCCCTATTCCTGTTCATTTTCCACAGAAATTGCAAACCGGGCCAAACAGGAGGTTAAAGGCACTGACTCTCCAAGTGGGGAGAGTGTTAGTAAAGCGTCTGGAATGTTGCACCCGAGTACCAGGGGACGAAACCTGAGACACATTTGAACACGTTTCCCGATCACACGGAGGATCATACTCTGGGTTCCACATGCATGTTTTAGCTGAAGGAAGAATCCCTTAAACCTGGAGAGTTGAGAACCATGGAATGGGTACCATGCAATATGACTTCAAAGGGTCTGCATTTGCTCACCGAACCTCACCAATCCTATCACTGCTGCGTTTATGCCGCTGTACACACGCTTGATTCTCCTTCGGAGACATATAAATCCATAGGTTTTAAGATTCTTACTAGTCAAGTATATTCTTAGGCGTTTAATATGGGGTGTTGAGTCCACTTCGTTGAGCAAGCAGTAGCTCTTGTCTATTACATATTTGGCTTATGGAAAGGTATCTGTGCTAATTTCCATCTCTGGTTTTATGCAGCACCCCAACTCACCTTTCCCCTTAAGCAAACATAAGTTGGTTTTCTACATTTGAGACCCTATTCTGTTTTGTAATTCAGTTCCTGTGTAGCCAACTTTACATTCCGTGTATTAGTGATATCTTATGATGTTTCTTTTTCTGTGTGACATATTTCACTTAGAATCATCGTACCTGAATCCACTCATTATGCTGCTACGGGCATGATGACATAGATTTCATTGCTGAATGATATTGCATTGTACGTAAGTCCCACAACTTCTTTATCCATTTTTCGCTTTCTGCGATATTGAACTTGTACCGGAAACGAGGTTCTTGTAAACAGAGCCGTCCCAAACTTTGGGGTGGCTGTGTCTTTTTGATTTTAATTTCCCTAAGCTATAGGACCATAAGTGGAAGTGCCCTAGGCTCTGTTGCTTTGTTTTTTAGATGTTTCAGGAAACACCATACACTTCTCCAGAGTGGCTGTTGGCAATTTACATCACGCCCATCAGCATAACAAGGCTCCCAGTTCTCCATGGCCTGTCCTGCCTTTCTGGATTTTACACTTTTTTCAGATGGCCCTTTTGACCGGGGGGCAGTGAGACTTCATTGTAGTGCAGATTTCCTTTGCAAGCTTGCTTGCTTGGCCAAAAAGTGCGTATGCGTTTTTTCCGGAATATATTCAGGAAAAAACGCATACGCCCTTTTTGGCCAAGTGCATCATTGTGGACGTTCTGCCTCTTTTCCTATGCTTTACATGCAATTCCAGTCTACCTCCTGAAATCGGTTTCCTGCAATTCTGCCCCGCTTTCAAGTCCTCTTGGCAGCCTTACTTCAATATATTTTTGGACGATAGCTGTCATTTAGAACTCTGCAGGTGTGTGAATTACAGGGCCCCTGAGCTCCTTTCTTCAACTCGCTTTCTTGTGAGCTGGCCGCAACACCGCAGGATTGCTTCAGGCCCTAGTGTGGTTCCGGCATGGCTCGCTGAGCCTTTGGTTAATTCCTCTTCTTGGTGGGAATTGAGAGTTAAATTTACCCGTCCAGACACCTCCAGCTAGTCTCTCATTGGTTCTCCCTATTCCTGTTCCTTTTCTGCAGAAATTGCAAACTGGGCCAAACAGGAGGTTAAAGGCACTGACTCTCCAAGTGAGGAGAGTGTTAGTAAAGCGTCTGGAATGTTGCACCTGAGTACCAGGGGACGAAAAGTGAGACACATTTGAACACGTTTCCCGATCACACGGTGGATCATACTCTGGGTTCCACATGCATGTTTTAGCTGAAGAAAGAATCCCTTAAACCTGGAGAGTTGAGAACCATGGAATGGGTACCATGCAATATGACTTCAAAGGGTCTGCATTTGCTCACCGAACCTCACCAATCCTATCACTGCTGCATTTATGCCGCTGTACACATGCTTGATTCTCTTTTGGAGACATATAAATCCATAGGTTTTAAGATTCTTACTAGTCAGGTATATTCTTAGGCGTTTAATATGTGGTGTTGAGTCCACTTCGTTGAGCAAGCAGTAGCTCTTGTCTATTACATATTTGGCTTATGGAAAGGTATCTGTGCTAATTTCAATCTCTGGTTTTATGCAGCACCCCAACTCACCTTTCCCCTTAAGCAAGCATAAGTTGGTTTTCTACATTTGAGACCCTATTCTGTTTTGTAATTCAGTTCCTCTGTAGCCAAGTTTACATTCCATGTATTAGTGATATCTTATGATGTTTCATTTTCTGTGTGACATATTTCACTTAGAATCATCGTACCTGAATCCACTCATTATGCTGCTATGGGCCTGATGAAAGAGATTTCATTGCTGAGTGATATTGCATTGTACGTAAGTACCACAACTTCTTTATCCACTTTTCGCTTTCTGCGATATTGAACTTTTACCGGAAACGAGGTTCTTGTAAACAGAGCCGTCCCAAACTTTGGGGTGGCTCTGTCTTTTTGATTTTAATTTCCCTAAGCTATAGGACCATAAGTGGAAGTGCCCTAGGCTCTGTTCCTTTGTTTTTTAGATGTTTCAGGAAACACCATACACTTCTCCAGAGTGGCTGTTGGCAATTTACATCACGCCCATCAGCATAACAAGGCTCCCAGTTCTCCATGGCCTGTCCTGCCTTTCTGGATTTTACACTTTTTTCAGATGGCCCTTTTGACCGGGGGGCAGTGAGACTTCATTGTAGTGCAGATTTCCTTTGCAAGCTTGCTTGGTTGGCCAAAAAGGGCGTATGCGTTTTTTCCTGAATATATTCAGGAATATATTCAGGAAAAAACGCATACGCCCTTTTTGGCCAAGTGCATCATTGTGGACGTTCTGCCTCTTTTCCTATGCTTTACATGCAATTCCAGTCTACCTCCTGAAATCGGTTTCCTGCAATTCTGCCCCGCTTTCAAGTCCTCTTGGCAGCCTTACTTCAATATATTTTTGGACAATAGCTGTCATTTAGAACTCTGCAGGTGTGTGAATTACAGGGCCCCTGAGCTCCTTTCTTCAACTCGCTTTCTTGTGAGCTGGCCGCAACACCGCAGGATTGCTTCAGGCCCTAGTGTGGTTTCGGCATGGCTCGCTGAGCCTTTGGTTAATTCCTCTTCCTGTTGGGAAATGAGAGTTAAATTTGCCCGTCCAGACTCCTCCAGCTAGTCTCTCATTGGTTCTCCCTATTCCTGTTCATTTTCCGCAGAAATTGCAAACTTGGCCAAACAGGAGGTTAAAGGCACTGACTCTCCAAGTGGGGAGAGTGTTAGTAAAGCGTCTGGAATGTTGCACCCGAGTACCAGGGGACGAAAACTGAGACACATTTGAACACGTTTCCCGATCACATGGTGGATCATACTCTGGGTTCCACATGCATGTTTTAGCTGAAGGAAGAATCCCTTACTCCTGGAGAGTTGAGACCCATGGAATGGGTACCATGCAATATGACTTCAAAGGGTCTGCGTTTGCTCACCGAACCTCACCAATCCTATCACTGCTGAGTTTATGCCGCTGTACACACGCTGGTTTCTCTTTCGGAGACATATAAATCCATAGGTTTTAAGATTCTTACTAGTCAGGTATATTCTTAGGCGTTTAATATGGGGTGTTGGGTCCACTTCGTTGAGCAAGGAGTAGCTCTTGTTTATTACATATTTGGCTTATGGAACGGTATCTGTGCTAATTTCAATCTCTGGTTTTATGCAGCACCCCAACTAACCTTTCCCCTTAAGCAAGCATAAGTTGGTTTTCTACATTTGAGACCCTGTTCTGTTTTGTAATTCAGTTCCTGTGTAGCCAAGTTTACATTCCATGTATTAGTGATATCTTATGATGTTTCTTTTTCTGTGTGACTTATTTCACTTAGAATTATCGTACCTGAATCCACTCATTATGCTGCTACTGGCCTGATGACATACATTTCATTGCTGAGTTATATTGCAGTGTACGTAAGTACCACAACTTCTTTATCCATTTTTCACTTTCTGTGATATTGAACTTGTACCGTAAACAAGGTTCTTGTAAACAGAGCCGACCCAAACTTTGGGGTGGCTTGTCTTTTTGATTTCAATTTCCCTAAGCTATAGGATCATAAGTGGAAGTGCCCTAGGCTCTGTTGCTTTGTTTGTTAGATGTTTCAGGAAACACCATACACTTCTCCAGAGTGGCTGTTGGCAATTTACATCCCGCCCATCAGCATAACAAGGTTCCCAGTTCTCCATGGCCTGTCCTGCCTTTCTGGATTTTACACTTTTTTCAGATGGCCCTTTTGACCGGGGGGCAGTGAGACTTCATTGTAGTGCAGATTTCCTTTGCAAGCTTGCTTGGTTGGCCAAAAAGGGCGTATGCGTTTTTTCCTGAATATATTCAGGAAAAAACGCATATGCCCTTTTTGGCCAAGTGCATCATTGTGGACGTTCTGCCTCTTTTCCTATGCTTTACATGCAATTCCAGTCTACCTCCTGAAATCGGTTTCCTGCAATTCTGCCCCGCTTTCAAGTCCTCTTGGCAGTCTTACTTCAATATATTTTTGGATGATAGCTGTCATTTAGAACTCTGCAGGTGTGTGAATTACAGGGCCCCTGAGCTCCTTTCTTCAACTCGCTTTCTTGTGAGCTGGCCGCAACACCGCAGGATTCCTTCAGGACCTAGTGTGGTTCCGGCATGGCTCGCTGAGCCTTTGGTTAATTCCTCTTCCTGTTGGGAAATGAGCATTAAATTTGCCCGTCCAGACTCCTCCAGCTAGTCTCTCATTGGTTCTCCCTATTCCTGTTCATTTTCCGCAGAAATTGCAAACTGGGCCAATCAGGAGGTTTAAGGCACTGACTCTCCAAGTGGGGAGAGTGTTAGTAAAGCGTCTGGAATGTTGCACCCGAGTACCAGGGGACGAAAACTGAGACACATTTGAACATGTTTCCCGATCACACGGTGGATCATCCTCTGGGTTCCACATGCATGTTTTAGCTGAAGGAAGAATCCCTTAAACCTGGAGAGTTGAGAACCATGGAATGGGTACCATGCAATATGACTTCAAAGGGTCTGCATTTGCTCACCGAACCTCACCAATCCTATCACTGCTGCGTTTATGCCGCTGTACACATGCTTGATTCTCTTTCGGAGACATATAAATCCATAGGTTTTAAGATTCTTACTAGTCAGGTATATTCTTAGGCGTTTAATATGGGGTGTTGAGTCCACTTCGTTGAGCAAGCAGTAGCTCTTGTCTATTACATATTTGTCTTATGGAAAGGTATCTGTGTTAATTTCAATCTCTGGTTTTATGCAGCACCCCAACTCACCTTTCCCCTTAAGCAAGCATTAGTTGGTTTTCTGCATTTGAGACCGTTTTCTGTTTTCTAATTCCGTTCCTGTGTAGCCAAGCTTACATTCCGTGTATTAGTGATATCTTATGATGTTTCTTTTTCTGTGTGACTTATTTCACTTAGAATCATCGTACCTGAATCCACTCATTATCCTGCTATGGGCCTGATGACATAGATTTCATTGCTGAGTGATATTGCATTGTACGTTAGTACCACAACTTCTTTATCCATTTTTCGCTTTCTGTGATATTGAACTTGTACCGTAAATGAGGTTCTTGTAAACAGAGCCGTCCCAAATTTTGTGGTGGCTGTGTCTGTTTGATTTTAATTTCCCTAAGCTATAGGACCATAAGTGGAAGTACCCTAGGCTCTGTTGCTGTGTTTTTTAGATGTTTCAGGAAACACCATACACTTCTGCAGATTGGCTGTTGGCAATTTACATCCCGCCCATCAGCCTAACTAGGCTCCCAGTTCTCCATGGCCTGTCCTGCCGTTCTGGATTTTACACTTTTTTCAGATGGCCCTTTTGACCGGGGGGCAGTGAGACTTCATTGTAGTGCAGATTTCCTCTGCAAGCTTGCTTGGTTGGCCAAAAAGGGCGTATGTGTTTTTTCCTGAATATATTCAGGAAAAAACGTATACGCCCTTTTTGGCCAAGTGCATCATTGTGGACGTTCTGACTCTTTTCCTATGCTTTACATCCAATTCCAGTCTACCTCCTGAAATCAGTTTCCTGCAATTCTGCTCCGCTTTCAAGTCCTCTTGGCAGCCTTACTTCAATATATTTTTGGACGATAGCTGTCATTTAGAACTCTGCAGGTTTGTGAATTACAGTGCCCCTGAGCTCCTTTCTTCAACTCGCTTTCTCGTGAGCTGGCCGCAACAGTGCAGGATTGCTTCAGGCTCTAGTTTGCTACTGGCATGGCACGCTGAGGCTTTGGTTAATTCCTCTTCCTGGTGGGAAATGAGAGTTAAATTTGCCCGTCCAGACACCTCCAGCTAGTCTCTCATTGGTTCTCCCTATTCCTGTTCATTTTCCACAGAAATTGCAAACTGTGCCAAACAGGAGGTTAAAGGCACTGACTCTCCAAGTGGGGAGAGTGTTAGTAAAGCGTCTGGAATGTTGCACCCGAGTACCAGGGGACGAAAACTGAGACACATTTGAACACGTTTCCCGATCACATGGTGGATCATACTCTGGGTTCCACATGCATGTTTTAGCTGAAGGAAGAATCCCTTAAACCTGGAGAGTTGAGAACCTTGGAATGGGTACCATGCAATATGACTTCCAAGGGTCTGCATTTGCTCACCGAACCTCACCAATCCTATCACTGCTGCGTTTATGCCGCTGTACACACGCTTGATTCTCTTTCGGAGACATATAAATCCATAGGTTTTAAGATTCTTACTAGTCAGGTATATTCTTAGGCGTTTAATATGGGGTGTTGAGTCCACTTCATTGAGCAAGCAGTAGCTCTTGTCTATTACATATTTGGCTTATGGAAAGGTATCTGTGCTAATTTCAATCTCTGGTTTTATGCAGCACCCCAACTCACCTTTCCCCTTAAGCAAGCATAAGTTGGTGTTCTACATTTGAGACCCTATTCTGTTTTGTAATTCAGTTCTTGTGTAGCCAAGTTTACATTCCGTGTATTAGTGATATCTTATGATATTTCTTTTTCTGTGTCACATATTTCACTTAGAATCATCGTACCTGAATCCACTCATTATGCTGCTATGGGCCTGATGACAGAGATTTCATTGCTGAGTGATATTGCATTGTACGTTAGTACCACAACTTCTTTATCCATTTTTCGCTTTCTGCGATATTGAACTTGTACCGTAAACGAGGTTCTTGTAAACAGAGCCGTCCCAAACTTTGGGGTGGCTGTGTCTTTTTGATTTTAATTTCCCTAATCTATAGGACCATAAGTGGAAGTGCCCTAGGCTCTGTTGCTTTGTTTTTTAGATGTTTCAGGAAACACCATACACTTCTCCAGAGTGGCTGTTGGCAATTTACATCCCGCCCATCAGCATAACAAGGCTCCCAGTTCTCCATGGCCTGTCCTGCCTTTCTGGATTTTACACTTTTTTCAGATGGCCCTTTTGACCGGGGGGCAGTGAGACTTCATTGTAGTGCAGATTTCCTTTGCAAGCTTGCTTGGGTGGCCAAAAAGGGCATATGCGTTTTTTCCTGAATATATTCAGGAAAAAAGGCATACGCGCTTTTTGGCCAAGTGCATCATTGTGGACGTTCTGCCTCTTTTCCTATGCTTTACATGCAATTCCAGTCTACCTCCTGAAATTGGTTTCCTGCAATTCTGCCCCGCTTTCAAGTCCTCTTGGCAGCCTTACTTCAATATATTTTTGGACGATAGCTGTCATTTATAACTCTGCAGGTTTGTGAATTACAGGGCCCCTGAGCTCCTTTCTTCAACTCGCTTTCTTGTGAGCTGGCCGCAACACCGCAGGATTGCTTCAGGCCCTAGTGTGGTTCCGGCATGGCTCGCTTAGCCTTTGGTTAATTCCTCTTCTTGGTGGGAAATGAGAGTTAAATTTGCCCGTCCAGACACCTCCAGCTAGTCTCTCATTGGTTCTCCCTATTCCTGTTCATTTTCAGCAGAAATTGCAAACTGGGCCAAACAGGAGGTTAAAGGCACTGACTCTCCAAGTGGGGAGAGTGTTAGTAAAGCGTCTGGAATGTTGCACCCGAGTACCAGGGGACGAAAACTGAGACACATTTGAACACGTTTCCCGATCACACGGTGGATCATACTCTGGGTTCCACATGCATGTTTTAGCTGAAGGAAGAATCCCTTAAACCTGGAGAGTTGAGAACCATGGAATGGGTACCATGCAATATGACTTCAAAGGGTCTGCATTTGCTCACCGAACCTCACCAATCCTATCACTGCTGCGTTTATGCCGCTGTACACACGCTTGATTCTCTTTCGGAGATATATACATCCATAGGTTTTAAGATTCTTACTAGTCAGGTATATTCTTAGGCGTTTAATATGGGGTGTTGAGTCCACTTCGTTGAGCAAGCAGTAGCTCTTCTCTATTACATATTTGGCTTATGGAAAGGTATCTGTGCTAATTTCAATCTCTGGTTTTATGCAGCACCCCAACTCACCTTTCCCCTTAAGCAAGCATAAGTTGGTTTTCGACATTTGAGACCCTATTCTGTTTTGTAATTCAGTTCCTGTGTAGCCAAGTTTACATTCCGTGTATTAGTGATATCTTATGATGTTTCTTTTTCTGTGTGACTTATTTCACTTAGAATCATCGTACCTGAATCCACTCATTATGCTGCTACTGGCCTGATGACATAGATTTCATTGCTGAGTGATATTGCATTGTACGTAAGTACCACAACTTCTTTATCCATTTTTCGCTTTCTGCGATATTGAACTTGTACCGGAAACGAGGTTCTTGTAAACAGAGCCATCCCAAACTTTGGGGTGGCTGTGTCTTTTTGATTTTAATTTACCTAATCTATAGGACCATAAGTGGAAGTGCCCTAGGCTCTGTTGCTTTGTTTTTTAGATGTTTCAGGAAACACCATACACTTCTCCAGAGTGGCTGTTGGAAATTTACATCACGCTCATCAGCCTAACAAGGCTCCCAGTTCTCCATGGCCTGTCCTGCCTTTCTGGATTTTACACTTTTTTCAGATGTCCCTTTTGACCCGGGGGCAGTGAGTCTTCATTGTAGTGCAGATTTCATTTGCAAGCTTGCTTGGTTGGCCAAAAAGGGCGTATGCGTTTTTTCCTGAATATATTCAGGAAAAAACGCATACGCCCTTTTTGGCCAAGTGCATCATTGTGGACGTTCTGCCTCTTTTCCTATGCTTTACATGCAATTCCAGTCTACCTCCTGAAATCGGTTTCCTGCAATTCTGCCCCGCTTTCAAGTCCTCTTGGCAGCCTTACTTCAATATATTTTTGGACGATAGCTGTCATTTAGAACTCTGCAGGTGTGTGAATTACAGGGCCCCTGAGCTCCTTTCTTCAACTCGCTTTCTTGTGAGCTGGACACAACACCGCAGGATTGCTTCAGGCTATAGTGTGGTTCCGGCATGGCTCGCTGAGCCTTTGGTTAATTCCTCTTCTTGGTGGGAAATGAGAGTTAAATTTGCCCGTCCAGACACCTCCAGCTAGTCTCTCATTGGTTCTCCCTATTCCTGTTCATTTTCCGCAGAAATTGCAAACTGGGCCAAACAGGAGGTTAAAGGCACTGACTCTCCAAGTGGGGAGAGTGTTAGTAAAGCATCTGGAATGTTGCACCCGAGTACAAGGGGGCGAAAACTGAGACACATTTGAACACGTTTCCCGATCACACGGTGGATCATACTCTGGGTTCCACATGCATGTTTTAGCTGAAGGAAGAATCCCTTAAACCTGGAGAGTTGAGAACCATGGAATGGGTACCATGCAATATGACTTCAAAGGGTCTGCATTTGCTCACCGAACCTCACCAATCCTATCACTGCTGCGTTTATGCCGCTGTACACACGCTTGATTCTCCTTCGGAGACATATAAATCCATAGGTTTTAAGATTCTTACTAGTCAAGTATATTCTTAGGCGTTTAATATGGGGTGTTGAGTCCACTTCGTTGAGCAAGCAGTAGCTCTTGTCTATTACATATTTTTCTTATGGAAAGGTATCTGTGCTAATTTCCATCTCTGGTTTTATGCAGCACCCCAACTCACCTTTCCCCTTAAGCAAGCATAAGTTGGTTTTCAACATTTGAGACCCTATTCTGTTTTGTAATTCAGTTCCTGTGTAGCCAACTTTACATTCCGTGTATTAGTGATATCTTATGATGTTTCTTTTTCTGTGTGACATATTTCACTTAGAATCATCGTACCTGAATCCACTCATTATGCTGCTACGGGCATGATGACATAGATTTCATTGCTGAATGATATTGCATTGTACGTAAGTCCCACAACTTCTTTATCCATTTTTCGCTTTCTGCGATATTGAACTTGTACCAGAAACGAGGTTCTTGTAAACAGAGCCGTCCCAAACTTTTGGGTGGCTGTGTCTTTTTGATTTTAATTTACCTAAGCTATAGGTCCATAAGTGGAAGTGCCCTAGGCTCTGTTGCTTTGTTTTTTAGATGTTTCAGGAAACACCATACACTTCTCCAGAGTGGCTGTTGGCAATTTACATCACGCCCATCAGCATAAAAAGGCTCCCAGTTCTCCATGGCCTGTCCTGCCTTTCTGGATTTTACACATTTTTCAGATTGACCTTTTGACCGGGGGGCAGTGAGACTTCATTGTAGTGCAGATTTCCTTTGCAAGCTTGCTTGGTTGGCCAAAAAGGGCGTATGCTTTTTTTCCTGAATATAGTCAGGAAAAAACGCATACGCCCTTTTTGGCCAAGTGCATCATTGTGGACGTTCTGCCTCTTTTCCAATGCTTTACATGCAATTCCAGTCTACCTCCTGAAATCGGTTTCCTGCAATTCTGCCCCGCTTTCAAGTCCTCTTGGCAACCTTACTTCAATATATTTTTGGACGATAGCTGTCATTTAGAACTCTGCAGGTGTGTGAATTACAGGGCCCCTGAGCTCCTTTCTTCAACTCGCTTTCTTGTGAGCTGGCCGCAACACCGCAGGATTGCTTCAGGCCCTAGTGTGGTTCCGGCATGGCTCGCTGAGCCTTTGGTTAATTCCTCTTCCTGGTGGGAAATGAGAGTTAAATTTGCCCGTCCAGACTCCTCCAGCTAGTCTCTCATTGGTTCTCCCTATTCCTGTTCATTTTCCGCAGAATTTGCAAACTGGGCCAAACAGGAGTTTAAAGGCACTGACTCTCCAAGTGGGGAGAGTGTTAGTAAAGCGTCTGGAATGTTGCACCCGAGTACCAGGGGACGAAAACTGAGACACATTTGAACACGTTTCCCGAGCACATGGTGGATCATACTCTGGGTTCCACATGCATGTTTTAGCTGAAGGAAGAATCCCTTACTCCTGGAGAGTTGAGACCCATGGAATGGGTACCATGCAATATGACTTCAAAGGGTCTGCGTTTGCTCACCGAACCTCACCAATCCTATCACTGCTGAGTTTATGCCGCTGTACACACGCTGGTTTCTCTTTCGGAGACATATAAATCCATAGGTTTTAAGATTCTTACTAGTCAGGTATATTCTTAGGCGTTTAATATGGGGTGTTGGGTCCACTTCGTTGAGCAAGGAGTAGCTCTTGTTTATTACATATTTGGCTTATGGAACGGTATCTGTGCTAATTTCAATCTCTGGTTTTATGCAGCACCCCAACTAACCTTTCCCCTTAAGCAAGCATAAGTTGGTTTTCTACTTTTGAGACCCTGTTCTGTTTTGGAATTCAGTTCCTGTGTAGCCAAGTTTACATTCCATGTATTAGTGATATCTTATGATGTTTCTTTTTCTGTGTGACTTATTTCACTTAGAATTATCGTACCTGAATCCACTCATTATGCTGCTACTGGCCTGATGACATAGATTTCATTGCTGAGTGATATTGCATTGTACGTAAGTACCACAACTTCTTTATCCATTTTTCGCTTTCTGTGATATTGAACTTGTACCGTAAACAAGGTTCTTGTAAACAGAGCCGACCCAAACTTTGGGGTGGCTTGTCTTTTTGATTTCAATTTCCCTAAGCTATAGGATCATAAGTGGAAGTGCCCTAGGCTCTGTTGCTTTGTTTTTTAGATGTTTCAGGAAACACCATACACTTCTCCAGAGTGGCTGTTGGCAATTTACATCCCGCCCATCAGCATAACAAGGTTCCCAGTTCTCCATGGCCTGTCCTGCCTTTCTGGATTTTACACTTTTTTCAGATGGCCCTTTTGACCGGGGGGCAGTGAGACTTCATTGTAGTGCAGATTTCCTTTGCAAGCTTGCTTGGTTGGCCAAAAAGTTCGTATGGGTTTTTTCCTGAATATATTCAGGAAAAAATGCATACGCCCTTTTTGGCCAAGTGCATCATTGTGGACGGTCTGCCTCTTTTCCTATGCTTTACATGAAATTCCAGTCTACCTCCTGAAATCGGTTTCCTGCAATTCTGCCCAACTTTCAAGTCCTCTTGGCTGCCTTACTTCACTATATTTTTTGACGATAGCTGTCATTTATAACTCTGCAGGTTTGTGAAATACAGAGCCCCTGAGCTCCTTTCTTCAACTCGCTTTCTTGTGAGCTGGCCACAACATTGCAGGATTGCTTCAGGCCCTAGTGTGGTTCCGGCACGGCACGCTGAGCCTTTGGTTAATTCCTCTTCCGGGTGGGCAATGAGAGTTAAATTTGCCCATCCAGACACCTCCAGCTAGTCTCTCATTGGTTCTCCCTATTCCTATTCATCTTACGCAGAAATTGCAAACTGGGCCAAACAGGAGGTTAAAGGCACTGACTCTCCAAGTGGGGAGAGTGTTAGGAAAGCGTCTGGAATGTTGCACCCGAGTACCAGGGGACGAAAACTGAGACACATTTGAACACGTTTCCCGATCACACGGTGGATCATACTCGGGGTTCCACATACATGTTTTAGCTGAAGGAAGAATACCTTAAACCTGGAGAGTTGAGACCCATGGAATGGGTACCATGCAATATGACTTCAAAGGGTCTGCATTTGCTCACCGAACCTCACCAATCCTATCACTGCTGCGTTTATGCCGCTGTGCACACGCTTGATTCTCTTTCGGAGACATATAAATCCATAGGTTTTAAGATTCTTACTAGTCAGGTATATTCTTAGGCGTTTAATATGGGGTGTTGAGTCCACTTCGTTGAGCAAGCAGTAGCTCTTGTCTATTACATATTTGGCTTATGGAAAGGTATCTGTGTTAACTTCAATCTCTGGTTTTATGCAGCACCCCACCTCACCTTTCCCCTTAAGCAAGCATAAGTTCGTTTTCTACATTTGAGACCCTATTCTGTTTTGTAATTCAGTTCCTGTTTAGCCAAGTTTACATTCCGTGTATTAGTGATATCTTATGATGTTTCTTTTTCTGTGTGACTTATTTCACTTAGAATCATCGTACCTGAATCCACTCATTATGCTGCTACGGGCCTGATGACATAGATTTCATTGCTGAGTGATATTGCATTGTACGTAAGTACCACAACTTCTTTATCCATTTTTGCTTTCTGCGATATTGAACTTGTACCGTAAACGAGGTTCTTGTAAACAGAGCCGTCCCAAACTTTTGGGTGGCTGTGTCTTTTTGAATTTAATTTCCCTAAGCTATAGGACCATAAGTAGAAATGCCCTAGGGTCTGTTGCTTTGTTTTTTAGATGTTTCAGGAAACAGCATACACTTCTCCAGAGTGGCTGTTGGCAATTTACATCCCGCCCATCAGCATAAGAAGGCTCCCAGTTCTCCATGGCCTGTCCTGCCTTTCTGGATTTTACACTTTTTTCAGATGGCCCTTTTGACCATGGAGCAGTGAGACTTCATTGTAGTGCAGATTTCCTTTGCAAGCTTGCTTGGTTGACCAAAAAGGGTGTATGCGTTTTTTCCTGAATATATTCAGGAAAAAACGCATACGAACTTTTTGGCCAAGTGCATCATTGTGGACGTCCTGCCTCTTTTCCTATGCTTTACATGCAATTCCAGTCTACCTCCTGAAATCGGTTTCCTGCAATTCTGCCACACTTTCAAGTCATCTTGACAGCCTTACTTCAATATATTTTTGGACGATAGCTGTCATGTATAACTCTGCAGGTTTGTGAATTACAGGGCCCCTGAGCTCCTTTCTTCAACTCGCTTTCTTGTGAGCTGGCCGCAACACTGCTGGATTGCTTCAGGCCCTAGTGTGGTTCTGGCATGGCACACTGAGCCTTTGGTTAATTCCTCTTCCTGGTGGGAAATGAGAGTTAAATTTGCCCGTCCAGACACCTCCAGCTAGTCTCTCATTGGTTCTCCCTATTCCTGTTCATTTTCCACAGAAATTGTAAACTGGGCCAAACAGGAGGTTAAAGGCACTGACTCTCCAAGTGGGGAGAGTGTTAGTAAAGCGTCTGGAAAGTTGCACCCGAGTACCAGGGGACGAAAACTGAGACACATTGGAACACGTTTCCCGATCACACGGTGGATCATACTCTGGGTTCCACATGCATGTTTTAGCTGAAGGAAGAATCCTTTAATCCAGGAGAGTTGAGAACCATGGAATGGGTACCATGCAATATGACTTCAAAGGGTCTGCATTTGCTCACCGAACCTCACCAATCCTATCACTGCTGCGTTTATGCCGCTGTACACACGCTTGATTCTCTTTCGGAGACATATAAATCCATAGGTTTTAAGATTCTTACTAGTCAGGTATGTTCTTAGGCGTTTAATATGGGGTGTTGAGTCCACTTCGTTGAACAAGCAGTAGCTCTTGTCTATTACATATTTGGCTTATGGAAAGGTATCTGTGCTATTTTCAATCTCTGGTTTTATGCAGCACCCCAACTCACCTTTCCCCTTAAGCAAGCATAAGTTGGTTTTCTACATTTGAGAAGATATCCTGTTTTGTACTTCAGTTCCTGTGTAGCCAAGTTTACATTCCGTGTATTAGTGATACCTTATGATGTTTCTTTTTCTGTTTGACTTATTTCTCTTAGAATCATCGCACCTAAATCCACTCATTATGCTGCTACTGGCCTGATGACATAGATTTCATTGCTGAGTGATATTGCATTGTACGTAAGTACCACAACTTCTTTATCCATTTTTCGCTTTCTGCGATATTGAACTTGTACCATAAACGAGGTTCTTGTAAACAGAGCCATCCCAAACTTTGGGGTGGCTGTGTCTTTTTGATTTTAATTTCCCTAATGTATAGGACCATAAGTGGAAGTACCCTAGGCTCTGTTGCTTTGTTTTTTAGATGTTTCAGGAAACACCATACACTTCTCCAGAGTGGCTGTTGGCAATTTACATCCCGCCCATCAGCATAACAAGGCTCCCAGTTCTCCATGGCCTGTCCTGCCTTTCTGGATTTTACACTTTTTTCAGATGGCCCTTTTGACCGGGGGGCAGTGAGACTTCATTGTAGTGCAGATTTCCTTTGCAAGCTTGCTTCCTTGGCCAAAAAGGGCGTATGCGTTTTTTCCTGAATGTATTCAGGAAAAAACGCATACGCCCTTTTTGGCCAAGTGCATCATTGTGGATGTTCTGCCTCTTTTCCTATGCTTTACATGCAATTCCTGTCTACCTCCTGAAATCGGTTTCCTTCAATTCTGCCACACTTTCAAGTCATCTTGACAGCCTTACTTCAATATATTTTTGGACGATAGCTGTCATGTATAACTCTGCAGGTTTGTGAATGACAGTGCCCCTGAGCTCCTTTCTTCAACTCGCTTTCTTGTGAGCTGGCCGCAACACCGCAGGATTGCTTCAGGCCCTAGTGTGGTTCCGGCATATCTCAGTGAGCCTTTGGTTAATTCCTCTTCCTGGTTGGAAATGAGAGTTAAATTTGCCCGTCCAGACACCTCCAGCTAGTCTCTCATTGGTTCTCCCTATTCCTGTTCATTTTCCGCAGAAATTGCAAACTGGGCCAAACAGGAGGTTAAAGGCACTGACTCTCCAAGTGGGGAGAGTCTTAGTAAAGCGTCTGGAATGTTGCACCCGAGTATCAGGGGACGAAAACTGAGACACATTTGAACACGTTTCCCGATCACACGGTGGATCATACTCTGGGCTCCACATGCATGTTTTAGCTGAAGGAAGAATCCCTTAAACCTGGAGAGTTGAGACCCATGGAATGGGTACCATGCAATATGACTTCAAAGGGTCTGCATTTGCTCACCGAACCTCACGAATCCTATCACTGCTGCGTTTATGCCGCTGTACACACGCTTGATTCTCTTTCGGAGACATATCAATCCATAGGTTTTAAGATTCTTACTAGTCAGGTATATTCTTAGGCTTTTAATATGTGGTGTTGAGTCCACTTCGTTGAGCAAGCAGTAGCTCTTGTCTATTACATATTTGGCTTATGGAAAGGTATCTGTGCTAATTTCAATCTCTGGTTTTATGCAGCACCCCAACTCACCTTTCCCCTTAAGCAAGCATAAGTTGGTTTTCGACATTTGAGACCCTATTCTGTTTTGTAATTCAGTTCCTGTGTAGCCAAGTTTACATTCCGTGTATTAGTGATACCTTATGATGTTTCTTTTTCTCTGTGACTTATTTCACTTAGAATCATTGTACCTGAATCCACTCATTATGCTGCTACTGGCCTGATGACATAGATTTCATTGCTGAGTGATATTGCATTGTACGTAAGTACCACAACTACTTTATCCATTTTTCGCTTTCTGCGATATTGAACTTGTACCGTAAACGAGGTTCTTGTAAACAGAGCCGTCCCAAACTTTGGGGTGGCTGTGTCTTTTTGATTTTAATTTCCCTAATCTATAGGACCATAAGTGGAAGTGCCCTAGGCTCTGTTGCTTTGTTTTTTAGATGTTTCAGGAAACAGCATACACTTCTCCAGAGTGGCTGTTGGCAATTTACATCCCGCCCATCAGCATAACAAGGCTCCCAGTTCTCCATGGCCTGTCCTGCCTTTCTGGATTTTACACTTTTTTCAGATAGCCCTTTTAACCGGGGGGCAGTGAGACTTCATTGTAGTGCAGATTTCCTTTGCAAGCTTCCTTGGTTGGCCAAAAAGGGCGTATGCGTTTTTTCCTGAATATATTCAGGATAAAACGCATACGCCCTTTTGGCCAAGTGCATCATTGTGGACGTTCTGCCTCTTTTCCTATGCTTTACATGCAATTCCTGTCTACCTCCTGAAATCGGTTTCCTGCAATTCTGCCCCACTTTCAAGTCCTCTTGGCAGCCTTACTTCAATATATTTTTGGACGATAGCTGTCCTTTATAACTCTGCAGCTTTGTGAATTACGGTGCCCCTGAGCTTCTTTCTTCACCTCGCTTTCTTGTGAGCTGGCTGCAACACCGCAGGATTGCTTCAGGCCCTAGTGTGGTTCCGGCATATCTCGCTGAGCCTTTGGTTAATTCCTCTTCCTGGTGGGAAATGAGAGTTAAATTTGCCCGTCCAGACACCTCCAGCTAGTCTCTCATTGGTTCTCCCTATTCCTTTTCATTTTCCGCAGAAATTGCAAACTGGGCCAAACAGGAGGTTAAAGGCACTGACTCTCCAAGTGGGGAGAGTGTTAGTAAAGCGTCTGGAAAGTTGCACCCGAGTACCAGGGGACGAAAACTGAGACCCATTGGAACACGTTTCCCGATCACACGGTGGATCATACTCTGGGTTCCACATGCATGTTTTAGCTGAAGGAAGAATCCCTTAAACCTGGAGAGTTGAGAACCATGGAATGGGTACCATGCAATATGACTTCAAAGGGTCTGCATTTGCTCACCGAACCTCACCAATCCTATCACTGCTGCGTTTATGCCGCTGTAAACACGCTTGATTCTCTTTCGGAGACATATAAATCCATAGGTTTTAAGATTCTTACTAGTCAGGTATATTCTTAGGCGTTTAATATGTGGTGTTGAGTCCACTTCGTTGAGCAAGCAGTAGCTCTTGTCTATTACATATTTGGCTTATGGAAAGGTATCTGTGCTAATTTCAATCTCTGGTTTTATGCAGCACCCCAACTAACCTTTCCTCTTAAGCAAGCGTAAGTTGGTTTTCTTCAATTGAGACCCTATTCTGTTTTGTAATTCAGTTCCTGTGTAGCCATGTTTACATTCCGTGTATTAGTCATACCTTATTATGTTTCTTTTTCTGTGTGATTTATTTCACTTAGAATCATCGTACCTGAATCCACTCATTATGCTGCTACTGGCCTGATGACATAGATTTCATTGCTGAGTGATATTGCATTGTACGTAAGTACCACAACTTCTTTATCCATTTTTCGCTTTCTGCGATATTGAACTTGTACCGTAAACGAGGTTCTTGTAAACAGAGCCGTCCCAAACTTTGGGGTGGCTGTGTCTTTTTTATTTTAATTTCCCTAAGCTATAGGACCATAAGTGGAAGTGCCCTAGGCTCTGTTGCTTTGTTTTTTAGATATTTCAGGAAACACCATACACTTCTCCAGAGTGGCTGTTTGCAATTTACATCCCACCCATCAGCATAAGAAGGCTCCCAGTTCTCCATGGCCTGTCCTGCCTTTCTGGATTTTACACTTTTGTCAGATGGCCCTTTTGACCGGGGGGCAGTGAGACTTCATTGTAGTGCAGATTTCCTTTGCAAGCTTGCTTGCTTGGCCAAAAAGGGCGTATGCGTTTTTTCCTGAATATATTCAGGAAAAAACGCATACGCCCTTTTTGGCCAAGTGCATCATTGTGGACGTTCTGCCTCTTTTCCTATGCTTTACATGCAATTCCAGTCTACCTCCTGAAATCGGTTTCCTGCAATTCTGCCCCGCTTTCAAGTCCTCTTGGCAGCCTTACTTCTATATATTTTTGGATGATAGCTGTCATTTATAACTCTGCAGGTTTGTGAATTACAGTGCCCCTGAGCTTCTTTCTTCAACTCGCTTTCTTGTGAGCTGGCCGCAACACCGCAGGATTGCTTCAGGCCCTAGTGTGGTTCCGGCATGGCTCGCTGAGCCTTTGGTTAATTCCTCTTCCTGGTGGGAAATGAGAGTTAAATTTGCCCGTCCAGACACCTCCAGCTAGTCTCTCATTGGTTCTCCCTATTCCTGTACATTTTCCGCAGAAATTGCACACTGGGCCAAACAGGAGGTTAGAGGCGCTGACTCTCCAAGTGGGGAGAGTGTTAGTAAAGCGTCTGGAATGTTGCACCCGAGTACCAGGGGACGAAAACTGAGACACATTTGAACACGTTTCCCGATCACACGGTGGATCATACTCTGGGTTCCACATGCATGTTTTAGCTGAAGGAAGAATCCCTTAAACCTGGAGAGTTGAGAACCATGGAATGGGTACCATGCAATATGACTTCAAAGGGTCTGCATTTGCTCACCGAACCTCACCAATCCTATCACTGCTGCGTTTATGCCGCTGTACACACGCTGGATTCTCTTTCGTAGACATATCAATCCATAGGTTTTAAGATTCTTACTAGTCAGGTATATTCTTAGGCGTTTAATATGGGGTGTTGAGTCCTCTTCGTTGAGCAAGCAGTAGCTCTTGTCTATTACATATTTGGCTTATGGAAAGGTATCTGTGTTAATTTCAATCTCTGGTTTTATGCAGCACCCCAACTCACCTTTCCCCTTAAGCAAGCATAAGTTGGTTTTCTACATTTGAGACCCTATTCTGTTTTGTAATTCAGTTCCTGTGTAGCCAAGTTTACATTCCGTGTATTAGTGATATCTTATGATGTTTCTTTTTCTGTGTGACATATTTCACTTAGAATCATCGTACCTGAATCCACTCATTATGCTGCTACTGGCCTGATGACATAGATTTCATTGCTGAGTGGTATTGCATTGTACGTAAGTACCACAACTTCTTTATCCATTTTTCGCTTTCTGCAATATTGAACTTGTACCGTAAATGAGGTTCTTGTAAACAGAGCCGTCCCAAACTCTGGGGTGGCTGTGTCTTTTTGATTTTAATTTCCCTAATCTATAGGACCATAAGTGGAAGTGCCCTAGGCTCTGTTGCTTTGTTTTTCAGATGTTTCAGGAAACACCATACACTTCTCCAGAGTGGCTGTTGGCAATTTACATCCCGCCCATCAGCCTAAGTAGGCTCCCAGTTCTCCATGGTCTGTCCTGCCTTTCTGGATTTTACACTTTTTTCAGATGGCCCTTTTGACCGGGGGGCAGTGAGACTTCATTGTAGTGCAGATTTCCTTTGCAAGCTTGCTTGGTTGGCCAAAAAGGGCGTATGCGTTTTTTCCTGAATATATTCAGGAAAAAACGCATACGCCCTTTTTGGCCAAGTGCATCATTGTGGACGGTCTGCCTCTTTTCTTATGCTTTACATGCAATTCCAGTCTACCTCCTGAAAACGGTTTCCTGCAATTCTGCCCTGCTTTCAAGTCCTCTTGGCAGCCTTACTTCAATATATTTTTGGACGTTAGCTGTCATTTAGAACTCTGAAGTTTTGTGAATTACAGTGCCCCTGAGCTACTTTCTTCAACTCGCTTTCTTGTGAGCTGGCCGCAACACCGCAGGATTGATTCAGGCCCTAGTGTCGTTCCGGCATGGCTCGCTGAGCCTTTGGTTAATTCCTCTTCCTGGTGGGAAATGAGAGTAAAATTTGCCCGTCCAGACACCTCCAGCTAGTCTCTCATTGGTTCTCCCTATTCCTGTTCATTTTCCACAGAAATTGCAAACTGGGCCAAACAGGAGTTTAAAGGCACTGACTCTCCAAGTGGGGAGAGTGTTAGTAAAGCATCTGGAATGTTGCACCCGAGTACCAGGGGACGAAAACTGAGACACATTTGAACACGTTTCCCGATCACACGGTGGATCATACTCTGGGTTCCACATGCATGTTTTAGCTGAAGGAAGAATCCCTTAAACCTGGAGAGTTGAGAACCTTGGAATGGGTACCATGCAATATGACTTCAAAGGGTCTGCATTTGCTCACCGAACCTCACCAATCCTATCACTGCTGCGTTTATGCCGCTGTACACACGCTGGATTCTCTTTCGGAGACATATAAATCCATAGGTTTTAAGATTCTTACTAGTCAGGTATATTCTTAGGCGTTTAATATGGGGTGTTGAGTCCACTTCGTTGAGCAAGCAGTAGCTCTTGTCTATTACATATTTGGCTTATGGAAAGGTATCTGTGCTAATTTCAATCTCTGGTTTTATGCAGCACCCCAACTCACCTTTCCCCTTAAGCAAGCATAAGTTGGTTTTCTACATTTGAGACCCTATTCTGTTTTGTAATTCAGTTCCTGTGTAGCCAAGTTTACATTCCGTGTATTAGTGATATCTTATGATGTTTCTTTTTCTGTGTGACATATTTCACTTAGAATCATCGTACCTGAATCCACTCATTATGCTGCTACTGGCCTGATGACATAGATTTCATTGCTGAGTGATATTGCATTGTACGTAAGTACCACAACTTCTTTATCCATTTTTCGCTTTCTGCAATATTGAACTTGTATCGTAAATGAGGTTCTTGTAAACAGAGCCGTCCCAAACTTTGGGGTGGCTGTGTCTTTTTGATTTTAATTTCCCTAATCTATAGGACCATAAGTGGAAGTGCCCTAGGCTCTGTTGCTTTGTTTTTTAGATGTTTCAGGAAACACCATACACTTCTCCAGAGTGGCTGTTGGCAATTTACATCCCGCCCATCAGCATAAGAAGGCTCCCAGTTCTCCATGGCCTGTCCTGCCTTTCTGGATTTTACACTTTTTTCAGATGGCCCTTTTGACCGGGGGGCAGTGAGACTTCATTGTAGTGCAGATTTCCTTTGCAAGCTTGCTTGGTTGGCCAAAAAGGGCGTATGCGTTTTTTCCTGAATATATTCAGGAAAAAACGCATACGTCTTTTTTGGCCAAGTGCATCATTGTGGACGTTCTGCCTCTTTTCCTATGCTTTTCATGCAATTCCAGTCTACCTCCTGAAATCGGTTTCCTGCAATTCTGCCCCGCTTTCAACTCCTCTTGGCAGCCTTACTTCTATATATTTTTGGATGATAGCTGTCATTTATAACTCTGCAGGTTTGTGAATTACAGTGCCCCTGAGCTCCTTTCTTCAACTCGCTTTCTTGTGAGCTGGCCGCAACACCGCAGGATTGCTTCAGGCCCTAGTGTGGTTTCGGCATGGCTCGCTGAGCCTTTGGTTAATTCCTCTTCCTGGTGGGAAATGAGAGTTTAATTTGCCCGTCGAGACACCTCCAGCTAGTCTGTCAATGGTTCTCCCTATTCTTGTTAATTTTCCACAGAAATTGCAAACTGGGCCAAACAGGAGGTTAAAGGCACTGACTCTCCAAGTGGGGAGAGTGTTAGTAAAGCGTCTGGAATGTTGCACCCGAGTACCAGGGGACGAAAACTGAGACACATATGAACACGTTTCCCGATCACACGGTGGGTCATACTCTGGGTTCCACATGCATGTTTTAGCTGAAGGAAGAATCCCTTACCTGGAGAGTTGAGACGCATGGAATGGGTACCATGCAATATGACTTCAAAGGGTCTGCATTTGCTCACCGAACCTCACCAATCCTATCACTGCTGCGTTTATGCCGCTGTACACACGCTTGATTCTCTTTCGGAGACATATAAATCCATAGGTTTTAAGATTCTTACTAGTCAGGTATATTCTTAGGCGTTTAATATGTGGTGTTGAGTCCACTTCGTTGAGCAAGCAGTAGCTCTTGTCTATTACATATTTGGCTTATGGAAATGTATCTGTGTTAATTTCAATCTCTGGTTTTATGCAGCACCCCAACTAACCTTTCCTCTTAAGCAAGCGTAAGTTGGTTTTCTTCATTTGAGACCCTATTCTGTTTTGTAATTCAGTTCCTGTGTAGCCATGTTTACATTCCGTGTATTAGTGATACCTTATGATGTTTCTTTTTCTGTGTGATTTATTTCACTTAGAATCATCGTACCTGAATCCACTCATTATGCTGCTACTGGCCTGATGACATAGATTTCATTGCTGAGTGATATTGCATTGTACGTAAGTACCACAACTTCTTTATCCATTTTTCGCTTTCTGCGATATTGAACTTGTACCGTAAACGAGGTTCTTGTAAACAGAGCCGTCCCAAACTTTGGGGTGGCTGTGTCTTTTTGATTTTAATTTCCCTAAGCTATAGGACCATAAGTGGAAGTGCCCTAGGCTCTGTTGCTTTGTTTTTTAGATATTTCAGGAAACACCATACACTTCTCCAGAGTGGCTGTTTGCAATTTACATCCCACCCATCAGCATAAGAAGGCTCCCAGTTCTCCATGGCCTGTCCTGCCTTTCTGGATTTTACACTTTTTTCAGATGGCCCTTTTGACCGGGGGGCAGTGAGACTTCATTGTAGTGCAGATTTCCTTTGCAAGCTTGCTTGGTTGGCCAAAAAGGGCGTATGCGTTTTTTCCTGAATATATTCAGGAAAAAACGCATACGCCCTTTTTGGCCAAGTGCATCATTGTGGACGTTCTGCCTCTTTTCCTATGCTTTACATGCAATTCCAGTCTACCTCCTGAAATCGGTTTCCTGCAATTCTTCCCCGCTTTCAAGTCCTCTTGGCAGCCTTGCTTCAATATATTTTTGGACGATAGCTGTCATTTATAACTCTGCAGGTTTGTGAATTACAGTGCCCCTGAGCTCCTTTTTTCAACTGGCTTTCTTGTGAGCTGGCCGCAACACCGCAGGATTGCTTCAGGCCCTAGTGTGGTTCCGGCATGGCTCGCTGAGCCTTTGGTTAATTCCTCTTCCTGGTGGGAAATGAGAGTTAAATTTGCCCGTCCAGACACCTCCAGCTAGTCTCTCATTGGTTCTCCCTATTCCTGTTCATTTTCCGCAGAAATTGCACACTGGGCCAAACAGGAGGTTAAAGGCGCTGACTCTCCAAGTGGGGAGAGTGTTAGTAAAGCGTCTGGAATGTTGCACCCGAGTACCAGGGGACGAAAACTGAGACACATTTGAACACGTTTCCCGATCACATGGTGGATCATACTCTGGGTTCCACATGCATGTTTTAGCTGAAGGAAGAATCCCTTAAACCTGGAGAGTTGAGAACCATGGAATGGGTACCATGCAATATGACTTCAAAGGGTCTGCATTTGCTCACCGAACCTCACCAATCCTATCACTGCTGCGTTTATGCCGCTGTACACACGCTGGATTCTCTTTCGGAGACATATAAATCCATAGGTTTTAAGATTCTTACTAGTCAGGTATATTCTTAGGCGTTTAATATGGGGTGTTGAGTCCTCTTCGTTGAGCAAGCAGTAGCTCTTGTCTATTACATATTTGGCTTATGGAAAGGTATCTGTGTTAATTTCAATCTCTGGTTTTATGCAGCACCCCAACTCACCTTTCCCCTTAAGCAAGCATAAGTTGGTTTTCTACATTTGAGACCCTATTCTGTTTTGTAATTCAGTTCCTGTGTAGCCAAGTTTACATTCCGTGTATTAGTGATATCTTATGATGTTTCTTTTTCTGTGTGACATATTTCACTTAGAATCATCGTACCTGAATCCACTCATTATGCTGCTACTGGCCTGATGACATAGATTTCATTGCTGAGTGGTATTGCATTGTACGTAAGTACCACAACTTCTTTATCCATTTTTCGCTTTCTGCAATATTGAACTTGTACCGTAAATGAGGTTCTTGTAAACAGAGCCGTCCCAAACTCTGGGGTGGCTGTGTCTTTTTGATTTTAATTTCCCTAATCTATAGGACCATAAGTGGAAGTGCCCTAGGCTCTGTTGCTTTGTTTTTTAGATGTTTCAGGAAACACCATACACTTCGCCAGAGTGGCTGTTGGCAATTTACAACCCGCCCATCAGCATAAGAAGGCTCCCAGTTCTCCATGGCCTGTCCTGCCTTTCTGGATTTTACACTTTTTTCAGATGGCCCTTTTGACCGGGGGGCAGTGAGACTTCATTGTAGTGCAGATTTCCTTTGCAAGCTTGCTTGGTTGGCCAAAAAGGGCGTATGCGTTTTTTTCTGAATATATTCAGGAAAAAACGCATACGTCCTTTTTGGCCAAGTGCATCATTGTGGACGTTCTGCCTCTTTTCCTATGCTTTTCATGCAATTCCAGTCTACCTCCTGAAATCGGTTTCCTGCAATTCTGCCCTGCTTTCAAGTCCTCTTGGCAACCTTACTTCAATATATTTTTGGACGATAGCTGTCATTTATAACTCTGCAGGTGTGTGAATTACAGTGCCCCTGAGCTTCTTTCTTCAACTCGCTTTCTTGTGAGCTGGCCGCAACACCGCAGGATTGCTTCAGGCCCTAGTGTGGTTTCGGCATGGCTCGCTGAGCCTTTGGTTAATTCCTCTTCCTGGTGGGAAATGAGAGTTAAATTTGCCCGTCCAGACACCTCCAGCTAGTCTGTCATTGGTTCTCCCTATTCTTGTTAATTTTCCACAGAAATTGCAAACTGGGCCAAACAGGAGATTAATGGCGTTGACTCTCCAAGTGGGGAGAGTGTTAGTAAAGCATCTGGAGTGTTGCACCCGAGTACCAGGGGACGAAAACTGAGACACATATGAACACGTTTCCCGATCACACGGTGGATCATACTCTGGGTTCCACATGCATGTTTTAGCTGAAGGAAGAATCCCTTACCTGGAGAGTTGAGAACCATGGAATGGGTACCATGCAATATGACTTCAAAGGGTCTGCATTTGCTCACCGAACCTCACCAATCCTATCACTGCTGCGTTTATGCCGCTGTACACACGCTTGATTCTCTTTCGGAGACATATAAATCCATAGGCTTTAAGATTCTTACTAGTCAGGTATATTCTTAGGCGTTTAATATGGGGTGTTGAGTCCACTTCGTTGAGCAAGCAGTAGCTCTTGTCTATTACATATTTGACTTATGGAAATGTATCTGTGCTAATTTCAATCTCTGGTTTTATGCAGCACCCCAACTCACCTTTCCCCTTAAGCAAGCATAAGTTGGTTTTCTACATTTGAGAACCTATTCTGTTTTGTAATTCAGTTCCTGTGTAGCCAAGTTTACATTCCATGTATTAGTGATACCTCATGATGTTTCTTTTTCTGTGTGACTTATTTTACTTAGAATCATCGTACCTGAATTCACTCATTATGCTGCTACTGGCCTGATGACATAGATTTCATTGCTGAGTGATATTGCATTGTACGTAAGTACCACAATTTCTTTATCCATTTCTCGCTTTCTGCGATAATGAACTTGTACCGTAAATGAGGTTCTTGTAAACAGAGCCGTCCCAAACTTTGGGGTGGCTGTGTCTTTTTGATTTTAATTTCCCTAATCTATAGGACCATAAGTGTAAGTGCCCTAGGCTCTGTTGCTTTGTTTTTTAGATGTTTCAGGAAACACCATACACTTCTCCAGAGTGGCCGTTGGAAATTTACATCCCGCCCATCAGTCTAACTAGGCTCTCAGTTCTCCATGGCCTGTCCTGCCTTTCTGGATTTTACACTTTTTTTCAGATGGCCCTTTTGACCGGGGGGCAGTGAGACTTCATTGTAGTGCAGATTTCCTTTGCAAGCTTGCTTCCTTGGCCAAAAAGTGCGTATGCGTTTTTTCCTGAATGTATTCAGGAAAAAACGCATACGCTCTTTTTGGCCAAGTGCATCATTGAGGACGTTCTGCCTCTTTTCCTATGCTTTACATGCAATTCCAGTCTACCTCCTGAAATCGGTTTCCTGCAATTCTGCCCCGCTTTCAAGTCCTCTTGGCAGCCTTACTTCAATATATTTTTGGACGATAGCTGTCATGTATAACTCTGCAGGTTTGTGAATGACAGTGCCCCTGAGCTCCTTTCTTCAACTCGCTTTCTTGTGAGCTGGCCGCAACACCGCAGGATTGCTTCAGGCCCTAGTGTGGTTCCGGCATGGCTCGCTGAGCCTTTGGTTAATTCCTCTTCCTGGTGGGAAATGAGAGTTAAATTTGCCCGTCCAGACACCTCCAGCTAGTCTCTCATTGGTTCTCCCTATTCCTCTTCATTTTCCACAGAAATTGCAAACTGGGCCAAACAGGAGGTTAAAGGCACTGACTCTCCAAGTGGGGAGAGTGTTAGTAAAGCGTCTGGAATGTTGCACCCGAGTACCAGGGGACGAAAACTGAGACACATTTGAACACGTTTCCCGATCACACGGTGGATCATACTCTGGGTTCCACATGCATGTTTTAGCTGAAGGAAGAATCCCTTAAACCTGGAGAGTTGAGAACCATGGAATGGGTACCATGCAATATGACTTCAAAGGGTCTGCATTTGCTCACCGAACCTCACCAATCCTATCACTGCTGCGTTTATGCCGCTGTAAACACGCTTGATTCTCTTTCGGAGACATATAAATCCATAGGTTTTAAGATTCTTACTAGTCAGGTATATTCTTAGGCGTTTAATATGTGGTGTTGAGTCCACTTCGTTGAGCAAGCAGTAGCTCTTGTCTATTACATATTTGGCTTATGGAAAGGTATCTGTGTTAATTTCAATCTCTGGTTTTATGCAGCACCCCAACTAAACTTTCCTCTTAAGCAAGCGTAAGTTGGTTTTCTTCATTTGAGACCCTATTCTGTTTTGTAATTCAGTTCCTGTGTAGCCATGTTTACATTCCGTGTATTAGTGATACCTTATGATGTTTCTTTTCTGTGTGATTTATTTCACTTAGAATCATCGCACCTGAATCCACTCATTATGCTGCTACTGGCCTGATGACATAGATTTCATTGCTGAGTGATATTGCATTGTACGTAAGTACCACAACTTCTTTATCCATTTTTCGCTTTCTGCGATATTGAACTTGTACCGTAAACGAGGTTCTTGTAAACAGAGCCATCCCAAACTTGGGGTGGCTGTGTCTTTTTGATTTTAATTTCCCTAAGCTATAGGACCATAAGTGGAAGTGCCCTAGGCTCTGTTGCTTTGTTTTTTAGATATTTCAGGAAACACCATACACTTCTCCAGAGTGGCTGTTTGCAATTTACATCCCACCCATCAGCATAAGAAGGCTCCCAGTTCTCCATGGCCTGTCCTGCCTTTCTGGATTTTACACTTTTTTCAGATGGCCCTTTTGACCGGGGGGCAGTGAGACTTCATTGTAGTGCAGATTTCATTTGCAAGCTTGCTTGGTTGGCCAAAAAGGGCGTATGCGTTTTTTCCTGAATATATTCAGGAAAAAACGCATACGCCCTTTTTGGCCAAGTGCATCATTGTGGACGTTCTGCCTCTTTTCCTATGCTTTACATGCAATTCCAGTCTACCTCCTGAAATCGGTTTCCTGCAATTCTTCCCCGCTTTCAAGTCCTCTTGGCAGCCTTGCTTCAATATATTTTTGGACGATAGCTGTCATTTATAACTCTGCAGGTTTGTGAATTACAGTGCCTCTGAGCTCCTTTTTTCAACTGGCTTTCTTGTGAGCTGGCCGCAACACCGCAGGATTGCTTCAGGCCCTAGTGTGGTTCCGGCATGGCTCGCTGAGCCTTTGGTTAATTCCTCTTCCTGGTGGGAAATGAGAGTTAAATTTGCCCGTCCAGACACCTCCAGCTAGTCTCTCATTGGTTCTCCCTATTCCTGTTCATTTTCCGCAGAAATTGCACACTGGGCCAAACAGGAGGTTAAAGGCGCTGACTCTCCAAGTGGGGAGAGTGTTAGTAAAGCGTCTGGAATGTTGCACCCGAGTACCAGGGGACGAAAACTGAGACACATTTGAACACGTTTCCCGATCACATGGTGGATCATACTCTGGGTTCCACATGCATGTTTTAGCTGAAGGAAGAATCCCTTAAACCTGGAGAGTTGAGAACCATGGAATGGGTACCATGCAATATGACTTCAAAGGGTCTGCATTTGCTCACCGAACCTCACCAATCCTATCACTGCTGCGTTTATGCCGCTGTACACACGCTGGATTCTCTTTCGGAGACATATAAATCCATAGGTTTTAAGATTCTTACTAGTCAGGTATATTCTTAGGCGTTTAATATGGGGTGTTGAGTCCTCTTCGTTGAGCAAGCAGTAGCTCTTGTCTATTACATATTTGGCTTATGGAAAGGTATCTGTGTTAATTTCAATCTCTGGTTTTATGCAGCACCCCAACTCACCTTTCCCCTTAAGCAAGCATAAGTTGGTTTTCTACATTTGAGACCCTATTCTGTTTTGTAATTCAGTTCCTGTGTAGCCAAGTTTACATTCCGTGTATTAGTGATACCTTATGATGTTTCTTTTTCTGTGTGACTTATTTCACTTAGAATCATCGTACCTGAATCCACTCATTATGCTGCTACTGGCCTGATGACATAGATTTCATTGCTGAGTGATATTGCATTGTACGTAAGTACCACAACTTCTTTATCCATTTTTCGCTTTCTGCGATATTGAACTTGTATCGTAAATGAGGTTCTTGTAAACAGAGCTGTCCCAAACTTTGGGGTGGCTGTGTCTTTTTGATTTTAATTTCCCTAATCTATAGGACCAAAAATGGAAGTGCCCTAGGCTCTGTTGCTTTGTTTTTCAGATGTTTCAGGAAACACCATACACTTCTCCAGAGTGGCTGTTGGCAATTTACATCCCGCCCATCAGCCTAAGTAGGCTCCCAGTTCTCCATGGTCTGTCCTGCCTTTCTGGATTTTACACTTTTTTCAGATGGCCCTTTTGACCGGGGGGCAGTGAGACTTCATTGTAGTGCAGATTTCCTTTGCAAGCTTGCTTGGTTGGCCAAAAAGGGCGTATGCGTTTTTTCCTGAATATATTCAGGAAAAAACGCATATGCCCTTTTTGGCCAAGTGCATCATTGTGGACGGTCTGCCTCTTTTCTTATGCTTTACATGCAATTCCAGTCTACCTCCTGAAAACGGTTTCCTGCAATTCTGCCCCGCTTTCAAGTCCTCTTGGCAGCCTTACTTCAATATATTTTTGGACGTTAGCTGTCATTTAGAACTCTGAAGTTTTGTGAATTACAGTGCCCCTGAGCTACTTTCTTCAACTCGCTTTCTTGTGAGCTGGCCGCAACACCGCAGGATTGCTTCAGGCCCTAGTGTCATTCCGGCACGGCTCGCTGAGCCTTTGGTTAATTCCTCTTCCTGGTGGGAAATGAGAGTAAAATTTGCCCGTCCAGATACCTCCAGCTTGTCTCTCATTGGTTCTCTCTATTCCTGTTCATTTTCCGCAGAAATTGCAAACTGGGCCAAACAGGAGTTTAAAGGCACTGACTCTCCAAGTGGGGAGAGTGTTAGTAAAGCATCTGGAATGTTGCACCCGAGTACCAGGGGACGAAAACTGAGACACATTTGAACACGTTTCCCGATCACACGGTGGATCATAATCTGGGTTCCACATGCATGTTTTAGCTGAAGGAAGAATCCCTTAAACCTGGAGAGTTGAGAACCTTGGAATGGGTACCATGCAATATGACTTCAAAGGGTCTGCATTTGCTCACCGAACCTCACCAATCCTATCACTGCTGCATTTATGCCGCTGTACACACGCTGGATTCTCTTTCGGAGACATATAAATCCATAGGTTTTAAGATTCTTACTAGTCAGGTATATTCTTAGGCGTTTAATATGGGGTGTTGAGTCCACTTCGTTGAGCAAGCAGTAGCTCTTGTCTATTACATATTTGGCTTATGGAAAGGTATCTGTGCTAATTTCAATCTCTGGTTTTATGCAGCACCCCAACTCACCTTTCCCCTTAAGCAAGCATAAGTTGGTTTTCTACATTTGAGACCCTATTCTGTTTTGTAATTCAGTTCCTGTGTAGCCAAGTTTACATTCCGTGTATTAGTGATATCTTATGATGTTTCTTTTTCTGTGTGACTTATTTTACTTAGAATCATCGTACCTGAATCCACTCATTATGCTGCTACTGGCCTGATGACATAGATTTCATTGCTGAGTGGTATTGCATTGTACGTAAGTACCACAACTTCTTTATCCATTTTTCGCTTTCTGCAATATTGAACTTGTACCGTAAATGAGGTTCTTGTAAACAGAGCCGTCCCAAACTCTGGGGTGGCTGTGTCTTTTTGATTTTAATTTCCCTAATCTATAGGACCATAAGTGGAAGTGCCCTAGGCTCTGTTGCTTTGTTTTTTAGATGTTTCAGGAAACACCATACACTTCTCCAGAGTGGCTGTTGGCAATTTACATCCCGCCCATCAGCATAAGAAGGCTCCCAGTTCTCCATGGCCTGTCCTGCCTTTCTGGATTTTACACTTTTTTCAGATGGCCCTTTTGACCGGGGGGCAGTGAGACTTCATTGTAGTGCAGATTTCCTTTGCAAGCTTGCTTGGTTGGCCAAAAAGGGCGTATGCGTTTTTTCCTGAATATATTCAGGAAAAAACGCATACGTCCTTTTTGGCCAAGTGCATCATTGTGGACGTTCTGCCTCTTTTCCTATGCTTTTCATGCAATTCCAGTCTACCTCCTGAAATCGGTTTCCTGCAATTCTGCCCCGCTTTCAAGTCCTCTTGGCAGCCTTACTTCTATATATTTTTGGATGATAGCTGTCATTTATAACTCTGCAGGTTTGTGAATTACAGTGCCCCTGAGCTTCTTTCTTCAACTCGCTTTCTTGTGAGCTGGCCGCAACACCGCAGGATTGCTTCAGGCCCTAGTGTGGTTTCGGCATGGCTCGCTGAGCCTTTGGTTAATTCCTCTTCCTGGTGGGAAATGAGAGTTAAATTTGCCCGTCCAGACACCTCCAGCTAGTCTCTCATTGGTTCTCCCTATTCCTCTTCATTTTCCACAGAAATTGCAAACTGGGCCAAACAGGAGGTTAAAGGCACTGACTCTCCAAGTGGGGAGAGTGTTAGTAAAGCGTCTGGAATGTTGCACCCGAGTACCAGGGGACGAAAACTGAGACACATTTGAACACGTTTCCCGATCACACGGTGGATCATACTCTGGGTTCCACATGCATGTTTTAGCTGAAGGAAGAATCCCTTAAACCTGGAGAGTTGAGACCCATGGAATGGGTACCATGCAATATGACTTCAAAGGGTCTGCATTTGCTCACCGAACCTCACCAATCCTATCACTGCTGCGTTTATGCCGCTGTAAACACGCTTGATTCTCTTTCGGAGACATATAAATGCATAGGTTTTAAGATTCTTACTAGTCAGGTATATTCTTAGGCGTTTAATATGTGGTGTTGAGTCCACTTCGTTGAGCAAGCAGTAGCTCTTGTCTATTACATATTTGGCTTATGGAAATGTATCTGTGTTAATTTCAATCTCTGGTTTTATGCAGCACCCCAACTAAACTTTCCTCTTAAGCAAGCGTAAGTTGGTTTTCTTCATTTGAGACCCTATTCTGTTTTGTAATTCAGTTCCTGTGTAGCCATGTTTACATTCCGTGTATTAGTGATACCTTATGATGTTTCTTTTCTGTGTGATTTATTTCACTTAGAATCATCGTACCTGAATCCACTCATTATGCTGCTACTGGCCTGATGACATAGATTTCATTGCTGAGTGATATTGCATTGTACGTAAGTACCACAACTTCTTTATCCATTTTTCGCTTTCTGCGATATTGAACTTGTACCGTAAACGAGGTTCTTGTAAACAGAGCCGTCCCAAACTTGGGGTGGCTGTGTCTTTTTGATTTTAATTTCCCTAAGCTATAGGACCATAAGTGGAAGTGCCCTAGGCTCTGTTGCTTTGTTTTTTAGATATTTCAGGAAACACCATACACTTCTCCAGAGTGGCTGTTTGCAATTTACATCCCACCCATCAGCATAAGAAGGCTCCCAGTTCTCCATGGCCTGTCCTGCCTTTCTGGATTTTACACTTTTTTCAGATGGCCCTTTTGACCGGGGGGCAGTGAGACTTCATTGTAGTGCAGATTTCCTTTGCAAGCTTGCTTGGTTGGCCAAAAAGGGCGTATGCGTTTTTTCCTGAATATATTCAGGAATATATTCAGGAAAAAATGCATACGCCCTTTTTGGCCAAGTGCATCATTGTGGACGTTCTGCCTCTTTTCCTATGCTTTACATGCAATTCCAGTCTACCTCCTGAAATCGGTTTCCTGCAATTCTTCCCCGCTTTAAAGTCCTCTTGGCAGCCTTACTTCAATATATTTTTGGACGATAGCTGTCATTTATAACTCTGCAGGTTTGTGAATTACAGTGCCCCTGAGCTCCTTTCTTCAACTCGCTTTCTTGTGAGCTGGCCACAACACCGCAGGATTGCTTCAGGCCCTAGTGTGGTTCCAGCATGGCTCGCTGAGCCTTTGGTTAATTCCTCTTCCTGGTGGGAAATGAGAGTTAAATTTGCCCGTCCAGTCACCTCCAGCTAGTCTCTCATTGGTTCTCCCTATTCCTGTTCATTTTCCACAAAAATTGCAAACTGGGCCAAACAGGAGGTTAAAGGCACTGACTCTCCAAGTGGGGAGAGTGTTAGTAAAGCGTCTGGAATGTTGCATCCGAGTACCAGGGGACGAAAACTGAGACACATTTGAACACGTTTCCCGATCACACGGTGGATCATACTCTGGGTTCCACATGCATGTTTTAGCTGAAGGAAGAATCCCTTAAACCTGGAGAGTTGAGAACCATGGAATGGGTACCATGCAATATGACTTCAAAGGGTCTGCATTTGCTCACCGAACCTCACCAATCCTATCACTGCTGCGTTTATGCCGCTGTACACACGCTGGATTCTCTTTCGGAGACATATAAATCCATAGGTTTTAAGATTCTTACTAGTTAGGTATATTCTTAGGCGTTTAATATGGGGTGTTGAGTCCACTTCGTTGAGCAAGCAATAGCTCTTGTCTATTACATATTTGGCTTATGGAAAGGTATCTGTGCTAATTTCAATCTCTGGTTTTATGCAGCACCCCAACTCACCTTTCCCCTTAAGCAAGCATAAGTTGGTTTTCCACATTTGAGACCCTATTCTGTTTTGTAATTCAGTTCCTGTGTAGCCAAGTTTACATTCCGTGTATTAGTGATACCTTATGATGTTTCTTTTTCTGTGTGACTTATTTCACTTAGAATCATTGTACCTGAATCCACTCATTATGCTGCTACTGGCCTGATGACATAGATTTCATTGCTGAGTGATATTGCATTGTACGTAAGTACCACAACTTCTTTATCCATTTTTCGCTTTCTGCGATATTGAACTTGTACCATAAACGAGGTTCTTGTAAACAGAGCCGACCCAAACTTTGGGGTGGCTGTGTCTTTTTGATTTTAATTTCCCTAATCTATAGGACCAAAAATGGAAGTGCCCTAGGCTCTGTTGCTTTGTTTTTCAGATGTTTCAGGAAACACCATACACTTCTCCAGAGTGGCTGTTGGCAATTTACATCCCGCCCATCAGCCTAAGTAGGCTCCAAGTTCTCCATGGTCTGTCCTGCCTTTCTGGATTTTACACTTTTTTCAGATGGCCCTTTTGACCGGGGGGCAGTGAGACTTCATTGTAGTGCAGATTTCCTTTGCAAGCTTGCTTGGTTGGCCAAAAAGGGCGTATGCGTTTTTTCCTGAATATATTCAGGAAAAAACGCATACGCCCTTTTTGGCCTAGTGCATCATTGTGGACGGTCTGCCTCTTTTCTTATGCTTTACATGCAATTCCAGTCTACCTCCTGAAATCGGTTTCCTGCAATTCTGCCTCGCTTTCAAGTCCTCTTGGCAGCCTTACTTCAATATATTTTTGTACGACAGCTGTCATTTAGAACTCTGAAGGTTTGTGAATTACAGTGCCCCTGAGCTACTTTCTTCAACTCGCTTTCTTGTGAGCTGGCCGCAACACCGCAGGATTGCTTCAGGCCCTAGTGTGGTTCCGGCACGGCTCGCTGAGCCTTTGGTTAATTCCTCTTCCTGGTGGGAAATGAGAGTAAAATTTGCCCGTCCAGACACCTCCAGCTAGTCTCTCATTGGTTCTCCCTATTCCTGTTCATTTTCCGCAGAAATTGCAAACTGGGTCAAACAGGAGTTTAAAGGCACTGACTCTCCAAGTGGGGAGAGTGTTAGTAAAGCATCTGGAATGTTGCACCCGAGTACCAGGGGACGAAAACTGAGACACATTTGAACACGTTTCCCGATCACACGGTGGATCATACTCTGGGTTCCACGTGCATGTTTTAGCTGAAGGAAGAATCCCTTACCTGGAGAGTTGAGACACATGGAATGGGTACCATGCAATATGACTTCAAAGGGTCTGCATTTGCTCACCGAACCTCACCAATCCTATCACTGCTGCGTTTATGCCGCTGTACACACGCTTGATTCTCTTTCGGAGACATATCAATCCATAGGCTTTAAGATTCTTACTAGTCAGGTATATTCTTAGGCGTTTAATATGGGGTGTTGAGTCCACTTCGTTGAGCATGCAGTAGCTCTTGTCTATTACATATTTGACTTATGGAAATGTATCTGTGCTAATTTCAATCTCTGGTTTTATGCAGCACCCCAACTCACCTTTCCCCTTAAGCAAGCATAAGTTGGTTTTCTACATTTGAGACCCTATTCTGTTTTGTAATTCAGTTCCTGTGTAGCCAAGTTTACATTCCGTGTATTAGTGATACCTCATGATGTTTCTTTTTCTGTGTGACTTATTTTACTTAGAATCATCATACCTGAATTCACTCATTATGCTGCTACTGGCCTGATGACATAGATTTCATTGCTGAGTGATATTGCATTGTACGTAAGTACCACAACTTCTTTATCCATTTTTCGCTTTCTGCGATATTGAACTTGTACCGTAAATGAGGTTCTTGTAAACAGAGCCGTCCCAAACTTTGGGGTGGCTGTGTCTTTTTGATTTTAATTTCCCTAATCTATAGGACCATAAGTGGAAGTGCCCTAGGCTCTGTTGCTTTGTTTCTTAGATGTTTCAGGAAACACCATACACTTCTCCAGAGTGGCTGTTGGCAATTTACATCCCGCCCATCAGCATAAAAAGGCTCCCAGTTCTCCATGGCCTGTCCTGCCTTACTGGATTTTACACTTTTTTCAGATGGCCCTTTTGACCGGGGGGCAGTGAGACTTCATTGTAGTGCAGATTTCCTTTGCAAGCTTGCTTGGTTGGCCAAAAAGGGCGTATGCGTTTTTTCCTGAATATATTCAGGAATATATTCAGGAAAAAATGCATACGCCCTTTTTGGCCAAGTGCATCATTGTGGACGGTCTGCCTCTTTTCCTATGCTTTACATGCAATTCCAGTCTACCTCCTGAAATCGGTTTACTGCAATTCTGCCCTGCTTTCAAGTCCTCTTGGCAGCCTTACTTCAATATATTTTTGGACGATAGCTGTCATTTATAACTCTGAAGGTTTGTGAATTACAGTGCCCCTGAGCTCCTTTTTTCAACTGGCTTTCTTGTGAGCTGGCCGCAACACCGCAGGATTGCTTCAGGCCCTAGTGTGGTTCCGGCATGGCTCGCTGAGCCTTTGGTTAATTCCTCTTCCTGGTGGGAAATGAGAGTTAAATTTGCCCGTCCAGACACCTCCAGCTAGTCTCTCATTGGTTCTCCCTATTCCTGTTCATTTTCCACAGAAATTGCAAACTGGGCCAAACAGGAGGTTAAAGGCACTGACTCTCCAAGTGGGGAGAGTGTTAGTAAAGCATCTGGAATGTTGCACCCGAGTACCAGGGGACGAAAACTGAGACACATTTGAACACGTTTCCCGATCACACGGTGGATCATACTCTGGGTTCCACATGCATGTTTTAGCTGAAGGAAGAATCCCTTAAACCTGGAGAGTTGAGACCCATGGAATGGGTACCATGCAATATGACTTCAAAGGGTCTGCATTTGCTCACCGAACCTCACCAATCCTATCACTGCTGCGTTTATGCCGCTGTACACACGCTGGATTCTCTTTCGGAGACATATAAATCCATAGGTTTTAAGATTCTTACTAGTCAGGTATATTCTTAGGCGTTTAATATGTGGTGTTGAGTCCACTTCGTTGAGCAAGCAGTAGCTCTTGTCTATTACATATTTGGCTTATGGAAAGGTATCTGTGCTAATTTCAATCTCTGGTTTTATGCAGCACCCCAAGTCACCTTTCCCCTTAAGCAAGCATAAGTTGGTTTTCTACATTTGAGACCCTATTCTGTTTTGTAATTCAGTTCCTGTGTAGCCAAGTTTACATTCCGTGTATTAGTGATATCTTATGATGCTTCTTTTTATGTGTGACTTATTTCACTTAGAATCATCGTACCTGAATCCACTCATTATGCTGCTACTGGCCTGATGACATAGATTTCATTGCTGAGTGATATTGCATTGTACGTAAGTACCACAACTTCTTTATCCATTTTTCGCTTTCTGCGATATTGAACTTGTACCGTAAACGAGGTTCTTGTAAACACAGCCGTCCCAAATTTTGGGGTGGCTGTGTCTTTTTGATTTTAATTTCCCTAATCTATAGGACCATAAGTGGAAGTGCCCTAGGCTCTGTTGCTTTGTTTTTTAGATGTTTCAGGAAACACCATACACTTCTCCAGAGTGGCTGTTGGCAATTTACATCCCGCCCATCAGCATAAGAAGGCTCCCAGTTCTCCATGGCCTGTCCTGCCTTTCTGGATTTTACAGTTTTTTCAGATGGCCCTTTTGACCGGGGGGCAGTGAGACTTCATTGTAGTGCAGATTTCCTTTGCAAGCTTGCTTGGTTGGCCAAAAAGGGCGTATGCGTTTTTTCCTGAATATATTCAGGAAAAAACGCATACGCCCTTTTTGGCCAAGTGCATCATTGTGGACGTTCTGCCTCTTTTCCTATGCTTTACATGCAATTCCAGTCTACCTCCTGAAATCGGTTTCCTGCAATTCCGCCCCGCTTTCAAGTCCTCTTGGCAGCCTTACTTCAATATATTTTTGGACGATAGCTGTCATTTATAACTCTGAAGGTTTGTGAATTACAGTGCCCCTGAGCTCCTTTCTTCAACTCGCTTTCTTGTGAGCTGGCCACAAACCGCAGGATTGCTTCAGGCCCTAGTGTGGTTCCGGCATGGCTCGCTGAGCCTTTGGTTAATTCCTCTTCCTGGTGGGAAATGAGAGTTAAATTTGCCCGTCCAGACACCTCCAGCTAGTCTCTCATTGGTTCTCCCTATTCCTGTTCATTTTCCGCAGAAATTGCAAACTGGGCCAAACAGGAGGTTAAAGGCACTGACTCTCCAAGTGGGGAGAGTGTTAGTAAAGCGTCTGGAATGTTGCACCCGAGTACCAGGGGACGAAAACTGAGACACATTTGAACACATTTCCCGATAACACGGTGGATCATACTCTGGGTTCCACATGCATGTTTTAGCTGAAGGAAGAATCCCTTAAACCTGGAGAGTTGAGACCCATGGAATGGGTACCATGCAATATGACTTCAAAGGGTCTGCATTTGCTCACCGAACCTCACCAATCCTATCACTGCTGCGTTTATGCCGCTGTACACACGCTGGATTCTCTTTCGGAGACATATAAATCCATAGGTTTTAAGATTCTTACTAGTCAGGTATATTCTTAGGCGTTTAATATGGGGTGTTGAGTCCACTTCGTTGAGCAAGCAGTAGCTCTTGTCTATTACATATTTGGCTTATGGAAAGATATCTGTGCTAATTTCAATCTCTGGTTTTATGCAGCACCCCAACTCACCTTTCCCCTTAAGCAAGCATAAGTTGGTTTTCCACATTTGAGACCCTATTCTGTTTTGTAATTCAGTTCCTGTGTAGCCAAGTTTACATTCCGTGTATTAGTGATACCTTATGATGTTTCTTTTTCTGTGTGACTTATTTCACTTAGAATCATCGTACCTGAATCCACTCATTATGCTGCTACTGGCCTGATGACATAGATTTCATTGCTGAGTGATATTGCATTGTACGTAAGTACCACAACTTCTTTATCCATTTTTCGCTTTCTGCGATATTGAACTTGTACCATAAACGAGGTTCTTGTAAACAGAGCCGACCCAAACTTTGGGGTGGCTGTGTCTTTTTGATTTTAATTTCCCTAAGCTATAGGACCATAAGTGGAAGTGCCCTAGGCTCTGTTGCTTTGTTTTTTAGATGTTTAAGGAAACACCATACACTTCTCCAGAGTGGCTGTTGGCAATTTACATCCCGCCCATCAGCATAAGAAGGCTCCCAGTTCTCCATGGCCTGTCCTGCCTTTCTGGATTTTACAGGTTTTTCAGATGGCCCTTTTGACCGGGGGGCAGTGAGACTTCATTGTAGTGCAGATTTCCTTTGCAAGCTTGCTTGGTTGGCCAAAAAGGGCGTATGCGTTTTTTCCTGAATATATTCAGGAAAAAACGCATACGCCCTTTTTGGCCAAGTGCATCATTGTGGACGGTCTGCCTCTTTTCCTATGCTTTACATGCAATTCCAGTCTACCTCCTGAAATCGGTTTCCTGCAATTCTGCCCTGCTTTCAAGTCCTCTTGGCAGCCTTACTTCAATATATTTTTGGACGATAGCTGTCATTTATAACTCTGAAGGTTTGTGAATTACAGTGCCCCTGAGCTCCTTTTTTCAACTGGCTTTCTTGTGAGCTGGCCGCAACACCGCAGGATTGCTTCAGGCCCTAGTGTGGTTCCGGCATGGCTCGCTGAGCCTTTGGTTAATTCCTCTTCCTGGTGGGAAATGAGAGTTAAATTTGCCCGTCCAGACACCTCCAGCTAGTCTCTCATTGGTTCTCCCTATTCCTGTTCATTTTCCACAGAAATTGCAAACTGGGCCAAACAGGAGGTTAAAGGCACTGACTCTCCAAGTGGGGAGAGTGTTAGTAAAGCATCTGGAATGTTGCACCCGAGTACCAGGGGACGAAATCTGAGACACATTTGAACACGTTTCCCGATCACACGGTGGATCATACTCTGGGTTCCACATGCATGTTTTAGCTGAAGGAAGAATCCCTTAAACCTGGAGAGTTGAGACCCATGGAATGGGTACCATGCAATATGACTTCAAAGGGTCTGCATTTGCTCACCGAACCTCACCAATCCTATCACTGCTGCGTTTATGCCGCTGTACACACGCTGGATTCTCTTTCGGAGACATATAAATCCATAGGTTTTAAGATTCTTACTAGTCAGGTATATTCTTAGGCGTTTAATATGTGGTGTTGAGTCCACTTCGTTGAGCAAGCAGTAGCTCTTGTCTATTACATATTTGGCTTATGGAAAGGTATCTGTGCTAATTTCAATCTCTGGTTTTATGCAGCACCCCAAGTCACCTTTCCCCTTAAGCAAGCATAAGTTGGTTTTCTACATTTGAGACCCTATTCTGTTTTGTAATTCAGTTCCTGTGTAGCCAAGTTTACATTCCGTGTATTAGTGATATCTTATGATGCTTCTTTTTATGTGTGACTTATTTCACTTAGAATCATCGTACCTGAATCCACTCATTATGCTGCTACTGGCCTGATGACATAGATTTCATTGCTGAGTGATATTGCATTGTACGTAAGTACCACAACTTCTTTATCCATTTTTCGCTTTCTGCGATATTGAACTTGTACCGTAAACGAGGTTCTTGTAAACACAGCCGTCCCAAATTTTGGGGTGGCTGTGTCTTTTTGATTTTAATTTCCCTAATCTATAGGACCATAAGTGGAAGTGCCCTAGGCTCTGTTGCTTTGTTTTTTAGATGTTTCAGGAAACACCATACACTTCTCCAGAGTGGCTGTTGGCAATTTACATCCCGCCCATCAGCATAAGAAGGCTCCCAGTTCTCCATGGCCTGTCCTGCCTTTCTGGATTTTACAGTTTTTTCAGATGGCCCTTTTGACCGGGGGGCAGTGAGACTTCATTGTAGTGCAGATTTCCTTTGCAAGCTTGCTTGGTTGGCCAAAAAGGGCGTATGCGTTTTTTCCTGAATATATTCAGGAATATATTCAGGAAAAAACGCATATGTCCTTTTTGGCCAAGTGCATCATTGTGGACGTTCTGCCTCTTTTCCTATGCTTTACATGCAATTCCAGTCTACCTCCTGAAATCGGTTTCCTGCAATTCTGCCCCGCTTTCAAGTCCCCTTGGCAGCCTTACTTCAATATATTTTTGGACGATCGCTGTCATTTAGAACACTGCAGGTTTGTGAATTACAGGGCCCCTGAGCTCCTTTCTTCAACTGGCTTTCTTGTGAGCTGGCCGCAACACCGCAGGATTGCTTCAGGCCCTAGTATGGTTCTGGCATGGCTCGCTGAGCCTTTGGTTAATTCCTCTTCCTGGCGGGAAATGAGAGTTCAATTTACCCGTCCAGACACCTCCAGCTAGTCTGTAATTGGTTCTCCCTATTCCTGTTCATTTTCCGCAGAAATTGCAAACTGGGCCAAACAGGAGGTTAAAGGCACTGACTCTCCAAGTGGGGAGAGTGTTAGTAAAGCTTCTGGAATGTTGCACCCGAGTACCAGGGGACGAAAACTGAGACATATTTGAACACGTTTCCTGATCACACGGTGGATCATACTCTGGGTTCCACATGCATGTTTTAGCTGAAGGAAGAATCCCTTAAACCTGGAGAGTTGAGAACCATGGAATGGGTACCATGCAATATGACTTCAAAGGGTCTGCATTTGCTCACCGAACCTCACCAATCCTATCACTGCTGCGTTTATGCCACTGTACACACGCTTGATTCTCTTTCGGAGACATATAAATCCATTGGTTTTAAGATTCTTACTAGTCAGGTATATTCTTAGGCGTTTAATATGGGGTGTTGAGTCCACTTCGTTGAGCAAGCAGTAGCTCTTGTCTCTTACATATTTGGCTTATGGAAAGGTATCTGTGCTAATTTCAATCTCTGGTTTTATGCAGCACCCCAACTCACCTTTCCCCTTAAGCAAGCATATGTTGGTGTTCTACATTTGAGACCCTATTCTGTTTTGTAATTCAGTTCCTGTGTAGCCAAGTTTACATTCCGTGTATTAGTGATATCTTATGATGTTTCTTTTTCTGTTTGACTTATTTCACTTAGAATCATCGTACCTGAATCCACTCATTATGCTGCTACTGGCCTGATGACATAGATTTCATTGCTGAGTGATATTGCATTGTACGTAAGTACCACAACTTCTTTATCCATTTTTCACTTTCTGCGATATTGAACTTGTACCGTAAACGAGGTTCTTGTAAACAGAGCCATCCCAAACTTTGGGGTGGCTGTGTCTTTTTGATTTTAATTTCCCTAATCTATAGGACCAAAAATGGAAGTGCCCTAGGCTCTGTTGCTTTGTTTTTCAGATGTTTCAGGAAACACCATACACTTCTCCAGAGTGGCTGTTGGCAATTTACATCCCGCCCATCAGCCTAAGTAGGCTCCAAGTTCTCCATGGTCTGTCCTGCCTTTCTGGATTTTACACTTTTTTCAGATGGCCCTTTTGACCGGGGGGCAGTGAGACTTCATTGTAGTGCAGATTTCCTTTGCAAGCTTGCTTGGTTGGCCAAAAAGGGCGTATGCGTTTTTTCCTGAATATATTCAGGAAAAAACGCATACGCCCTTTTTGGCCTAGTGCATCATTGTGGACGGTCTGCCTCTTTTCTTATGCTTTACATGCAATTCCAGTCTACCTCCTGAAATCGGTTTCCTGCAATTCTGCCTCGCTTTCAAGTCCTCTTGGCAGCCTTACTTCAATATATTTTTGTACGACAGCTGTCATTTAGAACTCTGAAGGTTTGTGAATTACAGTGCCCCTGAGCTACTTTCTTCAACTCGCTTTCTTGTGAGCTGGCCGCAACACCGCAGGATTGCTTCAGGCCCTAGTGTGGTTCCGGCACGGCTCGCTGAGCCTTTGGTTAATTCCTCTTCCTGGTGGGAAATGAGAGTAAAATTTGCCCGTCCAGACACCTCCAGCTAGTCTCTCATTGGTTCTCCCTATTCCTGTTCATTTTCCGCAGAAATTGCAAACTGGGTCAAACAGGAGTTTAAAGGCACTGACTCTCCAAGTGGGGAGAGTGTTAGTAAAGCATCTGGAATGTTGCACCCGAGTACCAGGGGACGAAAACTGAGACACATTTGAACACGTTTCCCGATCACACGGTGGATCATACTCTGGGTTCCACGTGCATGTTTTAGCTGAAGGAAGAATCCCTTACCTGGAGAGTTGAGACACATGGAATGGGTACCATGCAATATGACTTCAAAGGGTCTGCATTTGCTCACCGAACCTCACCAATCCTATCACTGCTGCGTTTATGCCGCTGTACACACGCTTGATTCTCTTTCGGAGACATATAAATCCATAGGCTTTAAGATTCTTACTAGTCAGGTATATTCTTAGGCGTTTAATATGGGGTGTTGAGTCCACTTCGTTGAGCATGCAGTAGCTCTTGTCTATTACATATTTGACTTATGGAAATGTATCTGTGCTAATTTCAATCTCTGGTTTTATGCAGCACCCCAACTCACCTTTCCCCTTAAGCAAGCATAAGTTGGTTTTCTACATTTGAGACCCTATTCTGTTTTGTAATTCAGTTCCTGTGTAGCCAAGTTTACATTCCGTGTATTAGTGATACCTCATGATGTTTCTTTTTCTGTGTGACTTATTTTACTTAGAATCATCATACCTGAATTCACTCATTATGCTGCTACTGGCCTGATGACATAGATTTCATTGCTGAGTGATATTGCATTGTACGTAAGTACCACAACTTCTTTATCCATTTTTCGCTTTCTGCGATATTGAACTTGTACCGTAAATGAGGTTCTTGTAAACAGAGCCGTCCCAAACTTTGGGGTGGCTGTGTCTTTTTGATTTTAATTTCCCTAATCTATAGGACCATAAGTGGAAGTGCCCTAGGCTCTGTTGCTTTGTTTCTTAGATGTTTCAGGAAACACCATACACTTCTCCAGAGTGGCTGTTGGCAATTTACATCCCGCCCATCAGCATAACAAGGCTCCCAGTTCTCCATGGCCTGTCCTGCCTTACTGGATTTTACACTTTTTTCAGATGGCCCTTTTGACCGGGGGGCAGTGAGACTTCATTGTAGTGCAGATTTCCTTTGCAAGCTTGCTTGGTTGGCCAAAAAGGGCGTATGCGTTTTTTCCTGAATATATTCAGGAATATATTCAGGAAAAAATGCATACGCCCTTTTTGGCCAAGTGCATCATTGTGGACGGTCTGCCTCTTTTCCTATGCTTTACATGCAATTCCAGTCTACCTCCTGAAATCGGTTTACTGCAATTCTGCCCTGCTTTCAAGTCCTCTTGGCAGCCTTACTTCAATATATTTTTGGACGATAGCTGTCATTTATAACTCTGAAGGTTTGTGAATTACAGTGCCCCTGAGCTCCTTTTTTCAACTGGCTTTCTTGTGAGCTGGCCGCAACACCGCAGGATTGCTTCAGGCCCTAGTGTGGTTCCGGCATGGCTCGCTGAGCCTTTGGTTAATTCCTCTTCCTGGTGGGAAATGAGAGTTAAATTTGCCCGTCCAGACACCTCCAGCTAGTCTCTCATTGGTTCTCCCTATTCCTGTTCATTTTCCACAGAAATTGCAAACTGGGCCAAACAGGAGGTTAAAGGCACTGACTCTCCAAGTGGGGAGAGTGTTAGTAAAGCATCTGGAATGTTGCACCCGAGTACCAGGGGACGAAAACTGAGACACATTTGAACACGTTTCCCGATCACACGGTGGATCATACTCTGGGTTCCACATGCATGTTTTAGCTGAAGGAAGAATCCCTTAAACCTGGAGAGTTGAGACCCATGGAATGGGTACCATGCAATATGACTTCAAAGGGTCTGCATTTGCTCACCGAACCTCACCAATCCTATCACTGCTGCGTTTATGCCGCTGTACACACGCTGGATTCTCTTTCGGAGACATATAAATCCATAGGTTTTAAGATTCTTACTAGTCAGGTATATTCTTAGGCGTTTAATATGTGGTGTTGAGTCCACTTCGTTGAGCAAGCAGTAGCTCTTGTCTATTACATATTTGGCTTATGGAAAGGTATCTGTGCTAATTTCAATCTCTGGTTTTATGCAGCACCCCAAGTCACCTTTCCCCTTAAGCAAGCATAAGTTGGTTTTCTACATTTGAGACCCTATTCTGTTTTGTAATTCAGTTCCTGTGTAGCCAAGTTTACATTCCGTGTATTAGTGATATCTTATGATGCTTCTTTTTATGTGTGACTTATTTCACTTAGAATCATCGTACCTGAATCCACTCATTATGCTGCTACTGGCCTGATGACATAGATTTCATTGCTGAGTGATATTGCATTGTACGTAAGTACCACAACTTCTTTATCCATTTTTCGCTTTCTGCGATATTGAACTTGTACCGTAAACGAGGTTCTTGTAAACACAGCCGTCCCAAATTTTGGGGTGGCTGTGTCTTTTTGATTTTAATTTCCCTAATCTATAGGACCATAAGTGGAAGTGCCCTAGGCTCTGTTGCTTTGTTTTTTAGATGTTTCAGGAAACACCATACACTTCTCCAGAGTGGCTGTTGGCAATTTACATCCCGCCCATCAGCATAAGAAGGCTCCCAGTTCTCCATGGCCTGTCCTGCCTTTCTGGATTTTACAGTTTTTTCAGATGGCCCTTTTGACCGGGGGGCAGTGAGACTTCATTGTAGTGCAGATTTCCTTTGCAAGCTTGCTTGGTTGGCCAAAAAGGGCGTATGCGTTTTTTCCTGAATATATTCAGGAAAAAACGCATACGCCCTTTTTGGCCAAGTGCATCATTGTGGACGTTCTGCCTCTTTTCCTATGCTTTACATGCAATTCCAGTCTACCTCCTGAAATCGGTTTCCTGCAATTCCGCCCCGCTTTCAAGTCCTCTTGGCAGCCTTACTTCAATATATTTTTGGACGATAGCTGTCATTTATAACTCTGAAGGTTTGTGAATTACAGTGCCCCTGAGCTCCTTTCTTCAACTCGCTTTCTTGTGAGCTGGCCACAAACCGCAGGATTGCTTCAGGCCCTAGTGTGGTTCCGGCATGGCTCGCTGAGCCTTTGGTTAATTCCTCTTCCTGGTGGGAAATGAGAGTTAAATTTGCCCGTCCAGACACCTCCAGCTAGTCTCTCATTGGTTCTCCCTATTCCTGTTCATTTTCCGCAGAAATTGCAAACTGGGCCAAACAGGAGGTTAAAGGCACTGACTCTCCAAGTGGGGAGAGTGTTAGTAAAGCGTCTGGAATGTTGCACCCGAGTACCAGGGGACGAAAACTGAGACACATTTGAACACATTTCCCGATCACACGGTGGATCATACTCTGGGTTCCACATGCATGTTTTAGCTGAAGGAAGAATCCCTTAAACCTGGAGAGTTGAGACCCATGGAATGGGTACCATGCAATATGACTTCAAAGGGTCTGCATTTGCTCACCGAACCTCACCAATCCTATCACTGCTGCGTTTATGCCGCTGTACACACGCTGGATTCTCTTTCGGAGACATATAAATCCATAGGTTTTAAGATTCTTACTAGTCAGGTATATTCTTAGGCGTTTAATATGGGGTGTTGAGTCCACTTCGTTGAGCAAGCAGTAGCTCTTGTCTATTACATATTTGGCTTATGGAAAGATATCTGTGCTAATTTCAATCTCTGGTTTTATGCAGCACCCCAACTCACCTTTCCCCTTAAGCAAGCATAAGTTGGTTTTCCACATTTGAGACCCTATTCTGTTTTGTAATTCAGTTCCTGTGTAGCCAAGTTTACATTCCGTGTATTAGTGATACCTTATGATGTTTCTTTTTCTGTGTGACTTATTTCACTTAGAATCATCGTACCTGAATCCACTCATTATGCTGCTACTGGCCTGATGACATAGATTTCATTGCTGAGTGATATTGCATTGTACGTAAGTACCACAACTTCTTTATCCATTTTTCGCTTTCTGCGATATTGAACTTGTACCATAAACGAGGTTCTTGTAAACAGAGCCGACCCAAACTTTGGGGTGGCTGTGTCTTTTTGATTTTAATTTCCCTAAGCTATAGGACCATAAGTGGAAGTGCCCTAGGCTCTGTTGCTTTGTTTTTTAGATGTTTAAGGAAACACCATACACTTCTCCAGAGTGGCTGTTGGCAATTTACATCCCGCCCATCAGCATAAGAAGGCTCCCAGTTCTCCATGGCCTGTCCTGCCTTTCTGGATTTTACAGGTTTTTCAGATGGCCCTTTTGACCGGGGGGCAGTGAGACTTCATTGTAGTGCAGATTTCCTTTGCAAGCTTGCTTGGTTGGCCAAAAAGGGCGTATGCGTTTTTTCCTGAATATATTCAGGAAAAAACGCATACGCCCTTTTTGGCCAAGTGCATCATTGTGGACGGTCTGCCTCTTTTCCTATGCTTTACATGCAATTCCAGTCTACCTCCTGAAATCGGTTTCCTGCAATTCTGCCCTGCTTTCAAGTCCTCTTGGCAGCCTTACTTCAATATATTTTTGGACGATAGCTGTCATTTATAACTCTGAAGGTTTGTGAATTACAGTGCCCCTGAGCTCCTTTTTTCAACTGGCTTTCTTGTGAGCTGGCCGCAACACCGCAGGATTGCTTCAGGCCCTAGTGTGGTTCCGGCATGGCTCGCTGAGCCTTTGGTTAATTCCTCTTCCTGGTGGGAAATGAGAGTTAAATTTGCCCGTCCAGACACCTCCAGCTAGTCTCTCATTGGTTCTCCCTATTCCTGTTCATTTTCCACAGAAATTGCAAACTGGGCCAAACAGGAGGTTAAAGGCACTGACTCTCCAAGTGGGGAGAGTGTTAGTAAAGCATCTGGAATGTTGCACCCGAGTACCAGGGGACGAAATCTGAGACACATTTGAACACGTTTCCCGATCACACGGTGGATCATACTCTGGGTTCCACATGCATGTTTTAGCTGAAGGAAGAATCCCTTAAACCTGGAGAGTTGAGACCCATGGAATGGGTACCATGCAATATGACTTCAAAGGGTCTGCATTTGCTCACCGAACCTCACCAATCCTATCACTGCTGCGTTTATGCCGCTGTACACACGCTGGATTCTCTTTCGGAGACATATAAATCCATAGGTTTTAAGATTCTTACTAGTCAGGTATATTCTTAGGCGTTTAATATGTGGTGTTGAGTCCACTTCGTTGAGCAAGCAGTAGCTCTTGTCTATTACATATTTGGCTTATGGAAAGGTATCTGTGCTAATTTCAATCTCTGGTTTTATGCAGCACCCCAAGTCACCTTTCCCCTTAAGCAAGCATAAGTTGGTTTTCTACATTTGAGACCCTATTCTGTTTTGTAATTCAGTTCCTGTGTAGCCAAGTTTACATTCCGTGTATTAGTGATATCTTATGATGCTTCTTTTTATGTGTGACTTATTTCACTTAGAATCATCGTACCTGAATCCACTCATTATGCTGCTACTGGCCTGATGACATAGATTTCATTGCTGAGTGATATTGCATTGTACGTAAGTACCACAACTTCTTTATCCATTTTTCGCTTTCTGCGATATTGAACTTGTACCGTAAACGAGGTTCTTGTAAACACAGCCGTCCCAAATTTTGGGGTGGCTGTGTCTTTTTGATTTTAATTTCCCTAATCTATAGGACCATAAGTGGAAGTGCCCTAGGCTCTGTTGCTTTGTTTTTTAGATGTTTCAGGAAACACCATACACTTCTCCAGAGTGGCTGTTGGCAATTTACATCCCGCCCATCAGCATAAGAAGGCTCCCAGTTCTCCATGGCCTGTCCTGCCTTTCTGGATTTTACAGTTTTTTCAGATGGCCCTTTTGACCGGGGGGCAGTGAGACTTCATTGTAGTGCAGATTTCCTTTGCAAGCTTGCTTGGTTGGCCAAAAAGGGCGTATGCGTTTTTTCCTGAATATATTCAGGAATATATTCAGGAAAAAACGCATATGTCCTTTTTGGCCAAGTGCATCATTGTGGACGTTCTGCCTCTTTTCCTATGCTTTACATGCAATTCCAGTCTACCTCCTGAAATCGGTTTCCTGCAATTCTGCCCCGCTTTCAAGTCCTCTTGGCACCCTTACTTCAATATATTTTTGGACGATCGCTGTCATTTAGAACACTGCAGGTTTGTGAATTACAGGGCCCCTGAGCTCCTTTCTTCAACTGGCTTTCTTGTGAGCTGGCCGCAACACCGCAGGATTGCTTCAGGCCCTAGTATGGTTCTGGCATGGCTCGCTGAGCCTTTGGTTAATTCCTCTTCCTGGCGGGAAATGAGAGTTCAATTTACCCGTCCAGACACCTCCAGCTAGTCTGTCATTGGTTCTCCCTATTCCTGTTCATTTTCCGCAGAAATTGCAAACTGGGCCAAACAGGAGGTTAAAGGCACTGACTCTCCAAGTGGGGAGAGTGTTAGTAAAGCTTCTGGAATGTTGCACCCGAGTACCAGTGGACGAAAACTGAGACATATTTGAACACGTTTCCTGATCACACGGTGGATCATACTCTGGGTTCCACATGCATGTTTTAGCTGAAGGAAGAATCCCTTAAACCTGGAGAGTTGAGAACCATGGAATGGGTACCATGCAATATGACTTCAAAGGGTCTGCATTTGCTCACCGAACCTCACCAATCCTATCACTGCTGCGTTTATGCCACTGTACACACGCTTGATTCTCTTTCGGAGACATATAAATCCATTGGTTTTAAGATTCTTACTAGTCAGGTATATTCTTAGGCGTTTAATATGGGGTGTTGAGTCCACTTCGTTGAGCAAGCAGTAGCTCTTGTCTCTTACATATTTGGCTTATGGAAAGGTATCTGTGCTAATTTCAATCTCTGGTTTTATGCAGCACCCCAACTCACCTTTCCCCTTAAGCAAGCATATGTTGGTGTTCTACATTTGAGACCCTATTCTGTTTTGTAATTCAGTTCCTGTGTAGCCAAGTTTACATTCCGTGTATTAGTGATATCTTATGATGTTTCTTTTTCTGTTTGACTTATTTCACTTAGAATCATCGTACCTGAATCCACTCATTATGCTGCTACTGGCCTGATGACATAGATTTCATTGCTGAGTGATATTGCATTGTACGTAAGTACCACAACTTCTTTATCCATTTTTCACTTTCTGCGATATTGAACTTGTACCGTAAACGAGGTTCTTGTAAACAGAGCCATCCCAAACTTTGGGGTGGCTGTGTCTTTTTGATTTTAATTTCCCTAAGCTATAGGACCATAAGTGGAAGTGCCCTAGACTCTGTTGCTTTGTTTTTTAGATGTTTCAGGAAACACCATACACTTCTCCAGAGTGGCTGTTGGCAATTAACATCCCGCCCATCAGCATAAGAAGGCTCCCAGTTCTCCATGGCCTGTCCTGCCTTTCTGGATTTTACACTTTTTTCAGATGGCCCTTTTGACCGGGGGGCAGTGAGACTTCATTGTAGTGCAGATTTCCTTTGCAAGCTTGCTTGGTTGGCCAAAAAGGGCGTATGCGTTTTTTCCTGAATATATTCAGAAAAAAACGCATACGCCCTTTTTGGCCAAGTGCATCATTGTGGACGTTCTGCCTCTTTTCCTATGCTTTACATGCAATTCCAGTCTACCTCCTGAAATCGGTTTCCTGCAATTCTGCCCCGCTTTCAAGTCCTCTTGGCAGCCTTACTTCAATATATTTTTGGATGATAGCTGTCATTTATAACTCTGCAGGTTTGTGAATTACAGTGCCCCTGAGCTCCTGTCTTCAACTCGCTTTCTTGTGAGCTGGCAGCAACACCGCAGGATTGCTTCAGGCCCTAGTGTGGTTCCGGCATGGCTCGCTGAGCCTTTGGTTAATTCCTCTTCTTGTTGGGAAATGAGAGTTAAATTTGCCCGTCCAGACACCTCCAGCTAGTCTCTCATTGGTTCTCCCTATTCCTGTTCATTTTCCGAAGAAATTGCAAACTGGGCCAAACAGGAGGTTAAAGGCACTGACTCTCCAAGTGGGGAGAGTGTTAGTAAAGCGTCTGGAATGTTGCACCCGAGTACCAGGGGACGAAAACTGAGACACATTTGAACACGTTTCCCGATCACACGGTGGATCATACTCTGGGTTCCACATGCATGTTTTAGCTGAAGGAAGAATCCCTTAAACCTGGAGAGTTGAGAACCATGGAATGGGTACCATGCAATATGACTTCAAAGGGTCTGCATTTGCTCACCGAACCTCACCAATCCTATCACTGCTGCGTTTATGCCGCTGTACACACGCTTGATTCTCTTTCGGAGACATATAAATCCATAGGTTTTAAGATTCTTACTAGTCAGGTATATTCTTAGGCGTTTAATATGTGGTGTTGAGTCCACTTCGTTGAGCAAGCAATAGCTCTTGTCTATTACATATTTGGCTTTTGGAAAGGTATCTGTGCTAATTTCAATCTCTGGTTTTATGCAGCACCCCAACTCACCTTTCCCCTTAAGCAAGCATAAGTTGGTTTTCTACATTTGAGACCCTATTCTGTTTTGTAATTCAGTTCCTGTGTAGCCAAGTTTACATTCCGTGTATTAGTGATATCTTATGATGTTTCTTTTTCTGTGTGACATATTTCACTTAGAATCATCGTACCTGAATCCACTCATTATGTTGCTATGGGCCTGATGACAGAGATTTCATTGCTGAGTGATATTTCATTGTACGTTAGTACCACAACTTCTTTATCCATTTTTCGCTTTCTGCGATATTGAACTTGTACCGTAAACGAGATTCTTGTAAACAGAGCCGTCCCAAACTTTGGGGTGGCTGTGTCTTTTTGATTTTAATTTCCCTAATCTATAGGACCATAAGTCGAAGTGCCCTAGGCTCTGTTGCTTTGTTTTTTAGATGTTTCAGGAAACACCATACACTTCTCCAGAGTGGCTGTTGGAAATTTACATCCCGCCCATCAGTCTAAGTAGGCTCCCAGTTCTCCATGGCCTGTCCTGCCTTTCTGGATTTTACACTTTTTTCAGATGGCCCTTTTGACCGGGGGGCAGTGAGACTTCATTGTAGTGCAGATTTCCTTTGCAAGCTTGCTTGGTTGGCCAAAAAGGGCGTATGCGTTTTTTCCTGAATATATTCAGGAAAAAACGCATACGTCCTTTTTGGCCAAGTGCATCATTGTGGACGTTCTGCCTCTTTTCCTATGCTTTACATGCAATTCCAGTCTACCTCCTGAAAACGGTTTCCTGCAATTCTGCCCCGCTTTCAAGTCCTCTTGGCAGCCTTACTTCAATATATTTTTGGATGATAGCTGTCATTTAGAACTCTGAAGGTTTGTGAATTACAGTGCCCCTGAGCTCCTTTCTTCAACTCGCTTTCTTGTGAGCTGGCCGCAACACCGTAGGATTGCTTCAGGCCCTAGCGTGGTTCCGGCACGGCTCGCTGAGCCTTTGGTTAATTCCTCTTTCTGGTGGGAAATGAGAGTTAAATTTGCCCGTCCAGACACCTCCAGTTAGTCTGTCATTGGTTCTCCCTATTCCTGTTCATTTTCCGCAGAAATTGCAAACTGGGCCAAACAGGAGTTTAAAGGCACTGACTCTCCAAGTGGGGAGAGTGTTAGTAAAGCATCTGGAATGTTGCACCCGAGTACCAGGGGATGAAAACTGAGACACATTTGAACACGTTTCCCGATCACACGGTGGATCATACTCTGGGTTCCACATGAATGTTTTAGCTGAAGGAAGAATCCCTTAAACCTGGAGAGTTGAGAACCATGGAATGGGTACCATGCAATATGACTTCAAAGGGTCTGCATTTGCTCACCGAACCTCACCAATCCTATCACTGCTGCGTTTATGCCGCTGTACACACGCAGGATTCTCTTTCGTAGACATATCAATCCATAGGTTTTAAGATTCTTACTAGTCAGGTATATTCTTAGGCGTTTAATATGGGGTGTTGAGTCCACTTCGTTGAGCAAGCAGTAGCTCTTGTCTATTACATATTTGGCTTATGGAAAGGTATCTGTGCTAATTTCAATCTCTGGTTTTATGCAGCACCCCAACTCACCTTTCCCCTTAAGCAAGCATAAGTTGGTTTTCTACATTTGAGACCCTATTCTGTTTTGTAATTCAGTTCCTGTGTAGCCAAGTTTACATTCCGTGTATTAGTGATATCTTATGATGTTTCTATTTCTGTGTCACTTATTTCACTTAGAATCATCGTACCTGAATCCACTCATTATGCTGCTACTGGCCTGATGACATAGATTTCATTGCTGAGTGGTATTGCATTGTACGTTAGTACCACAACTTCTTTATCCATTTTTCCCTTTCTGCAATATTGAACTTGTACCGTAAATGAGGTTCTTGTAAACAGAGCCGTCCCAAACTTTGGGGTGGCTGTGTCTTTTTGATTTTAATTTCCCTAATCTATAGGACCATAAGTCGAAGTGCCCTAGGCTCTGTTGCTTTGTTTTTTAGATGTTTCAGGAAACACCATACACTTCTCCAGAGTGGCTGTTGGCAATTTACATCCCGCCCATCAGCATAAGAAGGCTCCCAGTTCTCCATGGCCTGTCCTGCCTTTCTGGATTTTACACTTTTTTCAGATGGCCCTTTTGACCGGGGGGCAGTGAGACTTCATTGTAGTGCAGATTTCCTTTGCAAGCTTGTTGGTTGGCCAAAAAGGGCGTATGCGTTTTTTCCTGAATATATTCAGGAATATATTCAGGAAAAAACGCATATGTCCTTTTTGGACAAGTGCATCATTGTGGACGTTCTGCCTCTTTTCCTATGCTTTACATGCAATTCCAGTCTACCTCCTGAAATCGGTTTCCTGCAATTCTGCCCCGCTTTCAAGTCCTCTTGGCAGCCTTACTTCAATATATTTTTGGACGATCGCTGTCATTTAGAACACTGCATGTTTGTTAATTACAGGGCCCCTGAGCTCCTTTCTTCAACTCGCTTTCTTGTGAGCTGGCCGCAACACCGCAGGATTGCTTCAGGCCCTAGTGTGGTTCTGGCATGGCTCGCTGAGCCTCTGGTTAATTCCTCTTCCTGGCGGGAAATGAGAGTTCAATTTACCCGTCCAGACACCTCCAGCTAGTCTCTCATTGGTTCTCCCTATTCCTGTTCATTTTCCGCAGAAATTGCAAACTGGGCCAAACAGGAGGTTAAAGGCACTGACTCTCCAAGTGGGGAGAGTGTTAGTAAAGCTTCTGGAATGTTGCACCCGAGTACCAGGGGACGAAAACTGAGACACATTTGAACACGTTTCCTGATCACACAGTGGATCATACTCTGGGTTCCACATGCATGTTTTAGCTGAAGGAAGAATCCCTTAAACCTGGAGAGTTGAGAACCATGGAATGGGTACCATGCAATATGACTTCAAAGGGTCTGCATTTGCTCACCGAACCTCACCAATCCTATCACTGCTGCGTTTATGCCGCTGTACACACGCTTGATTCTCTTTCGGAGACATATAAATCCATTGGTTTTAAGTTTCTTACTAGTCAGGTATATTCTTAGGCGTTTAATATGGGGTGTTGAGTCCACTTCGTTGAGCAAGCAGTAGCTCTTGTCTATTACATATTTGGCTTATGGAAAGGTATCTGTGCTAATTTCAATCTCTGGTTTTATGCAGCACCCCAACTCACCTTTCCCCTTAAGCAAGCATATGTTGGTGTTCTACATTTGAGACCCTATTCTGTTTTGTAATTCAGTTCCTGTGTAGCCAAGTTTACATTCCGTGTATTAGTGATATCTTATGATGTTTCTTTTTCTGTGTGACTTATTTCACTTAGAATCATCGTACCTGAATCCACTCATTATGCTGCTACTGGCCTGATGACATAGATTTCATTGCTGAGTGATATTGCATTGTACGTAAGTACCACAACTTCTTTATCCATTTTTCACTTTCTGCGATATTGAACTTGTACCGTAAACGAGGTTCTTGTAAACAGAGCCATCCCAAACTTTGGGGTGGCTGTGTCTTTTTGATTTTAATTTCCCTAAGCTATAGGACCATAAGTGGAAGTGCCCTAGACTCTGTTGCTTTGTTTTTTAGATGTTTTAGGAAACACCATACACTTCTCCAGAGTGGCTGTTGGCAATTAACATCCCGCCCATCAGCATAAGAAGGCTCCCAGTTCTCCATGGCCTGTCCTGCCTTTCTGGATTTTACACTTTTTTCAGATGGCCCTTTTGACCGGGGGGCAGTGAGACTTCATTGTAGTGCAGATTTCCTTTGCAAGCTTGCTTGGTTGGCCAAAAAGGGCGTATGCGTTTTTTCCTGAATATATTCAGGAAAAAACGCATACGCCCTTTTTGGCCAAGTGCATCATTGTGGACGTTCTGCCTCTTTTCCTATGCTTTACATGCAATTCCAGTCTACCTCCTGAAATCGGTTTCCTGCAATTCTGCCCCGCTTTCAAGTCCTCTTGGCAGCCTTACTTCAATATATTTTTGGACGATAGCTGTCATTTAGAACTCTGCAGGTTTGTGAATTACAGTGCCCCTGAGCTCCTGTCTTCAACTCGCTTTCTTGTGAGCTGGCAGCAACACCGCAGGATTGCTTCAGGCCCTAGTGTGGTTCTGGCATGGCTCGCTGAGCCTTTGGTTAATTCCTCTTCTTGTTGGGAAATGAGAGTTAAATTTGCCCGTCCAGACACCTCCAGCTAGTCTCTCATTGGTTCTCCCTATTCCTGTTCATTTTCCGCAGAAATTGCCAACTGGGCCAAACAGGAGGTTAAAGGCACTGACTCTCCAAGTGGGGAGAGTGTTAGTAAAGCGTCTGGAATGTTGCACCCGAGTACCAGGGGAAGAAAACTGAGGCACATTTGAACACGTTTCCCGATCACACGGTGGATCATACTCTGGGTTCCACATGAATGTTTTAGCTGAAGGAAGAATCCCTTAAACCTGGAGAGTTGAGAACCATGGAATGGGTACCATGCAATATGACTTCAAAGGGTCTGCATTTGCTCACCGAACCTCACCAATCCTATCACTGCTGCGTTTATGCCGCTGTACACACGCTGGATTCTCTTTCGTAGACATATCAATCCATAGGTTTTAAGATTCTTACTAGTCAGGTATATTCTTAGGCGTTTAATATGGGGTGTTGAGTCCACTTCGTTGAGCAAGCAGTAGCTCTTGTCTATTACATATTTGGCTTATGGAAAGGTATCTGTGCTAATTTCAATCTCTGGTTTTATGCAGCACCCCAACTCACCTTTCCCCTTAAGCAAGCATAAGTTGGTTTTCTACATTTGAGACCCTATTCTGTTTTGTAATTCAGTTCCTGTGTAGCCAAGTTTACATTCCGTGTATTAGTGATATCTTATGATGTTTCTATTTCTGTGTCACTTATTTCACTTAGAATCATCGTACCTGAATCCACTCATTATGCTGCTACTGGCCTGATGACATAGATTTCATTGCTGAGTGGTATTGCATTGTACGTTAGTACCACAACTTCTTTATCCATTTTTCCCTTTCTGCAATATTGAACTTGTACCGTAAATGAGGTTCTTGTAAACAGAGCCGTCCCAAACTTTGGGGTGGCTGTGTCTTTTTGATTTTAATTTCCCTAATCTATAGGACCATAAGTGGAAGTGCCCTAGGCTCTGTTGCTTTGTTTTTTAGATGTTTTAGGAAACACCATACACTTCTCCAGAGTGGCTGTTGGCAATTTACATCCCGCCCATCAGCATAAGAAGGCTCCCAGTTCTCCATGGCCTGTCCTGCCTTTCTGGATTTTACACTTTTTTCAGATGGCCCTTTTGACCGGGGGGCAGTGAGACTTCATTGTAGTGCAGATTTCCTTTGCAAGCTTGCTTGGTTGGCCAAAAAGGGCGTATGCGTTTTTTCCTGAATATATTCAGGAAAAAACGCATACGCCCTTTTTGGCCAAGTGCATCATTGTGGACGTTCTGCCTCTTTTCCTATGCTTTTCATGCAATTCCAGTCTACCTCCTCAAATCGGTTTCCTGCAATTCTGCCCCGCTTTCAAGTCCTCTTGGCAGCCTTACTTCAATATATTTTTGGATGATAGCTGTCATTTATAACTCTGCAGGTTTGTGAATTACAGTGCCCCTGAGCTTCTTTCTTCAACTCGCTTTCTTGTGAGCTGGCCGCAACACCGCAGGATTGCTTCAAGCCCTAGTGCAGTTTCGGCATGGCTCGCTTAGCCTTTGGTTAATTCCTCTTCCTGGTGGGAAATGAGAGTTAAATTTGCCCGTCCAGACACCTCCAGCTAGTCTGTCATTGGTTCTCCCTATTCCTGTTAATTTTCCACAGAAATTGCAAACTGCGCCAAACAGGAGGTTAAAGGCACTGACTCTCCAAGTAGGGAGAGTGTTAGTAAAGCGTCTGGAATGTTGCACCCGAGTACCAGGGGACGAAAACTGAGACACATATGAACACGTTTCCCGATCACACGGTGGATCATACTCTGGGTTCCACATGCATGTTTTAGCTGAAGGAAGAATCCCTTAAACCTGGAGAGTTGAGAACCATGGAATGGGTACCATGCAATATGACTTCAAAGGGTCTGCATTTGCTCACCGAACCTCACCAATCCTATCACTGCTGCGTTTATGCCACTGTACACACGCTTGATTCTCTTTCGGAGACATATAAATCCATAGGTTTTAAGATTCTTACTAGTCAGGTATATTCTTAGGCGTTTAATATGGGGTGTTGAGTCCACTTCGTTGAGCAAGCAATAGCTCTTGTCTATTACATATTTGGCTTTTGGAAAGGTATCTGTGCTAATTTCAATCTCTGGTTTTATGCAGCACCCCAACTCACCTTTCCCCTTAAGCAAGCATAAGTTGGTTTTCTACATTTGAGACCCTATTCTGTTTTGTAATTCAGTTCCTGTGTAGCCAAGTTTACATTCCGTGTATTAGTGATATCTTATGATGTTTCTTTTTCTGTGTGACATATTTCACTTAGAATCATCGTACCTGAATCCACTCATTATGCTGCTATGGGCCTGATGACAGAGATTTCATTGCTGAGTGATATTGCATTGTACGTTAGTACCACAACTTCTTTATCCATTTTTCGCTTTCTGCGATATTGAACTTGTACCGTAAACGAGATTCTTGTAAACAGAGCCGTCCCAAACTTTGGGGTGGCTGTGTCTTTTTGATTTTAATTTCCCTAATCTATAGGACCATAAGTCGAAGTGCCCTAGGCTCTGTTGCTTTGTTTTTTAGATGTTTCAGGAAACACCATACACTTCTCCAGAGTGGCTGTTGGCAATTTACATCCCGCCCATCAGCATAAGAAGGCTCCCAGTTCTCCATGGCCTGTCCTGCCTTTCTGGATTTTACACTTTTTTCAGATGGCCCTTTTGACCGGGGGGCAGTGAGACTTCATTGTAGTGCAGATTTCCTTTGCAAGCTTGCTTGGTTGGCCAAAAAGGGCGTATGCGTTTTTTCCTGAATATATTCAGGAAAAAACGCATACGTCCTTTTTGGCCAAGTGCATCATTGTGGACGTTCTGCCTCTTTTCCTATGCTTTACATGCAATTCCAGTCTACCTCCTGAAAACGGTTTCCTGCAATTCTGCCCCGCTTTCAAGTCCTCTTGGCAGCCTTACTTCAATATATTTTTGGACGATAGCTGTCATTTAGAACTCTGAAGGTTTGTGAATTACAGTGCCCCTGAGCTACTTTCTTCAACTCGCTTTCTTGTGAGCTGGCCGCAACACCGTAGGATTGCTTCAGGCCCTAGCGTGGTTCCGGCACGGCTCGCTGAGCCTTTGTTTAATTCCTCTTTCTGGTGGGAAAAGAGAGTTAAATTTGCCCGTCCAGACACCTCCAGCTAGTCTGTCATTGGTTCTCCCTATTCCTGTTCATTTTCCGCAGAAATTGCAAACTGGGCCAAACAGGAGGTTAAAGGCACTGACTCTCCAAGTGGGGAGAGTGTTAGTAAAGCATCTGAAATGTTGCACCCGAGTACCAGGGGACGAAAACTGAGACACATTTGAACACGTTTCCCGATCACACGGTGGATCATACTCTGGGTTCCACATGAATGTTTTAGCTGAAGGAAGAATCCCTTAAACCTGGAGAGTTGAGAACCATGGAATGGGTACCATGCAATATGACTTCAAAGGGTCTGCATTTGCTCACCGAACCTCACCAATCCTATCACTGCTGCGTTTATGCCGCTGTACACACGCAGGATTCTCTTTCGTAGACATATCAATCCATAGGTTTTAAGATTCTTACTAGTCAGGTATATTCTTAGGCGTTTAATATGGGGTGTTGAGTCCACTTCGTTGAGCAAGCAGTAGCTCTTGTCTATTACATATTTGGCTTATGGAAAGGTATCTGTGCTAATTTCAATCTCTGGTTTTATGCAGCACCCCAACTCACCTTTCCCCTTAAGCAAGCATAAGTTGGTTTTCTACATTTGAGACCCTATTCTGTTTTGTAATTCAGTTCCTGTGTAGCCAAGTTTACATTCCGTGTATTAGTGATATCTTATGATGTTTCTATTTCTGTGTCACTTATTTCACTTAGAATCATCGTACCTGAATCCACTCATTATGCTGCTACTGGCCTGATGACATAGATTTCATTGCTGAGTGGTATTGCATTGTACGTTAGTACCACAACTTCTTTATCCATTTTTCCCTTTCTGCAATATTGAACTTGTACCGTAAATGAGGTTCTTGTAAACAGAGCCGTCCCAAACTTTGGGGTGGCTGTGTCTTTTTGATTTTAATTTCCCTAATCTATAGGACCATAAGTCGAAGTGCCCTAGGCTCTGTTGCTTTGTTTTTTAGATGTTTCAGGAAACACCATACACTTCTCCAGAGTGGCTGTTGGCAATTTACATCCCGCCCATCAGCATAAGAAGGCTCCCAGTTCTCCATGGCCTGTCCTGCCTTTCTGGATTTTACACTTTTTTCAGATGGCCCTTTTGACCGGGGGGCAGTGAGACTTCATTGTAGTGCAGATTTCCTTTGCAAGCTTGTTGGTTGGCCAAAAAGGGCGTATGCGTTTTTTCCTGAATATATTCAGGAATATATTCAGGAAAAAACGCATATGTCCTTTTTGGACAAGTGCATCATTGTGGACGTTCTGCCTCTTTTCCTATGCTTTACATGCAATTCCAGTCTACCTCCTGAAATCGGTTTCCTGCAATTCTGCCCCGCTTTCAAGTCCTCTTGGCAGCCTTACTTCAATATATTTTTGGACGATCGCTGTCATTTAGAACACTGCATGTTTGTTAATTACAGGGCCCCTGAGCTCCTTTCTTCAACTCGCTTTCTTGTGAGCTGGCCGCAACACCGCAGGATTGCTTCAGGCCCTAGTGTGGTTCTGGCATGGCTCGCTGAGCCTCTGGTTAATTCCTCTTCCTGGCGGGAAATGAGAGTTCAATTTACCCGTCCAGACACCTCCAGCTAGTCTCTCATTGGTTCTCCCTATTCCTGTTCATTTTCCGCAGAAATTGCAAACTGGGCCAAACAGGAGGTTAAAGGCACTGACTCTCCAAGTGGGGAGAGTGTTAGTAAAGCTTCTGGAATGTTGCACCCGAGTACCAGGGGACGAAAACTGAGACACATTTGAACACGTTTCCTGATCACACAGTGGATCATACTCTGGGTTCCACATGCATGTTTTAGCTGAAGGAAGAATCCCTTAAACCTGGAGAGTTGAGAACCATGGAATGGGTACCATGCAATATGACTTCAAAGGGTCTGCATTTGCTCACCGAACCTCACCAATCCTATCACTGCTGCGTTTATGCCGCTGTACACACGCTTGATTCTCTTTCGGAGACATATAAATCCATTGGTTTTAAGTTTCTTACTAGTCAGGTATATTCTTAGGCGTTTAATATGGGGTGTTGAGTCCACTTCGTTGAGCAAGCAGTAGCTCTTGTCTATTACATATTTGGCTTATGGAAAGGTATCTGTGCTAATTTCAATCTCTGGTTTTATGCAGCACCCCAACTCACCTTTCCCCTTAAGCAAGCATATGTTGGTGTTCTACATTTGAGACCCTATTCTGTTTTGTAATTCAGTTCCTGTGTAGCCAAGTTTACATTCCGTGTATTAGTGATATCTTATGATGTTTCTTTTTCTGTTTGACTTATTTCACTTAGAATCATCGTACCTGAATCCACTCATTATGCTGCTACTGGCCTGATGACATAGATTTCATTGCTGAGTGATATTGCATTGTACGTAAGTACCACAACTTCTTTATCCATTTTTCACTTTCTGCGATATTGAACTTGTACCGTAAACGAGGTTCTTGTAAACAGAGCCATCCCAAACTTTGGGGTGGCTGTGTCTTTTTGATTTTAATTTCCCTAAGCTATAGGACCATAAGTGGAAGTGCCCTAGACTCTGTTGCTTTGTTTTTTAGATGTTTTAGGAAACACCATACACTTCTCCAGAGTGGCTGTTGGCAATTAACATCCCGCCCATCAGCATAAGAAGGCTCCCAGTTCTCCATGGCCTGTCCTGCCTTTCTGGATTTTACACTTTTTTCAGATGGCCCTTTTGACCGGGGGGCAGTGAGACTTCATTGTAGTGCAGATTTCCTTTGCAAGCTTGCTTGGTTGGCCAAAAAGGGCGTATGCGTTTTTTCCTGAATATATTCAGGAAAAAACGCATACGCCCTTTTTGGCCAAGTGCATCATTGTGGACGTTCTGCCTCTTTTCCTATGCTTTACATGCAATTCCAGTCTACCTCCTGAAATCGGTTTCCTGCAATTCTGCCCCGCTTTCAAGTCCTCTTGGCAGCCTTACTTCAATATATTTTTGGACGATAGCTGTCATTTAGAACTCTGCAGGTTTGTGAATTACAGTGCCCCTGAGCTCCTGTCTTCAACTCGCTTTCTTGTGAGCTGGCAGCAACACCGCAGGATTGCTTCAGGCCCTAGTGTGGTTCTGGCATGGCTCGCTGAGCCTTTGGTTAATTCCTCTTCTTGTTGGGAAATGAGAGTTAAATTTGCCCGTCCAGACACCTCCAGCTAGTCTCTCATTGGTTCTCCCTATTCCTGTTCATTTTCCGCAGAAATTGCCAACTGGGCCAAACAGGAGGTTAAAGGCACTGACTCTCCAAGTGGGGAGAGTGTTAGTAAAGCGTCTGGAATGTTGCACCCGAGTACCAGGGGAAGAAAACTGAGGCACATTTGAACACGTTTCCCGATCACACGGTGGATCATACTCTGGGTTCCACATGAATGTTTTAGCTGAAGGAAGAATCCCTTAAACCTGGAGAGTTGAGAACCATGGAATGGGTACCATGCAATATGACTTCAAAGGGTCTGCATTTGCTCACCGAACCTCACCAATCCTATCACTGCTGCGTTTATGCCGCTGTACACACGCTGGATTCTCTTTCGTAGACATATCAATCCATAGGTTTTAAGATTCTTACTAGTCAGGTATATTCTTAGGCGTTTAATATGGGGTGTTGAGTCCACTTCGTTGAGCAAGCAGTAGCTCTTGTCTATTACATATTTGGCTTATGGAAAGGTATCTGTGCTAATTTCAATCTCTGGTTTTATGCAGCACCCCAACTCACCTTTCCCCTTAAGCAAGCATAAGTTGGTTTTCTACATTTGAGACCCTATTCTGTTTTGTAATTCAGTTCCTGTGTAGCCAAGTTTACATTCCGTGTATTAGTGATATCTTATGATGTTTCTATTTCTGTGTCACTTATTTCACTTAGAATCATCGTACCTGAATCCACTCATTATGCTGCTACTGGCCTGATGACATAGATTTCATTGCTGAGTGGTATTGCATTGTACGTTAGTACCACAACTTCTTTATCCATTTTTCCCTTTCTGCAATATTGAACTTGTACCGTAAATGAGGTTCTTGTAAACAGAGCCGTCCCAAACTTTGGGGTGGCTGTGTCTTTTTGATTTTAATTTCCCTAATCTATAGGACCATAAGTGGAAGTGCCCTAGGCTCTGTTGCTTTGTTTTTTAGATGTTTTAGGAAACACCATACACTTCTCCAGAGTGGCTGTTGGCAATTTACATCCCGCCCATCAGCATAAGAAGGCTCCCAGTTCTCCATGGCCTGTCCTGCCTTTCTGGATTTTACACTTTTTTCAGATGGCCCTTTTGACCGGGGGGCAGTGAGACTTCATTGTAGTGCAGATTTCCTTTGCAAGCTTGCTTGGTTGGCCAAAAAGGGCGTATGCGTTTTTTCCTGAATATATTCAGGAAAAAACGCATACGCCCTTTTTGGCCAAGTGCATCATTGTGGACGTTCTGCCTCTTTTCCTATGCTTTTCATGCAATTCCAGTCTACCTCCTCAAATCGGTTTCCTGCAATTCTGCCCCGCTTTCAAGTCCTCTTGGCAGCCTTACTTCAATATATTTTTGGATGATAGCTGTCATTTATAACTCTGCAGGTTTGTGAATTACAGTGCCCCTGAGCTTCTTTCTTCAACTCGCTTTCTTGTGAGCTGGCCGCAACACCGCAGGATTGCTTCAAGCCCTAGTGCAGTTTCGGCATGGCTCGCTTAGCCTTTGGTTAATTCCTCTTCCTGGTGGGAAATGAGAGTTAAATTTGCCCGTCCAGACACCTCCAGCTAGTCTGTCATTGGTTCTCCCTATTCCTGTTAATTTTCCACAGAAATTGCAAACTGCGCCAAACAGGAGGTTAAAGGCACTGACTCTCCAAGTAGGGAGAGTGTTAGTAAAGCGTCTGGAATGTTGCACCCGAGTACCAGGGGACGAAAACTGAGACACATATGAACACGTTTCCCGATCACACGGTGGATCATACTCTGGGTTCCACATGCATGTTTTAGCTGAAGGAAGAATCCCTTAAACCTGGAGAGTTGAGAACCATGGAATGGGTACCATGCAATATGACTTCAAAGGGTCTGCATTTGCTCACCGAACCTCACCAATCCTATCACTGCTGCGTTTATGCCACTGTACACACGCTTGATTCTCTTTCGGAGACATATAAATCCATAGGTTTTAAGATTCTTACTAGTCAGGTATATTCTTAGGCGTTTAATATGGGGTGTTGAGTCCACTTCGTTGAGCAAGCAATAGCTCTTGTCTATTACATATTTGGCTTTTGGAAAGGTATCTGTGCTAATTTCAATCTCTGGTTTTATGCAGCACCCCAACTCACCTTTCCCCTTAAGCAAGCATAAGTTGGTTTTCTACATTTGAGACCCTATTCTGTTTTGTAATTCAGTTCCTGTGTAGCCAAGTTTACATTCCGTGTATTAGTGATATCTTATGATGTTTCTTTTTCTGTGTGACATATTTCACTTAGAATCATCGTACCTGAATCCACTCATTATGCTGCTATGGGCCTGATGACAGAGATTTCATTGCTGAGTGATATTGCATTGTACGTTAGTACCACAACTTCTTTATCCATTTTTCGCTTTCTGCGATATTGAACTTGTACCGTAAACGAGATTCTTGTAAACAGAGCCGTCCCAAACTTTGGGGTGGCTGTGTCTTTTTGATTTTAATTTCCCTAATCTATAGGACCATAAGTCGAAGTGCCCTAGGCTCTGTTGCTTTGTTTTTTAGATGTTTCAGGAAACACCATACACTTCTCCAGAGTGGCTGTTGGCAATTTACATCCCGCCCATCAGCATAAGAAGGCTCCCAGTTCTCCATGGCCTGTCCTGCCTTTCTGGATTTTACACTTTTTTCAGATGGCCCTTTTGACCGGGGGGCAGTGAGACTTCATTGTAGTGCAGATTTCCTTTGCAAGCTTGCTTGGTTGGCCAAAAAGGGCGTATGCGTTTTTTCCTGAATATATTCAGGAAAAAACGCATACGTCCTTTTTGGCCAAGTGCATCATTGTGGACGTTCTGCCTCTTTTCCTATGCTTTACATGCAATTCCAGTCTACCTCCTGAAAACGGTTTCCTGCAATTCTGCCCCGCTTTCAAGTCCTCTTGGCAGCCTTACTTCAATATATTTTTGGACGATAGCTGTCATTTAGAACTCTGAAGGTTTGTGAATTACAGTGCCCCTGAGCTACTTTCTTCAACTCGCTTTCTTGTGAGCTGGCCGCAACACCGTAGGATTGCTTCAGGCCCTAGCGTGGTTCCGGCACGGCTCGCTGAGCCTTTGTTTAATTCCTCTTTCTGGTGGGAAAAGAGAGTTAAATTTGCCCGTCCAGACACCTCCAGCTAGTCTGTCATTGGTTCTCCCTATTCCTGTTCATTTTCCGCAGAAATTGCAAACTGGGCCAAACAGGAGGTTAAAGGCACTGACTCTCCAAGTGGGGAGAGTGTTAGTAAAGCATCTGAAATGTTGCACCCGAGTACCAGGGGACGAAAACTGAGACACATTTGAACACGTTTCCCGATCACACGGTGGATCATACTCTGGGTTCCACATGAATGTTTTAGCTGAAGGAAGAATCCCTTAAACCTGGAGAGTTGAGAACCATGGAATGGGTACCATGCAATATGACTTCAAAGGGTCTGCATTTGCTCACCGAACCTCACCAATCCTATCACTGCTGCGTTTATGCCGCTGTACACACGCTGGATTCTCTTTCAGAGACATATAAATCCATAGGTTTTAAGATTCTTACTAGTCAGGTATATTCTTACGCGTTTAATATGGGGTGTTGAGTCCACTTCGTTGAGCAAGCAGTAGCTCTTGTCTATTACATATTTGGCTTATGGAAAGGTATCTGTGCTAATTTCAATCTCTGGTTTTATGCAGCACCCCAACTCACCTTTCCCCTTAAGCAAGCATAAGTTGGTTTTCTACATTTGAGACCCTATTCTGTTTTGTAATTCAGTTCCTGTGTAGACAAGTTTACATTCCGTGTATTAGTGATATCTTATGATGTTTCTATTTCTGTGTGACTTATTTCACTTAGAATCATCGTACCTGAATCCACTCATTATGCTGCTACTGGCCTGATGACATAGATTTCATTGCTGAGTGTTATTGCATTGTACGTTAGTACCACAACTTCTTTATCCATTTTTCCCTTTCTGCAATATTGATCTTGTACCGTAAATGAGGTTCTTGTAAACAGAGCCGTCCCAAACTTTGGGGTGGCTGTGTCTTTTTGATTTTAATTTCCCTAATCTATAGGACCATAAGTGGAAGTGCCCTAGGCTCTGTTGCTTTGTTTTTTAGATGTTTTAGGAAACACCATACACTTCTCCAGAGTGGCTGTTGGCAATTTACATCCCGCCCATCAGCATAAGAAGGCTCCCAGTTCTCCATGGCCTGTCCTGCCTTTCTGGATTTTACACTTTTTTCAGATGGCCCTTTTGACCGGGGGGCAGTGAGACTTCATTGTAGTGCAGATTTCCTTTGCAAGCTTGCTTGGTTGGCCAAAAAGGGCGTATGCGTTTTTTCCTGAATATATTCAGGAAAAAACGCATACGCCCTTTTTGGCCAAGTGCATCATTGTGGACGTTCTGCCTCTTTTCCAATGCTTTTCATGCAATTCCAGTCTACCTCCTCAAATCGGTTTCCTGCAATTCTGCCCCGCTTTCAAGTCCTCTTGGCAGCCTTACTTCAATATATTTTTGGATGATAGCTGTCATTTATAACTCTGCAGGTTTGTGAATTACAGTGCCCCTGAGCTTCTTTCTTCAACTCGCTTTCTTGTGAGCTGGCCGCTACACCGCAGGATTGCTTCAAGCCCTAGTGCAGTTTCGGCATGGCTCGCTTAGCCTTTGGTTAATTCCTCTTCCTGGTGGGAAATGAGAGTTAAATTTGCCCGTCCAGACACCTCCAGCTAGTCTGTCATTGGTTCTCCCTATTCCTGTTAATTTTCCACAGAAATTGCAAACTGCGCCAAAAAGGAGGTTAAAGGCACTGACGCTCCAAGTAGGGAGAGTGTTAGTAAAGCGTCTGGAATGTTGCACCCGAGTACCAGGGGACGAAAACTGAGACACATTTGAACACGTTTCCCGATCACACGGTGGATCATACTCTGGGTTCCACATGCATGTTTTAGCTGAAGGAAGAATCCCTTACCTGGAGAGTTGAGACGCATGGAATGGGTACCATGCAATATGACTTCAAAGGGTCTGCATTTGCTCACCAAACCTCACCAATCCTATCACTGCTGCGTTTATGCCGCTGTACACACGCTGGATTCTCTTTCGGAGACATATAAATCCATAGGTTTTAAGATTCTTACTAGTCAGGTATATTCTTAGGCGTTTAATATGGGGTGTTGAGTCCACTTCATTGAGCAAGCAGTAGCTCTTGTCTATTACATATTTGGCTTATGGAAAGGTATCTGTGCTAATTTCAATCTCTGGTTTTATGCAGCACCCCAACTCACCTTTCCCCTTAAGCAAGCATAAGTTGGTTTTCTACATTTGAGACCCTATTCTGTTTTGTAATTCAGTTCCTGTGTAGCCAAGTTTACATTCCGTGTATTAGTGATACCTTATGATGTTTCTTTTTCTGTGTGACTTATTTCACTTAGAATCATCGTACCTGAATCCACTCATTATGCTGCTACTGGCCTGATGACATAGATTTCATTGCTGAGTGATATTGCATTGTACGTAAGTACCACAACTTCTTTATCCATTTTTCGCTTTCTGCGATATTGAACTTGTACCGTAAACGAGGTTCTTGTAAACAGAGCCGTCCCAAACTTTGTGGTGGCTGTGTCTTTTTGATTTTAATTTCCCTAATCTATAGGACCAAAAATGAAGTGCCCTAGGCTCTGTTGCTTTGTTTTTCAGATGTTTCAGGAAACACCATACACTTCTCCAGAGTGGCTGTTGGCAATTTACATCCCGCCCATCAGCCTAAGTAGGCTCCCAGTTCTCCATGGCCTGTCCTGCCTTTCTGGATTTTACACTTTTTTCAGATGGTCCTTTTGACCGGGGGGCAGTGAGACTTCATTGTAGTGCAGATTTCCTTTGCAAGCTTGCTTGGTTGGCCAAAAAGGGCGTATGCGTTTTTTCCTGAATATATTCAGGAAAAAACGCATACGCCCTTTTTGGCCAAGTGCATCATTGTGGACGTTCTGCCTCTTTTCCTATGCTTTACATGCAATTCCAGTCTACCTCCTGAAAACGGTTTCCTGCAATTCTGCCCTGCTTTCAAGTCCTCTTGGCAGCCTTACTTCAATATATTTTTGGACGATAGCTGTCATTTAGAACTCTGAAGGTTTGTGAATTACAGTGCCCCTGAGCTCCTTTCTTCAACTCGCTTTCTTGTGAGCTGTCCGCAACACCGCAGGATTGCTTCAGGCCCTAGTGTGGTTTCGGCACGGCTCACTGAGCCTTTGGTTAATTCCTCTTCCTGGTGGGAAATGAGAGTTAAATTTGCCCGTCCAGACACCTCCAGCTAGTCTCTCATTGGTTCTCCCTATTCCTGTTCATTTTCCGCAGAAATTGCAAACTGGGCCAAACAGGAGGTTAAAGGCACTGACTCTCCAAGTGGGGAGAGTGTTAGTAAAGCGTCTGGAATGTTGCACCCGAGTACCAGGGGATGAAAACTGAGACACATTTGAACACGTTTCCCAATCACACGGTGGATCATACTCTGGGTTCCACATGCATGTTTTAACTGAAGGAAGAATCCCTTAAACCTGGAGAGTTGAGAACCATGGAATGGGTACCATGCAATATGACTTCAAAGGGTCTGCATTTGCTCACCGAACCTCACCAATCCTATCACTGCTGCGTTTATGCTGCTGTACACACGCTTGATTCTCTTTCAGAGACATATAAATCCATAGGTTTTAATATTCTTACTAGTCAGGTATATTCTTAGGCTTTTAATATGGGGTGTTGAGTCCACTTCGTTGAGCAAGCAGTAGCTCTTGTCTATTACATATTTGGCTTATGGAAAGGTATCTGTGCTAATTTCAATCTCTGGTTTTATGCAGCACCCCAACTCACCTTTCCCCTTAAGTAAGCATAAGTTGGTTTTCTACATTTGAGACCCTATTCTGTTTTGTAATTCAGTTCCTGTGTAGCAAAGTTTACATTCCGTTTATTAGTGATATCTTATGATGCTTCTTTTTCTGTGTGACTTATTTCACTTAGAATCATCGTACCTGAATCCACTCATTATGCTGCTACTGGCCTGATGACATAGATTTCATTGCTGAGTGATATTGCATTGTACGTAAGTACCACAACTTCTTTATCCATTTTTCGCTTTCTGCAATATTGAACTTGTACCGTAAATGAGGTTCTTGTAAACAGAGCCGTCCCAATTTTTGGGGTGGCTGTGTCTTTTTGATTTTAATTTCCCTAATCTATAGGACCATAAGTGGAAGGGCCCTAGGCTCTGTTGCTTTGTTTTTTAGATGTTTCAGGAAACACCATACACTTCTGCAGAGTGGCTGTTGGCAATTTACATCCCACCCATCAGCATAAGAAGGCTCCCAGTTCTCCATGGCCTGTCCTGCCTTTCTGGATTTTACACTTTTTTCAGATGGCCCTTTTGACCGGGGGGCAGTGAGACTTCATTGTAGTGCAGATTTCCTTTGCAAGCTTGCTTGGTTGGCCAAAAAGGGCGTATGCGATTTTTCCTGAATATATTCAGGAAAAAACGCATACGCCCTTTTTGGCCAAGTGCATCATTGTGGACGTTCTGCCTCTTTTCCTATGCTTTACATCCAATTCCAGTCTACCTCCTGAAATCGGTTTCCTGCAATTCTGCCCCGCTTTCAAGTCCTCTTGGCAGCCTTACTTCAATATATTTTTGGACGATAGCTGTCATTTATAACTCTGCAGGTTTGTGAATTACAGTGCCCCTGAGCTCCTTTCTTCAACTCGCTTTCTTGTGAGCTGGCCACAACACCGCAGGATTGCTTCAGGCCTAGTGTGGTTCCGGCATGGCTCGCTGAGCCTTTGGTTAATTCCTCTTCCTGGTGGGAAAAGAGAGTTAAATTTGCCCGTCCAGACACCTCCAGCTAGTCTCTCATTGGTTCTCCCTATTCCTGTTCATTTTCCGCAGAAATTGCAAACTGGGCCAAATAGGAGGTTAAAGGCACTGACTCTCCAAGTGGGGAGAGTGTTAGTAAAGCGTCTGGAATGTTGCACCCGAGTACCAGGGGACGAAAACTGAGACACATTTGAACACGTTTCCCGATCACACGGTGGATCATACTCTGGGTTCCACATGCATGTTTTAGCTGAAGGAAGAATCCCTTAAACCTGGAGAGTTGAGACCCATGGAATGGGTACCATGCAATATGACTTCAAAGGGTCTGCATTTGCTCACCGAACCTCACCAATCCTATCACTGCTGCGTTTATGTCGCTGTACACACGCTGGATTCTCTTTCGGAGACATATAAATCCATAGGTTTTAAGATTCTTACTAGTCAGGTATATTCTTAGGCGTTTAATATGGGGTGTTGAGTCCACTTCGTTGAGCAAGCAGTAGCTCTTGTCTATTACATATTTGGCTTATGGAAAGGTATCTGTGTTAATTTCAATCTCTGGTTTTATGCAGCACCCAACTCACTTTTCCCCTTAAGCAAGCATAAGTTGGTTTTCTACATTTGAGACCCTATTCTGTTTTGTAATTCAGTTCCTGTGTAGCCAAGTTTACATTCCGTGTATTAGTGATACCTTATGATGTTTCTTTTTCTGTGTGACTTATTTCACTTAGAATCATCGTACCTGAATCCACTCATTATGCTGCTACTGGCCTGATGACATAGATTTCATTGCTGAGTGGTATTGCATTGTACGTAAGTACCACAATTTCTTTATCCATTTTTCGCTTTCTGCAATATTGAACTTGTACTGTAAATGAGGTTCTTGTAAACAGAGCCGTCCCAAACTTTGGGGTGGCTGTGTCTTTTTGATTTTAATTTCCCTAATCTATAGGACCATAAGTGGAAGTGCCCTAGGCTCTGTTGCTTTGTTTTTTAGATGTTTCAGGAAACACCATACACTTCTCCAGAGTGGCTGTTGGCAATTTACATCCCGCCCATCAGCATAAGAAGGCTCCCAGTTCTCCATGGCCTGTCCTGCCTTTCTGGATTTTACACTTTTTTCAGATGGTCCTTTTGACCGGGGGGCAGTGAGACTTCATTGTAGTGCAGATTTCCTTTGCAAGCTTGCTTCGTTGGCCAAAAAGGGCGTATGCGTTTTTTCCTGAATATATTCAGGAATATATTTAGGAAAAAACGCATACGCCCTTTTTGGCCAAGTGCATCATTGTGGACGTTCTGCCTCTTTTCCTATGCTTTACATGCAATTCCAGTCTACCTCCTGAAATCGGTTTCCTGCAATTCTGCCCCGCTTTCAAGTCCTTTTGGCAGCCTTACTTCAATATATTTTTGGACGATAGCTGTCATTTATAACTCTGAAGGTTTGTGAATTACAGTGCCCCTGAGCTCCTTTTTTCAACTGGCTTTCTTGTGAGCTGGCCGCAACACCGCAGGATTGCTTCAGGCCCTAGTGTGGTTCCGTCATGGCTCGCTGAGCCTTTGGTTAATTCCTCTTCCTGGTGGGAAATGAGAGTTAAATTTGCCCGTCCAGACACCTCCAGCTAGTCTCTCATTGGTTCTCCCTATTCCTGTTCATTTTCCGCAGAAATTGCACACTGGGCCAAACAAGAGGATAAAGGCGCTGACTCTCCAAGTGGGGAGAGTGTTAGTAAAGCGTCTGGAATGTTGCACCCGAGTACCAGGGGACGAAAACTGAGACACATTTGAAAACGTTTCCCGATCACATGGTGGATCATACTCTGGGTTCCACATGCATGTTTTAGCTGAAGGAAGAATCCCATAAACATGGAGAGTTGAGACGCATGGAATGGGTACCATGCAATATGACTTCAAAGGGTCTGCATTTGCTCACTGAACCTCACCAATCCTATCACTGCTGCGTTTATGCCGCTGTACACACGCTGGATTCTCTTTCAGAGACATATAAATCCATAGGTTTTAAGATTCTTACTAGTCAGGTATATTCTTAGGCGTTTAATATGGGGTGTTGAGTCCACTTCGTTGAGCAAGCAGTAGCTCTTGTCTATTACATATTTGACTTATGGAAAGGTATCTATGCTAATTTCAATCTCTGGTTTTATGCAGCACCCCAACTCACCTTTCCCCTTAAGCAAGCATAAGTTGGTTTTCTACATTTGAGACCCTATTCTGTTTTGTAATTCAGTTCCTGTGTAGCCAAGTTTACATTCCGTGTATTAGTGATACCTTATGATGTTTCTTTTTCTGTGTGACTTATTTCACTTAGAATCATTGTACCTGAATCCACTCATTATGCTGCTACTGGCCTGATGACATAGATTTCATTGCTGAGTGATATTGCATTGTACGTAAGTACCACAACTTCTTTATCCATTTTTCGCTTTCTGCCATATTGAACTTGTACCGTAAACGAGGTTCTTGTAAACAGAGCCGTCCCGAACTTTGGGGTGGCTGTGTCTTTTTGATTTTAATTTCCCTAAGCTATAGGACCATAAGTGGAAGTGCCCTAGGCTCTGTTGCTTTGTTTTTTAGATATTTCAGGAAACACCATACACTTCTCCAGAGTGGCTGTTTGCAATTTACATCCCACCCATCAGCATAAGAAGGGTCCCAGTTCTCCATGGCCTCTCCTGCCTTTCTGGATTTTACACTTTTTTCAGATGGCCCTTTTGACCGGGGGGCAGTGAGACTTCATTTTAGTGCAGATTTCCTTTGCAAGCTTGCTTGGTTGGCCAAAAAGGGCGTATGCGTTTTTTCCTGAATATATTCAGGAAAAAACGCATACGCCCTTTTTGGCCAAGTGCATCATTGTGGACGTTCTGCCTCTTTTCCTATGCTTTACATGCAATTCCAGTCTACCTCCTGAAATCGGTTTCCTGCAATTCTGCCCCGCTTTCAAGTCCTCTTGGCAGCCTTACTTCAATATATTTTTGGACGATAGCTGTCATTTATAACTCTGCAGGTTTGTGAATTACAGTGCCCCTGAGCTCCTTTCTTCAACTCGTTTTCTTGTGAGCTGGCCACAACACCGCAGGATTGCTTCAGGCCCTAGTGTGGTTCCGGCATGGCTCGCTGAGCCTTTGGTTAATTCCTCTTCCTGGTGGGAAATGAGAGTTAAATTTGCCCGTCCAGACACCTCCAGCTAGTCTGTCATTTGTTCTCCCTATTCCTGTTAATTTTCCACAGAAATTGCAAACTGGGCCAAACAGGAGGTTAAAGGCACTGACTCTCCAAGTGGGGAGAGTGTTAGTAAAGCGTCTGGAATGTTGCACCCGAGTACCAGGGGACGAAAACTGAGACACATTTGAACACGTTTCCCGATCACACGGTGGATCATACTCTGGGTTCCACATGCATGTTTTAGCTGAAGGAAGAATCCCTTAAACCTGGAGAGTTGAGAACCATGGAATGGGTACCATGCAATATGACTTCAAAGGGTCTGCATTTGCTCACCGAACCTCACCAATCCTATCACTGCTGCGTTTATGCCGCTGTACACACGCTTGATTCTCTTTCGGAGACATATAAATCCATAGGTTTTAAGATTCTTACTAGTCAGGTATATTCTTAGGCGTTTAATATGTGGTGTTGAGTCCACTTCGTTGAGCAAGCAGTAGCTCTTGTCTATTACATATTTGGCTTATGGAAAGGTATCTGTGCTAATTTCAATCTCTGGTTTTATGCAGCACCCCAACTCACCTTTCCCCTTAAGCAAGCATAAGTTGGTTTTCGACATTTGAGACTCTATTCTGTTTTGTAATTCAGTTCCTGTGTAGCCAAGTTTACATTCCGTGTATTATTGATACCTTATGATGTTTCTTTTTCTGTGTGACTTATTTTACTTAGAATCATCGTACCTGAATCCACTCATTTTGCTGCTACTGGCCTGATGACATAGATTTCATTGCTGAGTGATATTGCATTGTACGTAAGTACCACAACTTCTTTATCCATTTTTCGCTTTCTGCGATATTGAACTTGTACCGTAAATGAGGTTCTTGTAAACAGAGCCGTCCCAAACTTTGGGGTGGCTGTGTCTTTTTGATTTTAATTTCCCTAATCTATAGGACCATAAGTGGAAGTGCCCTAGGCTCTGTTGCTTTGGTTTTTTAGATGTTTCAGGAAACACCATACACTTCTCCAGCGTGGCTGTTGGCAATTTACATCCCGCCCATCAGCATAACAAGGCTCCCATTTCTCCATGGCCTGTCCTGCCTTTCTGGATTTTACACTTTTTTCAGATGTCCCTTTTGACCGGGGGGCAGTGAGACTTCATTGTAGTGCAGATTTCATTTGCAAGCTTGCTTGGTTGGCCAAAAAGGGCGTATGCGTTTTTTCCTGAATATATTCAGGAAAAAACGCATACGCCCTTTTTGGCCAAGTGCATCATTGTGGACATTCTGCCTCTTTTCCTATGCTTTACATGCAATTCCAGTCTACCTCCTGAAATCGGTTTCCTGCAATTCTGCCCCGCTTTCAAGTCCTCTTGGCACCCTTACTTCAATATATTTTTGGACGATAGCTGTCATTTATAACTCTGCAGGTGTGTGAATTACAGGGCCCCTGAGCTCCTTTCTTCAAGTCGCTTTCTTGTGAGCTGGCCGCAACACCGCAGGATTGCTTCAGGCCCTAGTGTGGTTCCGGCATGGCTCGCTGAGCCTTTGTTTAATTCCTCTTCTTGGTGGGAAATGAGAGTTAAATTTACCCGTGCAGACACCTCCAGCTAGTCTCTCATTGGTTCTCCCTATTCCTGTTCATTTTCCGCAGAAATTGCAAACTGGGCCAAACAGGAGGTTAAAGGCACTGACTCTGCAAGTGGGGAGAGTGTTAGTAAAGCGTCTGGAATGTTGCACCCGAGTACCAGGGGACGAAATCTGAGACACATTTGAACACATTTCCCGATCACACGGTGGATCATACTCTGGGTTCCACATGCATGTTTTAGCTGAAGGAAGAATCCCTTAAACCTGGAGAGTTGAGAACCATGGAATGGGTACCATGCAATATGACTTCAAAGGGTCTGCATTTGCTCACCGAACCTCACCAATCCTTTCACTGCTGCGTTTATGCCGCTGTACACACGCTGGATTCTCTTTCGGAGACATATAAATCCATAGGTTTTAAGATTCTTACTAGTCAGGTATATTCTTAGGCGTTTAATATGGGGTGTTGAGTCCACTTCGTTGAGCAGGGAGTAGCTCTTTTCTATTACATATTTGTCTTATGGAAAGGTATCTGTGCTAATTTCAATCTCTGGTTTTATGCAGCACCCCAACTCACCTTTCCCCTTAAGCAAGCATAAGTTGGTTTTCTACATTTGAGACCCTATTCTGTTTTGTAATTCAGTTCCTGTGTAGCCAAGTTTACATTCTGTGTATTAGTGATATCTTATGATGTTTCTTTTTCTGTGTGACTTATTTCACTTAGAATCATCGTACCTCAATCCACTCATTATGCTGCTACTGGCCTGATGACATAGATTTCATTGCTGAGTGATATTGCATTGTACGTCAGTACCACAACTTCTTTATCCATTTTTCGCTTTCTGCGATATTGAACTTGTACCGTAAATGAGGTTCTTGTAAACAGAGCCGTCCCAAACTTTGGGGTAGCTGTGTCTTTTTGATTTTAATTTCCCTAAGCTATAGCACCATAAGTGGAAGTGCCCTAGGCTCTGTTGCTTTGTTTTTTAGATGTTTCAGGAAACACCATACACTTCTCCAGAGTGGCTGTTGGCAATTTACATCACGCCCATTGGCATAACAAAACTCCCAGTTCTCTATGGCCTGTCCTGCCTTTCTGGATTTTACTCTTTTTTCAGATGGCCCTTTTGACCTGGGAGAAGTGAGACTTCATTGTAGTGCAGATTTCCTTTGCAAGCTTGCTTGGTTGGCCAAAAAGGGCGTATGCGTTTTTTCCTGAATATATTCAGGAAAAAACGCATACGCCCTTTTTGGCCAAGTGCATCATTGTGGACGTTCTGCCTCTTTTCCTATGCTTTACATGCAATTCCAGTCTACCTCCTGAAATCGGTTTCCTGCAATTCTGCCCCGCTTTCAAGTCCTCTTGGCAGCCTTACTTCAATATATTTTTGGACGATAGCTGTCATGTATAACTCTGCAGGTTTGTGAATTACAGGGCCCCTGAGCTCCTTTCTTCAACTCGCTTTCTTGTGAGCTGGTCGCAACACTGCAGGATTGCTTCAGGCCCTAGTGTGGTACCGGCATGGCACGCTGACCCTTTGGTTAATTCCTCTTCCTGGTGGGAAATGAGAGTTAAATTTGCCCGTCCAGACACCTCCAGCTAGCCTCTCATTGGTTCTCCCTATTCCTGTTAATTTTCCACAGAAATTGCAAACTGGGCCAAACAGGAGGTTAAAGGCACTGACTCTCCAAGTGGGGAGAGTGTTAGTAAAGCGTCTGTAATGTTGCACCCGAGTACCAGGGGACGAAAACTGAGACACATTTGAACACGTTTCCCGATCACACGTTGGATCATACTCTTGGTTCCACATGCATGTTTTAGCTGAAGGAAGAATCCCTTAAACCTGGAGAGTTGAGAACCATGGAATGGGTACCATGCAATATGACTTCAAAGGGTCTGCATTTGCTCACCGAACCTCACCAATCCTATCATTGCTGCGTTTATGCCGCTGTACACACGCTTGATTCTCTTTCGGAGACATATAAATCCATAGGTTTTAAGATTCTTACTAGTCAGGTATATTTTTAGGCGTTTAATATGGGGTGTTGAGTCCACTTCGTTGAGCAAGCAGTAGCTCTTGTCTATTACATAATTGGCTTATGGAAAGGTATCTGTGCTAATTTCAATCTCTGGTTTTATGCAGCACCCCAACTCACCTTTCCCCTTAAGCAAGCATAAGTTGGTTTTCTACATTTGAGACCCTATTCTGTTTTGTAATTCAGTTCCTGTGTAGGCAAGTTTACATTCCGTGTATTAGTGATATCTTATGATGTTTCTTTTTCTGTGTGACTTATTTCACTTAGAATCATCGTACCTGAATCCACTCATTATGCTGCTACTGGCCTGATGACATAGATTTCATTGCTGAGTGATATTGCATTGTACGTAAGTACCACAACTTCTTTATCCATTTTTCGCTTTCTGCGATATTGAACTTGTACTGTAAATGAGGTTCTTGTAAACAGAGCCGTCCCAAACTTTGGGATGGCTGTGTCTTTTTGATTTTAATTTCCCTATACAATAGGACCATAAGTGGAAGTGCCCTAGGCTCTGTTGCTTTGTTTTTTAGATGTTTCAGGAAACACCATACACTTCTCCAGAGTGGCTGTTGGCAATTTACATCACGCCCATCAGCATAACAAGGCTCCCAGTTCTCCATGGACTGTCCTGCCTTTCTGGATTTTACACTTTTTTCAGATGGCCCTTTTGACCGGGGGGCAGTGAGACTTCATTGTAGTGCAGATTTCCTTTGCAAGCTTGCTTGGTTGGCCAAAAAGGGCGTATGCGTTTTTTCCTGAATATATTCAGGAAAAAACGCATACGCCCTTTTTGGCCAAGTGCATCATTGTGGACGTTCTGCCTCTTTTCCTATGCTTTACATGCAATTCCAGTCTACCTCCTGAAATCGGTTTCCTGCAATTCTGCCCCGCTTTCAAGTCCTCTTGGCAGCCTTACTTCAATATATTTTTGGACGATAGCTGTCATGTATAACTCTGCAGGTTTGTGAATTACAGGGCCCCTGAGCTCCTTTCTTCAACTCGCTTTCTTGTGAGCTGGCCGCAACACCGCAGGATTGCTTCAGGCCCTAGTGTGGTTCCGGCATGGCTCGCTGAGCCTTTGCTTAATTCCTCTTCTTGGTGGGAAATGAGAGTTAAATTTGCCCGTCCAGACACCTCCAGCTAGTCTCTCATTGGTTCTCCCTATTCCTGTTCATTTTCCGCAGAAATTGCAAACTGGGCCAAACAGGAGGTTAAAGGCACTGACTCTCCAAGTGGGGAGAGTGTTAGTAAAGCGTCTGGAATGTTGCACCCGAGTACCAGGGGACGAAAACTGAGACACATTTGAACACGTTTCCCGATCACACGGAGGATCATACTCTGGGTTCCACATGCATGTTTTAGCTGAAGGAAGAATCCCTTAAACCTGGAGAGTTGAGAACCATGGAATGGGTACCATGCAATATGACTTCAAAGGGTCTGCATTTGCTCACCGAACATCAGCAACCCTTTCTCTGCTGCGTTTATGCCACTGTACACACACTTCCTTCTCTTTCGGAGACATATAAATCCATAGGTTTTAAGATTCTTACTAGTCAGGTATATTCTTAGGCGTTTAATATGGGGTGTTGAGTCCACTTCGTTGAGCAAGCAGTAGCTCTTGTCTATTACATATTTGGCTTATGGAAAGGTATCTGTGCTAATTTCAATCTCTGGTTTTATGCAGCACCCCAACTCACCTTTCCCCTTAAGCAAGCATAAGTTGGTTTTCTACATTTGAGACCCTATTCTGTTTTGTAATTCAGTTCCTGTGTAGGCAAGTTTACATTCCGTGTATTAGTGATATCTTATGATGTTTCTTTTTCTGTGTGACTTATTTCACTTAGAATCATCGTACCTGAATCCACTCATTATGCTGCTACTGGCCTGATGACATAGATTTCATTGCTGAGTGATATTGCATTGTACGTAAGTACCACAATTTCTTTATCCATTTTTCGCTTTCTGCGATATTGAACTTGTACCATAAACGAGGTTCTTGTAAACAGAGCCGTACCAAACTTTGGGGTGGCTGTGTCTTTTTGATTTTAATTTCCCTAAGCTATAGCACCATAAGTGGAAGTGCCCTAGGCTCTGTTGCTTTGTTTTTTAGATGTTTCAGGAAACACCATACACTTCTCCAGAGTGGCTGTTGGCAATTTACATCACGCCCATTGGCATAAGAAGGCTCCCAGTTCTCCATGGCCTGTCCTGCCTTTCTGGATTTTACACTTTTTTCAGATGTCCCTTTTGACCGGGGGGCAGTGAGACTTCATTGTAGTACAGATTTCATTTGCAAGCTTGCTTGGTTGGCCAAAAAGGGCGTATGCGTTTTTTCCTGAATATATTCAGGAAAAAACGCATACGCCCTTTTTGGCCAAGTGCATCATTGTGGACGTTCTGCCTCTTTTCCTATGCTTTACATGCAATTCCAGTCTACCTCCTGAAATCGGTTTCCTGCAATTCTGCCCCGCTTTCAAGTCCTCTTGGAAGCCTTACTTCAATATATTTTTGGACGATAGCTGTCATGTATAACTCTGCAGGTGTGTGAATTACAGGGCCCCTGAGCTCCTTTCTTCAACTCGCTTTCTTGTGAGCTGGCCGCAACACCGCAGGATTGCTTCAGGCCCTAGTGTGGTTCCGGCATGGCTCGCTGAGCCTTTGGTTAATTCCTCTTCTTGGTGGGAAATGAGAGTTAAATTTACCCGGGCAGACACCTCCAGCTAGTCTCTCATTGGTTCTCCCTATTCCTGTTCATTTTCCGCAGAAATTGCCAACTGGGCCAAACAGGAGGTTAAAGGCGCTGACTCTCCAAGTGGGGAGAGTGTTAGTAAAGCGTCTGGAATGTTGCACCCGAGTACCAGGGGACGAAAACTGAGACACATTTGAACACGTTTCCCGATCACACGGAGGATCATACTCTGGGTTCCACATGCATGTTTTAGCTGAAGGAAGAATCCCTTAAACCTGGAGAGTTGAGAACCATGGAATGGGTACCATGCAGTATGACTTCAAAGCGTCTGCATTTGCTCACCGAACATCACCAACCCTTTCTCTGCTGCGTTTATGCCACTGTACACACACTTCCTTCTCTTTCGGAGACATATAAATCCATAGGTTTTAAGATTCTTACTAGTCAGGTATATTCTTAGGCGTTTAATATGGGGTGTTGAGTCCACTTCGTTGAGCAAGCAGTAGCTCTTGTCTATTACATATTTGGCTTATGGAAAGGTATCTGTGCTAATTTCACTCTCTGGTTTTATGCAGCACCCCAACTCACCTTTCCCCTTAAGCAAGCATAAGTTGGTTTTCTACATTTGAGACCCTATTCTGTTTTGTAATTCAGTTCCTGTGTAGCCAAGTTTACATTCCGTGTATTAGTGATATCTTATGATGTTTCTTTTTCTGTGTGACTTATTTCACTTAGAATCATCGTACCTGAATCCACTCATTATGCTGCTATGAGCCTGATGAAAGAGATTTCATTGCTGAGTGATATTGAATTGTACGTTAGTACCACAACTTCTTTATCCATTTTTCGCTTTCTGCGATATTGAACTTGTACCGGAAACGAGGTTCTTGTAAACAGAGCCGTCCCAAACTTTGGGGTGGCTGTGTCTTTTTAATTTTAATTTCCCTAAGCTATAGGACCATAAGTGGAAGTGCCCTAGGCTCTGTTGCTTTGTTTTTTAGATGTTTCAGGAAACACCATACACTTCTCCAGATTGGCTGTTGGCAATTTACATCACGCCCATCAGCATAACAAGGCTCCCAGTTCTCCATGGCCTGTCCTGCCTTTCTAGATTTTACACTTTTTTCAGAATGCCCTTTTGACCGGGGGGCAGTGAGACTTCATTGTAGTGCAGATTTCCTTTGCAAGCTTGCTTGGTTGGCCAAAAAGGGCGTATGCATTTTTTCCTGAATATATTCAGGAAAAAACGCATACGCCCTTTTTGGCCAAGTGCATCATTGTGGACGTTCTGCCTCTTTTCCTATGCTTTACATGCAATTCCAGTCTACCTCCTGAAATCGGTTTCCTGCAATTCTGCCCCGCTTTCAAGTCCTCTTGGCAGCCTTACTTCAATATATTTTTGGACGATAGCTGTCATTTAGAACTCTGCAGGTGTGTGAATTACAGGGCCCCTGAGCTCCTTTCTTCAACTCGCTTTCTTGTGAGCTGGCCGCAACACCGCAGGATTGCTTCAGGCTCTAGTGTGGTTCCGGCATGGCTCGCTGAGCCTTTGGTTAATTCCTCTTCCTGGTGAGAAATGAGAGTTAAATTTGCCCATCCAGACACCTCCAGCTAGTCTCTCATTGGTTCTCCCTATTCCTGTTCATTTTCCGCCGAAATTGCAAACTGGGCCAAACAGGAGGTTAAAGGCACTGACTCTGCAAGTGGGGAGAGTGTTAGTAAAGCGTCTGGAATGTTGCACCTGAGTACCAGGGGACGAAATCTGAGACACATTTGTACACATTTCCCGATCACACGGTGGATCATACTCTGGGTTCCACATGCATGTTTTAGCTGAAGGAAGAATCCCTTAAACCTGGAGAGTTGAGAACCATGGAATGGGTACCATGCAATATGACTTCAAAGGGTCTGCATTTGCTCACCGAACCTCACCAATCCTTTCACTGCTGCGTTTATGCCGTTGTACACATGCTTGATTCTCTTTCGGAGACATATAAATCCATAGGTTTTAAGATTCTTACTAGTCAGGTATATTCTTAGGCGTTTAATATGGGGTGTTGAGTCCACTTCGTTGAGCAGGGAGTAGCTCTTTTCTATTACATATTTGTCTTATGGAAAGGTATCTGTGCTAATTTCAATCTCTGGTTTTATGCAGCACCCCAACTCACCTTTCCCCTTAAGCAAGCATAAGTTGGTTTTCTACATTTGAGACCCTATTCTGTTTTGTAATTCAGTTCCTGTGTAGCCAAGTTTACATTCTGTGTAGTAGTGATATCTTATGATGTTTCTTTTTCTGTGTGACTTATTTCACTTAGAATCATCGTACCTGAATCCACTCATTATGCTGCTACTGGCCTGATGACATAGATTTCATTGCTGAGTGATATTGCATTGTACGTAAGTACAACAACTTCTTTATCCATTTTTCGCTTTCTGCGATATTGAACTTGTACCGTAAACAAGGTTCTTGTAAAGAGAGCCATCCCAAACTTTGGGGTGGCTTTGTCTTTTTTATTTTAATTTCCCTAAGCTATAGCACCATAAGTGGAAGTGCCCTAGGCTCTGTTGCTTTGTTTTTTAGATGTTTCAGGAAACACCATACACTTCTCCAGAGTGGCTGTTGGCAATTTACATCACGCCCATCAGCATAACAAGGCTCCCAGTTCTCCATGGCCTGTCCTGCCTTTCTGGATTTTACACTTTTTTCAGATGGCCCTTTTGACCGGGGGGCAGTGAGACTTCATTGTAGTGCAGATTTCCTTTGCAAGCTTGCTTGGTTGGCCAAAAAGGGCGTATGCGTTTTTTCCTCAATATATTCAGGAAAAAACGCATACGCCCTTTTTGGCCAAGTGCATCATTGTGGACGTTCTGCCTCTTTTCCTATGCTTTACATGCAATTCCAGTCTACCTCCTGAAATCGGTTTCCTGCAATTCTGCCCCGCTTTCAAGTCCTCTTGGCAGCCTTACTTCAATATATTTTTGGACGATAGCTGTCATTTAGAACTCTGCAGGTGTGTGAATTACAGGGCCCCTGAGCTCCTTTCTTCAACTCGCTTTCTTGTGAGCTGGCCGCAACACCGCAGGATTGCTTCAGGCCCTAGTGTGGTTCCGGCATGGCTGGCTGAGCCTTTGGTTAATTCCTCTTGTTGGTGGGAAATGAGAGTTAAATTTGCCCGTCCAGACACCTCCAGCTAGTCTCTCATTGGTTCTCCCTATTCCTGTTCATTTTCCACAGAAATTGCAAACTGGGCCAAACAGGAGGTTAAAGGCACTGACTCTCCAAGTGGGGAGAGTGTTAGTAAAGCATCTGGAATGTTGCACCCGAGTACCAGGGGGCGAAAACTGAGACATATTTGAACACGTTTCCCGATCACACGGTGGATCATACTCTGGGTTCCACATGCATGTTTTAGCTGAAGGAAGAATCCCTTAAACCTGGAGAGTTGAGAACCATGGAATGGGTACCATGCAATATGACTTCAAAGGGTCTGCATTTGCTCACCGAACCTCACCAATCCTATCACTGCTGCGTTTATGCCGCTGTACACACGCTTGATTCTCCTTCGGAGACATATAAATCCATAGGTTTTAAGATTCTTACTAGTCAAGTATATTCTTAGGCGTTTAATATGGGGTGTTGAGTCCACTTCGTTGAGCAAGCAGTAGCTCTTGTCTATTACATATTTGGCTTATGGAAAGGTATCTGTGCTAATTTCCATCTCTGGTTTTATGCAGCACCCCAACTCACCTTTCCCCTTAAGCAAGCATAAGTTGGTTTTCTACATTTGAGACCCTATTCTGTTTTGTAATTCAGTTCCTGTGTAGCCAACTTTACATTCCGTGTATTAGTGATATCTTATGATGTTTCTTTTTCTGTGTGACATATTTCACTTAGAATCATCGTACCTGAATCCACTCATTATGCTGCTACGGGCATGATGACATAGATTTCATTGCTGAGTGATATTGCATTGTACGTAAGTACCACAACTTCTTTATCCATTTTTCGCTTTCTGCGATATTGAACTTGTACCGTAAACGAGGTTCTTGTAAACAGAGCCGTCCCAAACTTTGGGGTGCCTGTGTCTTTTTGATTTTAATTTCCCTAATCTATAGGACCGTAAGTGGAAGTGCCCTAGGCTCTGTTGCTTTGTTTTTTAGATGTTTCAGGAAACACCATACACTTCTCCAGAGTGGCTGTTGGCAATTTACATCCCGCCCATCAGCATAACAAGGCTCCCAGTTCTCCATGGCCTGTCCTGCCTTTCTGGATTTTACACTTTTTTCAGATGGCCCTTTTGACCGGGGGGCAGTGAGACTTCATTGTAGTGCAGATTTCCTTTGCAAGCTTGCTTGGTTGGCCAAAAAGGGCGTATGCGTTTTTTCCTGAATATATTCAGGAAAAAACGCATACGCCCTTTTTGGCCAAGTGCATCATTGTGGACGTTTTGCCTCTTTTCCAATGCTTTACATGCAATTCCAGTCTACCTCCTGAAATCGGTTTCCTGCAATTCTGCCCCGCTTTCAAGTCCTCTTGGCAACCTTACTTCAATATATTTTTGGACGATAGCTGTCATTTATAACTCTGCAGGTGTGTGAATTACAGGGACCCTGAGCTCCTTTCTTCAACTCGCTTTCTTGTGAGCTGGCCGCAACACCGCAGGATTGCTTCAGGCCCTAGTGTGGTTCCGGCATGGCTCGCTGAGCCTTTGGTTAATTCCTCTTCCTGGTGGGAAATGAGAGTTAAATTTGCCCGTCCAGACTCCTCCAGCTAGTCTCTCATTGGTTCTCCCTATTCCTGTTCATTTTCTGCAGAATTTGCAAACTGGGCCAAACAGGAGGTTAAAGGCACTGACTCTCCAAGTGGGGAGAGTGTTAGTAAAGCGTCTGGAATGTTGCACCCGAGTACCAGGGGACGAAAACTGAGACACATTTGAACACGTTTCCCGATCACACGGTGGATCATACTCTGGGTTCCACATGCATGTTTTAGCTGAAGGAAGAATCCCTTAAACCCGGAGAGTTGAGACCCATGGAATCGGTACCATGCAATATGACTTCAAAGGGTCTGCATTTGCTCACCGAACCTCACCAATCCTATCACTGCTGCGTTTATGCCACTGTATACATGCTTGATTCTCTTTTGGAGACATATAAATCCATAGGTTTTAAGATTCTTACTAGTCAGGTATATTCTTAGGCGTTTAATATGGGGTGTTGAGTCCACTTCGTTGAGCAAGCAGTAGCTCTTGTCTATTACGTATTTGGCTTATGGAAAGGTATCTGTGCTAATTTCAATCTCTGGTTTTATGCAGCACCTCAACTCACCTTTCCCCTTAAGCAAGCATAAGTTGGTTTTCTACATTTGAGACCCTATTTTGTTTTGTAATTCAGTTCCTGTGTAGCCAAGTTTACATTCCGTGTATTAGTGATATCTTATGATGTTTCTTTTTCTGTGTGACATATTTCACTTAGAATCTTCGTACCTGAATCCACTCATTATGCTGCTACTGGCCTGATGACATAGATTTCATTGCTGAGTGATATTGCATTGTACGTAAGTACCACAACTTCTTTATCCATTTTTCGCTTTCTGCGATATTGAACTTGTACCGGAAACGAGGTTCTTGTAAACAGAGGCATCCCAAACTTTGGGGTGCCTGTGTCTTTTTGATTTTAATTTCCCTAATCTATAGGACCGTAAGTGGAAGTGCCCTAGGCTCTGTTGCTTTGTTTTTTAGATGTTTCAGGAAACACCATACACTTCTCCAGAGTGGCTGTTGGCAATTTATATCACGCCCATCAGCATAACAAGGCTCCCAGTTCTCCATGGCCTGTCCTGCCTTTCTGGATTTTACACTTTTTTCAGATGGCCCTTTTGACCGGGGGGCAGTGAGACTTCATTGTAGTGCAGATTTCCTTTGCAAGCTTGCTTGGTTGGCCAAAAAGGGCGTATGCGTTTTTTCCTGAATATATTCAGGAAAAAACGCATACGCCCTTTTTGGCCAAGTGCATCATTGTGGACGTTCTGCCTCTTTTCCTATGCTTTACATGCAATTCCAGTCTACCTCCTGAAATCGGTTTCCTGCAATTCTGCCCCGCTTTCAAGTCCTCTTGGCAGCCTTACTTCAATATATTTTTGGACGATAGCTGTCATTTAGAACTCTGCAGGTGTGTGAATTACAGGGCCCCTGAGCTCCTTTCTTCAACTCGCTTTATTGTGAGCTGGCCGCAACACCGCAGGATTGCTTCAGGCTCTAGTGTGGTTCCGCATGGCTCGCTGAGCCTTTGGTTAATTCCTCTTGTTGGTGGGAAATGAGAGTTAAATTTGCCCGTCCAGACACCTCCAGCTAGTCTCTCATTGGTTCTCCCTATTCCTGTTCATTTTCCACAGAAATTGCAAACTGGGCCAAACAGGAGGTTAAAGGCACTGACTCTCCAAGTGGGGAGAGTGTTAGTAAAGCGTCTGGAATGTTGCACCCGAGTACCAGGGGGCGAAAACTGAGACATATTTGAACACGTTTCCCGATCACACGGTGGATCATACTCTGGGTTCCACATGCATGTTTAGCTGAAGGAAGAATCCCTTAAACCTGGAGAGTTGAGAACCATGGAATGGGTACCATGCAATATGACTTCAAAGGGTCTGCATTTGCTCACCGAACCTCACCAATCCTATCACTGCTGCGTTTATGCCGCTGTACACACGCTTGATTCTCCTACGGAGACATATAAATCCATAGGTTTTAAGATTCTTACTAGTCAAGTATATTCTTAGGCGTTTAATATGGGGTGTTGAGTCCACTTCGTTGAGCAAGCAGTAGCTCTTGTCTATTACATATTTGGCTTATGGAAAGGTATCTGTGCTAATTTCCATCTCTGGTTTTATGCAGCACCCCAACTCACCTTTCCCCTTAAGCAAGCATAAGTTGGTTTTCTACATTTGAGACCCTATTCTGTTTTGTAATTCAGTTCCTGTGTAGCCAACTTTACATTCCGTGTATTAGTGATATCTTATGATGTTTCTTTTTCTGTGTGACTTATTTCACTTAGAATCATCGTACCTGAATCCACTCATTATGCTGCTACGGGCATGATGACATAGATTTCATTGCTGAATGATATTGCATTGTACGTAAGTACCACAACTTCTTTATCCATTTTTCGCTTTCTGCGATATTGAACTTGTACCGTAAACGAGGTTCTTGTAAACAGAGCCGTCCCAAACTTTGGGGTGCCTGTGTCTTTTTGATTTTAATTTCCTTAATCTATAGGACCGTAAGTGGAAGTGCCCTAGGCTCTGTTGCTTTGTTTTTTAGATGTTTCAGGAAACACCATACACTTCTCCAGAGTGGCTGTTGGCAATTTACATCACGCCCATCAGCATAACAAGGCTCCCAGTTCTCCATGGCCTGTCCTGCCTTTCTGGATTTTACACTTTTTTCAGATGGCCCTTTTGACCGGGGGGCAGTGAGACTTCATTGTAGTGCAGATTTCCTTTGCAAGCTTGCTTGGTTGGCCAAAAAGGGCGTATGCGTTTTTTCCGGAATATATTCAGGAAAAAACGCATACGCCCTTTTTGGCCAAGTGCATCATTGTGGACGTTCTGCCTCTTTTCCTATGCTTTACATGCAATTCCAGTCTACCTCCTGAAATCGGTTTCCTGCAATTCTGCCCCGCTTTCAAGTCCTCTTGGCAGCCTTACTTCAATATATTTTTGGACGATAGCTGTCATTTAGAACTCTGCAGGTGTGTGAATTACAGGGCCCCTGAGCTCCTTTCTTCAACTCGCTTTCTTGTGAGCTGGCCGCAACACCGCAGGATTGCTTCAGGCTCTAGTGTGGTTCCGGCATGGCTCGCTGAGCCTTTGGTTAATTCCTCTTCTTGGTGGGAAATGAGAGTTAAATTTGCCCGTCCAGACACCTCCAGCTAGTCTCTCATTGGTTCTCCCTATTCCTGTTCATTTTCCGCAGAAATTGCAAACCGGGCCAAACAGGAGGTTAAAGGCACTGACTCTCCAAGTGGGGAGAGTGTTAGTAAAGCGTCTGGAATGTTGCACCCGAGTACCAGGGGGCGAAAACTGAGACACATTTGAACACGTTTCCCGATCACACGGTGGATCATACTCTGGGTTCCACCTGCATGTTTTAGCTGAAGGAAGAATCCCTTAAACCTGGAGAGTTGAGAACCATGGAATGGGTACCATGCAATATGACTTCAAAGGGTCTGCATTTGCTCACCGAACCTCACCAATCCTATCACTGCTGCGTTTATGCCGCTGTACACACGCTTGATTCTCCTTCGGAGACATATAAATCCATAGGTTTTAAGATTCTTACTAGTCAAGTATATTCTTAGGCGTTTAATATGGGGTGTTGAGTCCACTTCGTTGAGCAAGCAGTAGCTCTTGTCTATTACATATTTGGCTTATGGAAAGGTATCTGTGCTAATTTCCATCTCTGGTTTTATGCAGCACCCCAACTCACCTTTCCCCTTAAGCAAGCATAAGTTGGTTTTCTCCATTTGAGACCCTATTCTGTTTTGTAATTCAGTTCCTGTGTAGCCAACGTTACATTCCGTGTATTAGTGATATATTATGATGTTTCTTTTTCTGTGTGACATATTTCACTTAGAATCATCGTACCTGAATCCACTCATTATGCTGCTACGGGCATGATGACATAGATTTCATTGTTGAATGATATTGCATTGTACGTAAGTCCCACAACTTCTTTATCCATTTTCGCTTTCTGCGATATTGAACTTGTACCGGAAACGAGGTTCTTGTAAACAGAGCCGTCCCAAACTTTGGGGTGGCTGTGTCTTTTTGATTTTAATTTCCCTAAGCTATAGGACCATAAGTGGAAGTGCCCTAGGCTTTGTTGCTTTGTTTTTTAGATGTTTCAGGAAACACCATACACTTCTCCAGAGTGGCTGTTGGCAATTTACATCCCGCCCATCAGCATAACAAGGCTCCCAGTTCTCCATGGCCTGTCCTGCCTTTCTGGATTTTACACTTTTTTCAGATGGCCCTTTTGACCGGGGGGCAGTGAGACTTCATTGTAGTGCAGATTTCCTTTGCAAGCTTGCTTGGTTGGCCAAAAAGGGCATATGCGTTTTTTCCTGAATATATTCAGGAAAAAACGCATACGCCCTTTTTGGCCAAGTGCATCATTGTGGACGTTCTGCCTCTTTTCCTATGCTTTACATGCAATTCCAGTCTACCTCCTGAAATCGGTTTCCTGCAATTCTGCCCCGCTTTCAAGTCCTCTTGGCAGCCTTACTTCAATATATTTTTGGACGATAGCTGTCATTTAGAACTCTGCAGCTGTGTGAATTACAGGGCCCCTGAGCTCCTTTCTTCAACTCGCTTTCTTGTGAGCTGGCCGCAACACCGCAGGATTGCTTCAGGCCCTAGTGTGGTTCCGGCATGGCTCGCTGAGCCTTTGGTTAATTCCTCTTCTTGGTGGGAATTGAGAGTTAAATTTACCCGTCCAGACACCTCCAGCTAGTCTCTCATTGGTTCTCCCTATTCCTGTTCATTTTCCGCAGAAATTGCAAACTGGGCCAAACAGGAGGTTAAAGGCACTGACTCTCCAAGTGGGGAGAGTGTTAGTAAAGCGTCTGGAATGTTGCACCCGAGTACCAGGGGACGAAAACTGAGACACATTTGAACACGTTTCCCGATCACACGGTGGATCATACTCTGGGTTCCACATGCATGTTTTAGCTGAAGGAAGAATCCCTTAAACCTGGAGAGTTGAGAACCATGGAATGGGTACCATGTAATATGACTTCAAAGGGTCTGCATTTGCTCACCGAACCTCACCAATCCTATCACTGCTGCGTTTATGCCGCTGTACACATGCTTGATTCTCTTTCGGAGACATATAAATCCATAGGTTTTAAGATTCTTACTAGTCAGGTATATTCTTAGGCGTTTAATATGGGGTGTTGAGTCCACTTCGTTGAGAAAGCAGTAGCTCTTGTCTATTACATATTTGGCTTATGGAAAGGTATCTGTGCTAATTTCAATCTCTGGTTTTATGCAGCACCCCAACTCACCTTTCCCCTTAAGCAAGCATAAGTTGGTTTTCTACATTTCAGACCCTATTCTGTTTTGTAATTCAGTTCCTCTGTAGCCAAGTTTACATTCCATGTATTAGTGATATCTTATGATGTTTCTTTTTCTGTGTGACATATTTCACTTAGAATCATCGTACCTGAATCCACTCATTATGCTGCTATGGGCCTGATGAAAGAGATTTCATTGCTGAGTGATATTGCATTGTACGTTAGTACCACAACTTCTTTATCCACTTTTCGCTTTCTGCGATATTGAACTTTTACCGGAAACGAGGTTCTTATAAACAGAGCCGTCCCAAACTTTGGGGTGGGTGTGTGTTTTTGATTTTAATTTCCCTAAGCTATAGGACCATAAGTGGAAGTGCCCTAGGCTCTGTTGCTTTGTTTTTTAGATGTTTCAGGAAACACCATACACTTCTCCAGAGTGGCTGTTGGCAATTTACATCACGCCCATCAGCATAACAAGGCTCCCAGTTCTCCATGGCCTGTCCTGCCTTTCTGGATTTTACACATTTTTCAGATGGCCCTTTTGACCGGGGGGCAGTGAGACTTCATTGTAGTGCAGATTTCCTTTGCAAGCTTGCTTGGTTGGCCAAAAAGGGCGTATGCGTTTTTTCCTGAATATATTCAGGAATATATTCAGGAAAAAACGCATACGCCCTTTTTGGCCAAGTGCATCATTGTGGACGTTCTGCCTCTTTTCCTATGCTTTACATGCAATTCCAGTCTACCTCCTGAAATCGGTTTCCTGCAATTCTGCCCCGCTTTCAAGTCCTCTTGGCAGCCTTACTTCAATATATTTTTGGATGATAGCTGTCATTTAGAACTCTGCAGGTGTGTGAATTACAGGGCCCCTGAGCTCCTTTCTTCAACTCGCTTTCTTGTGAGCTGGCCGCAACACCGCAGGATTCCTTCAGGACCTAGTGTGGTTCCGGCATGGCTCGCTGAGCCTTTGGTTAATTCCTCTTCCTGTTGGGAAATGAGCATTAAATTTGCCCGTCCAGACTCCTCCAGCTAGTCTCTCATTGGTTCTCCCTATTCCTGTTCATTTTCCGCAGAAATTGCAAACTGGGCCAATCAGGAGGTTTAAGGCACTGACTCTCCAAGTGGGGAGAGTGTTAGTAAAGCGTCTGGAATGTTGCACCCGAGTACCAGGGGACGAAAACTGAGACACATTTGAACATGTTTCCCGATCACACGGTGGATCATCCTCTGGGTTCCACATGCATGTTTTAGCTGAAGGAAGAATCCCTTAAACCTGGAGAGTTGAGAACCATGGAATGGGTACCATGCAATATGACTTCAAAGGGTCTGCATTTGCTCACCGAACCTCACCAATCCTATCACTGCTGCGTTTATGCCGCGGTACACATGCTTGATTCTCTTTCAGAGACATATAAATCCATAGGTTTTAAGATTCTTACTAGTCAGGTATATTCTTAGGCGTTTAATATGGGGTGTTGAGTCCACTTCGTTGAGCAAGCAGTAGCTCTTGTCTATTACATATTTGTCTTATGGAAAGGTATCTGTGTTAATTTCAATCTCTGGTTTTATGCAGCACCCCAACTCACCTTTCCCCTTAAGCAAGCATTAGTTGGTTTTCTGCATTTGAGACCGTTTTCTGTTTTCTAATTCCGTTCCTGTGTAGCCAAGCTTACATTCCGTGTATTAGTGATATCTTATGATGTTTCTTTTTCTGTGTGACTTATTTCACTTAGAATCATCGTACCTGAATCCACTCATTATCCTGCTATGGGCCTGAGGACATAGATTTCTTTGCTGAGTGATATTGCATTGTACGTAAGTACCACAACTTCTTTATCCATTTTTCGCTTTCTGCGATATTGAACTTGTACCGTAAATGAGGTTCTTGTAAACAGAGCCGTCCCAAACTTTGGGGTGGCTGTGTCTTTTTGATTTTAATTTCCCTAAGCTATCGGACCATAAGTGGAAGTGCCCTAGGCTCTGTTGCTTTGTTTTTTAGATGTTTCAGGAAACACCATAAACTTCTCCAGAGTGGCTGTTGGCAAATTACATCACGCCCATCAGCATAACAAGGCTCCCAGTTCTCCATGGCCTGTCCTGCCTTTCTGGATTTTACACTTTTTTCAGATGGCCCTTTTGACCGGGGGGCAGTGAGACTTCATTGTAGTGCAGATTTCCTTTGCAAGCTTGTTTGGTTGGCCAAAAAGGGCGTATGCGTTTTTTCCTGAATATATTCAGGAAAAAAAGAATACGCCCTTTTTGGCCAAGTGCATCATTGTGGACGTTCTGCCTCTTTTCCTATGCTTTACATGCAATTCCAGTCTACCTCCTGAAATCGGTTTCCTGCAATTCTGCCCCGCTTTCAAGTCCTCTTGGCAGCCTTACTTCAATATATTTTTGGACGATAGCTGTCATTTAGAACTCTGCAGGTGTGTGAATTACAGGGCCCCTGAGCTTCTTTCTTCAACTCGCTTTCTTGTGAGCTGGCCGCAACACCGCAGGATTGCTTCAGGCCCTAGTGTTGTTCCGGCATGGCTCGCTGAGCCTTTGGTTAATTCCTCTTCTTGGTGAGAAATGAGAGTTAAATTTACCCGTCCAGACACCTGCAGCTAGTCTCTCATTGGTTCTCCCTATTCCTGTTCATTTTCCGCAGAAATTGCAAACTGGGCCAAACAGGAGGTTAAAGGCACTGACTCTCCAAGTGGGGAGAGTGTTAGTAAAGCGTCTGGAAAGTTGCACCCGAGTACCAGGGGACGAAAACTGAGACACATTGGAACACGTTTCCCGATCACACGGTGGATCATACTCTGGGTTCCACATGCATGTTTTAGCTGAAGGAAGAATCCTTTAATCCAGGAGAGTTGAGAACCATGGAATGGGTACCATGCAATATGACTTCAAAGGGTCTGCATTTGCTCACCGAACCTCACCAATCCTATCACTGCTGCGTTTATGCCGCTGTACACACGCTTGATTCTCTTTCGGAGACATATAAATCCATAGGTTTTAAGATTCTTACTAGTCAGGTATGTTCTTAGGCGTTTAATATGGGGTGTTGAGTCCACTTCGTTGAACAAGCAGTAGCTCTTGTCTATTACATATTTGGCTTATGGAAAGGTATCTGTGCTAATTTCAATCTCTGGTTTTATGCAGCACCCCAACTCACCTTTCCCCTTAAGCAAGCATAAGTTGGTTTTCTACATTTGAGACCCTATTCTGTTTTGTAATTCAGTTCCTGTGTAGCCAAGTTTACATTCCGTGTATTAGTGATACCTTATGATGTTTCTTTTTCTCTGTGACTTATTTCACTTAGAATCATTGGACCTGAATCCACTCATTATGCTGCTACTGGCCTGATGACATAGATTTCATTGCTGAGTGATATTGCATTGTACGTAAGTACCACAACTACTTTATCCATTTTTCGCTTTCTGCGATATTGAACTTGTACCGTAAACGAGGTTCTTGTAAACAGAGCCGTCCCAAACTTTGGGGTGGCTGTGTCTTTTTGATTTTAATTTCCCTAATCTATAGGACCATAAGTGGAAGTGCCCTAGGCTCTGTTGCTTTGTTTTTTAGATGTTTCAGGAAACACCATACACTTCTCCAGAGTGGCTGTTGGCAATTTACATCCCGCCCATCAGCATAAGAAGGCTCCCAGTTCTCCATGGCCTGTCCTGCCTTTCTGGATTTTACACTTTTTTCAGATAGCCCTTTTAACCGGGGGGCAGTGAGACTTCAATGTAGTGCAGATTTCCTTTGCAAGATTCCTTGGTTGGCCAAAAAGGGCGTATGCATTTTTTCCTGAATATATTCAGGATAAAACGCATACGCCCTTTTGGCCAAGTGCATCATTGTGGACGTTCTGCCTCTTTTCCTATGCTTTACATGCAATTCCTGTCTACCTCCTGAAATCGGTTTCCTGCAATTCTGCCCCACTTTCAAGTCCTCTTGGCAGCCTTACTTCAATATATTTTTGGACGATAGCTGTCATGTATAACTCTGCAGGTTTGTGAATGACAGTGCCCCTGAGCTCCTTTTTTCAACTCGCTTTCTTGTGAGCTGGCCGCAACACCGCAGGATTGCTTCAGGCCCTAGTGTGGTTTCGGCATGGCTCGCTGAGCCTTTGGTTAATTCCTCTTCCTGGTGGGAAATGAGAGTTAAATTTGCCCGTCCAGACACCTCCAGCTAGTCTCTCATTGGTTCTCCCTATTCCTGTTCATTTTCCACAGAAATTGCAAACTGGGCCAAACAGGAGGTTAAAGGCACTGACTCTCCAAGTGGGGAGAGTGTTAGTAAAGCGTCTGGAATGTTGCACCCGAGTACCAGGGGACGAAAACTGAGACACATTTGAACACGTTTCCCGATCACACGGTGGATCATACTCTGGGTTCCACATGCATGTTTTAGCTGAAGGAAGAATCCCTTAAACCTGGAGAGTTGAGAACCATGGAATGGGTACCATGCAATATGACTTCAAAGGGTCTGCATTTGCTCACCTAACCTCACCAATCCTATCACTGCTGCGTTTATGCCGCTGTAAACACGCTTGATTCTCTTTCGGAGACATATAAATCCATAGGTTTTAAGATTCTTACTAGTCAGGTATATTCATAGGCGTTTAATATGTGGTGTTGAGTCCACTTCGTTGAGCAAGCAGTAGCTCTTGTCTATTACATATTTGGCTTATGGAAATGTATCTGTGTTAATTTCAATCTCTGGTTTTATGCAGCACCCCAACTAACCTTTCCTCTTAAGCAAGCGTAAGTTGGTTTTCTTCATTTGAGACCCTATTCTGTTTTGTAATTCAGTTCCTGTGTAGCCATGTTTACATTCCGTGTATTAGTGATACCTTATGATGTTTCTTTTTCTGTGTGATTTATTTCACTTAGAATCATCGTACCTGAATCCACTCATTATGCTGCTACTGGCCTGATGACATAGATTTCATTGCTGAGTGATATTGCATTGTACGTAAGTACCACAACTTCTTTATCCATTTTTCGCTTTCTGCGATATTGAACTTGTACCGTAAACGAGGTTCTTGTAAACAGAGCCGTCCCAAACTTGGGGTGGCTGTGTCTTTTTGATTTTAATTTCCCTAAGCTATAGGACCATAAGTGGAAGTGCCCTAGGCTCTGTTGCTTTGTTTTTTAGATATTTCAGGAAACACCATACACTTCTCCAGAGTGGCTGTTTGCAATTTACATCCCACCCATCAGCATAAGAAGGCTCCCAGTTCTCCATGGCCTGTCCTGCCTTTCTGGATTTTACACTTTTTTCAGATGGCCCTTTTGACCGGGGGTCAGTGAGACTTCATTGTAGTGCAGATTTCCTTTGCAAGCTTGCTTGGTTGGCCAAAAAGGGCGTATGCGTTTTTTCCTGAATATATTCAGGAAAAAACGCATACGCCCTTTTTGGCCAAGTGCATCATTGTGGACGTTCTGCCTCTTTTCCTATGCTTTACATGCAATTCCAGTCTACCTCCTGAAATCGGTTTCCTGCAATTCTTCCCCGCTTTCAAGTCCTCTTGGCAGCCTTGCTTCAATATATTTTTGGACGATAGCTGTCATTTATAACTCTGCAGGTTTGTGAATTACAGTGCCCCTGAGCTCCTTTTTTCAACTGGCTTTCTTGTGAGCTGGCCGCAACACCGCAGGATTGCTTCAGGCCCTAGTGTGGTTCCGGCATGGCTCGCTGAGCCTTTGGTTAATTCCTCTTCCTGGTGGGAAATGAGAGTTAAATTTGCCCGTCCAGACACCTCCAGCTAGTCTCTCATTGGTTCTCCCTATTCCTGTTCATTTTCCGCAGAAATTGCACACTGGGCCAAACAGGAGGTTAAAGGCGCTGACTCTCCAAGTGGGGAGAGTGTTAGTAAAGCGTCTGGAATGTTGCACCCGAGTACCAGGGGACGAAAACTGAGACACATTTGAACACGTTTCCCGATCACACGGTGGATCATACTCTGGGTTCCACATGCATGTTTTAGCTGAAGGAAGAATCCCTTAAACCTGGAGAGTTGAGAACCATGGAATGGGTACCATGCAATATGACTTCAAAGGGTCTGCATTTGCTCACCGAACCTCACCAATCCTATCACTGCTGCGTTTATGCCGCTGTACACACGCTGGATTCTCTTTCGGCGACATATAAATCCATAGGTTTTAAGATTCTTACTAGTCAGGTATATTCTTAGGCGTTTAATATGGGGTGTTGAGTCCTCTTCGTTGAGCAAGCAGTAGCTCTTGTCTATTACATATTTGGCTTATGGAAAGGTATCTGTGTTAATTTCAATCTCTGGTTTTATGCAGCACCCCAACTCACCTTTCCCCTTAAGCAAGCATAAGTTGGTTTTCTACATTTGAGACCCTATTCTGTTTTGTAATTCAGTTCCTGTGTAGCCAAGTTTACATTCCGTGTATTAGTGATACCTTATGATGTTTCTTTTTCTCTGTGACTTATTTCACTTAGAATCATTGTACCTGAATCCACTCATTATGCTGCTACTGGCCTGATGACATAGATTTCATTGCTGAGTGATATTGCATTGTACGTAAGTACCACAACTACTTTATCCATTTTTTGCTTTCTGCGATATTGAACTTGTACCGTAAACGAGGTTCTTGTAAACAGAGCCGTCCCAAACTTTGGGGTGGCTGTGTCTTTTTGATTTTAATTTCCCTAAGCTATAGGACCATAAGTGGAAGTGCCCTAGGCTCTGTTGCTTTGTTTTTCAGATGTTTCAGGAAACAGCATACACTTCTCCAGAGTGGCTGTTGGCAATTTACATCCCGCCCATCAGCATAAGAAGGCTCCCAGTTCTCCATGGCCTGTCCTGCCTTTCTGGATTTTACACTTTTTTCAGATAGCCCTTTTAACCGGGGGGCAGTGAGACTTCATTGTAGTGCAGATTTCCTTTGCAAGCTTCCTTGGTTGGCCAAAAAGGGCGTATGCGTTTTTTCCTGAATATATTCAGGATAAAACGCATACGCCCTTTTTGGCCAAGTGCATCATTGTGGACGTTCTGCCTCTTTTCCTATGCTTTACATGCAATTCCTGTCTACCTCCTGAAATCGGTTTCCTGCAATTCTGCCCCGCTTTCAAGTCCTCTTGGCAGCCTTACTTCAATATATTTTTGGACGATAGCTGTCATTTATAACTCTGCAGGTTTGTGAATTACAGTGCCCCTGAGCTACTTTCTTCAACTCGCTTTCTTGTGAGCTGGCCGCAACACCGCAGGATTGATTCAGGCCCTAGTGTGGTTTCGGCATGGCTCGCTGAGCCTTTGGTTAATTCCTCTTCCTGGTGGGAAATGAGAGTTAAATTTGCCCGTCCAGACACCTCCAGCTAGTCTCTCATTGGTTCTCCCTATTCCTGTTCATTTTCCACAGAAATTGCAAACTGGGTCAAACAGGAGGTTAAAGGCACTGACTCTCCAAGTGGGGAGAGTGTTAGTAAAGCGTCTGGAATGTTGCACCCGAGTACCAGGGGACGAAAACTGAGACACATTTGAACACGTTTCCCGATCACACGGTGGATCATACTCTGGGTTCCACATGCATGTTTTAGCTGAAGGAAGAATCCCTTAAACCTGGAGAGTTGAGAACCATGGAATGGGTACCATGCAATATGACTTCAAAGGGTCTGCATTTGCTCACCGAACCTCACCAATCCTATCACTGCTGCGTTTATGCCGCTGTAAACACGCTTGATTCTCTTTCGGAGACATATAAATCCATAGGTTTTAAGATTCTTACTAGTCAGGTATATTCTTAGGCGTTTAATATGTGGTGTTGAGTCCACTTCGTTGAGCAAGCAGTAGCTCTTGTCTATTACATATTTGGCTTATGGAAATGTATCTGTGTTAATTTCAATCTCTGGTTTTATGCAGCACCCCAACTAACCTTTCCTCTTAAGCAAGCGTAAGTTGGTTTTCTTCATTTGAGACCCTATTCTGTTTTGTAATTCAGTTCCTGTGTAGCCATGTTTACATTCCGTGTATTAGTGATACCTTATGATGTTTCTTTTTCTGTGTGATTTATTTCACTTAGAATCATCGTACCTGAATCCACTCATTATGCTGCTACTGGCCTGATGACATAGATTTCATTGCTGAGTGATATTGCATTGTACGTAAGTACCACAACTTCTTTATCCATTTTTCGCTTTCTGCGATATTGAACTTGTACCGTAAATGAGGTTCTTGTAAACAGAGCCGTCCCAAACGTGGGGTGGCTGTGTCTTTTTGATTTTAATTTCCCTAAGCTATAGGACCATAAGTGGAAGTGCCCTAGGCTCTGTTGCTTTGTTTTTTAGATATTTCAGGAAACACCATACACTTCTCCAGAGTGGCTGTTTGCAATTTACATCCCACCCATCAGCATAAGAAGGCTCCCAGTTCTCCATGGCCTGTCCTGCCTTTCTGGATTTTACACTTTTTTCAGATGGCCCTTTTGACTGGGGGGCAGTGAGACTTCATTGTAGTGCAGATTTCCTTTGCAAGCTTGCTTGGTTGGCCAAAAAGGGCGTATGCGTTTTTTCCTGAATATATTCAGGAAAAAACGCATACGCCCTTTTTGGCCAAGTGCATCATTGTGGACGTTCTGCCTCTTTTCCTATGCTTTACATGCAATTCCAGTCTACCTCCTGAAATCGGTTTCCTGCAATTCTTCCCCGCTTTCAAGTCCTCTTGGCAGCCTTGCTTCAATATATTTTTGGACGATAGCTGTCATTTATAACTCTGCAGGTTTGTGAATTACAGTGCCCCTGAGCTCCTTTTTTCAACTGGCTTTCTTGTGAGCTGGCCGCAACACCGCAGGATTGCTTCAGGCCCTAGTGTGGTTCCGGCATGGCTCGCTGAGCCTTTGGTTAATTCCTCTTCCTGGTGGGAAATGAGAGTTAAATTTGCCCGTCCAGACACCTCCAGCTAGTCTCTCATTGGTTCTCCCTATTCCTGTTCATTTTCCGCAGAAATTGCACACTGGGCCAAACAGGAGGTTAAAGGCGCTGACTCTCCAAGTGGGGAGAGTGTTAGTAAAGCGTCTGGAATGTTGCACCCGAGTACCAGGGGACGAAAACTGAGACACATTTGAACACGTTTCCCGATCACATGGTGGATCATACTCTGGGTTCCACATGCATGTTTTAGCTGAAGGAAGAATCCCTTAAACCTGGAGAGTTGAGAACCATGGAATGGGTACCATGCAATATGACTTCAAAGGGTCTGCATTTGCTCACCGAACCTCACCAATCCTATCACTGCTGCGTTTATGCCGCTGTACACACGCTGGATTCTCTTTCGGAGACATATAAATCCATAGGTTTTAAGATTCTTACTAGTCAGGTATATTCTTAGGCGTTTAATATGGGGTGTTGAGTCCTCTTCGTTGAGCAAGCAGTAGCTCTTGTCTATTACATATTTGGCTTATGGAAAGGTATCTGTGTTAATTTCAATCTCTGGTTTTATGCAGCACCCCAACTCACCTTTCCCCTTAAGCAAGCATAAGTTGGTTTTCTTCATTTGAGACCCTATTCTGTTTTGTAATTCAGTTCCTGTGTAGCCATGTTTACATTCCGTGTATTAGTGATACCTTATGATGTTTCTTTTTCTGTGTGATTTATTTCACTTAGAATCATCGTACCTGAATCCACTCATTATGCTGCTACTGGCCTGATGACATAGATTTCATTGCTGAGTGATATTGCATTGTACGTAAGTACCACAACTTCTTTATCCATTTTTCGCTTTCTGCGATATTGAACTTGTACCGTAAAAGAGGTTCTTGTAAACAGAGCCGTCCCAAACTCTGGGGTGGCTGTGTCTTTTTGATTTTAATTTCCCTAAGCTATAGGACCATAAGTGGAAGTGCCCTAGGCTCTGTTGCTTTGTTTTTTATGTGTTTCAGGAAACACCATACACTTCTCCAGAGTGGCTGTTGGCAATTTACATCCCGCACATCAGCATAAGAAGGCTCCCAGTTCTCCATGGCCTGTCCTGCCTTTCTGGATTTTACACTTTTTTCAGATGGCCCTTTTGACCGGGGGGCAGTGAGACTTCATTGTAGTGCAGATTTCCTTTGCAAGCTTGCTTGGTTGGCCAAAAAGGGCGTATGCGTTTTTTCCTGAATATATTCAGGAAAAAACGCATACGTCCTTTTTGGCCAAGTGCATCATTGTGGACGTTCTGCCTCTTTTCCTATGCTTTTCATGCAATTCCAGTCTACCTCTTGAAATCGGTTTCCTGCAATTCTGCCCCGCTTTCAAGTCCTCTTGGCAGCCTTACTTCTATATATTTTTGGATGATAGCTGTCATTTATAACTCTGCAGGTTTGTGAATTACAGTGCCCCTGAGCTTCTTTCTTCAACTCGCTTTCTTGTGAGCTGGCCGCAACACCGCAGGATTGCTTCAGGCCCTAGTGTGGTTTCGGCATGGCTCGCTGAGCCTTTGGTTAATTCCTCTTCCTGGTGGGAAATGAGAGTTAAATTTGCCCGTCCAGACACCTCCAGCTAGTCTCTCATTGGTTCTCCCTATTCCTGTTCATTTTCCGCAGAAATTGCAAACTGGGCCAAACAGGAGTTTAAAGGCACTGACTCTCCAAGTGGGGAGAGTGTTAGTAAAGCGTCTGGAATGTTGCACCCGAGTACCAGGGGACGAAAACTGAGACACATTTGAACACGTTTCCCGATCACACGGTGGATCATACTCTGGGTTCCACATGCATGTTTTAGCTGAAGGAAGAATCCCTTAAACCTGGAGAGTTGAGAACCATGGAATGGGTACCATGCAATATGACTTCAAAGGGCCTGCATTTGCTCACCGAACCTCACCAATCCTATCACTGCTGCGTTTATGCCGCTGTAAACACGCTTGATTCTCTTTCGGAGACATATAAATCCATAGGTTTTAAGATTCTTACTAGTCAGGTATATTCTTAGGCGTTTAATATGTGGTGTTGAGTCCACTTCGTTGAGCAAGCAGTAGCTCTTGTCTATTACATATTTGGCTTATGGAAAGGTATCTGTGTTAATTTCAATCTCTGGTTTTATGCAGCACCCCAACTAAACTTTCCTCTTAAGCAAGCGTAAGTTGGTTTTCTTCATTTGAGACCCTATTCTGTTTTGTAATTCAGTTCCTGTGTAGCCATGTTTACATTCCGTGTATTAGTGATACCTTATGATGTTTCTTTTCTGTGTGATTTATTTCACTTAGAATCATCGCACCTGAATCCACTCATTATGCTGCTACTGGCCTGATGACATAGATTTCATTGCTGAGTGATATTGCATTGTACGTAAGTACCACAACTTCTTTATCCATTTTTCGCTTTCTGCGATATTGAACTTGTACCGTAAACGAGGTTCTTGTAAACAGAGCCGTCCCAAACTTGGGGTGGCTGTGTCTTTTTGATTTTAATTTCCCTAAGCTATAGGACCATAAGTGGAAGTGCCCTAGGCTCTGTTGCTTTGTTTTTTAGATATTTCAGGAAACACCATACACTTCTCCAGAGTGGCTGTTTGCAATTTACATCCCACCCATCAGCATAAGAAGGCTCCCAGTTCTCCATGGCCTGTCCTGCCTTTCTGGATTTTACACTTTTTTCAGATGGCCCTTTTGACCGGGGGGCAGTGAGACTTCATTGTAGTGCAGATTTCCTTTGCAAGCTTGCTTGGTTGGCCAAAAAGGGCGTATGCGTTTTTTCCTGAATATATTCAGGAAAAAACGCATACGCCCTTTTTGGCCAAGTGCATCATTGTGGACGTTCTGCCTCTTTTCCTATGCTTTACATGCAATTCCAGTCTACCTCCTGAAATCGGTTTCCTGCAATTCTTCCCCGCTTTCAAGTCCTCTTGGCAGCCTTGCTTCAATATATTTTTGGACGATAGCTGTCATTTATAACTCTGCAGGTTTGTGAATGACAGTGCCCCTGAGCTCCTTTTTTCAACTGGCTTTCTTGTGAGCTGGCCGCAACACCGCAGGATTGCTTCAGGCCCTAGTGTGGTTCCGGCATGGCTCGCTGAGCCTTTGGTTAATTCCTCTTCCTGGTGGGAAATGAGAGTTAAATTTGCCCGTCCAGACACCTCCAGCTAGTCTCTCATTGGTTCTCCCTATTCCTGTTCATTTTCCGCAGAAATTGCACACTGGGCCAAACAGGAGGTTAAAGGCGCTGACTCTCCAAGTGGGGAGAGTGTTAGTAAAGCGTCTGGAATGTTGCACCCAAGTACCAGGGGACGAAAACTGAGACACATTTGAACACGTTTCCCGATCACATGGTGGATCATACTCTGGGTTCCACATGCATGTTTTAGCTGAAGGAAGAATCCCTTAAACCTGGAGAGTTGAGAACCATGGAATGGGTACCATGCAATATGACTTCAAAGGGTCTGCATTTGCTCACCGAACCTCACCAATCCTATCACTGCTGCGTTTATGCCGCTGTACACACGCTGGATTCTCTTTCGGAGACATATAAATCCATAGGTTTTAAGATTCTTACTAGTCAGGTATATTCTTAGGCGTTTAATATGGGGTGTTGAGTCCTCTTCGTTGAGCAAGCAGTAGCTCTTGTCTATTACATATTTGGCTTATGGAAAGGTATCTGTGTTAATTTCAATCTCTGGTTTTATGCAGCACCCCAACTCACCTTTCCCCTTAAGCAAGCATAAGTTGGTTTTCTACATTTGAGACCCTATTCTGTTTTGTAATTCAGTTCCTGTGTAGCCAAGTTTACATTCCGTGTATTAGTGATACCTTATGATGTTTCTTTTTCTGTGTGACTTATTTTACTTAGAATCATCGTACCTGAATCCACTCATTATGCTGCTACTGGCCTGATGACATAGATTTCATTGCTGAGTGATATTGCATTGTACGTAAGTACCACAACTTCTTTATCCATTTTTCGCTTTCTGCGATATTGAACTTGTATCGTAAATGAGGTTCTTGTAAACAGAGCTGTCCCAAACTTTGGGGTGGCTGTGTCTTTTTGATTTTAATTTCCCTAATCTATAGGACCAAAAATGGAAGTGCCCTAGGCTCTGTTGCTTTGTTTTTCAGATGTTTCAGGAAACACCATACACTTCTCCAGAGTGGCTGTTGGCAATTTACATCCTGCCCATCAGCCTAAGTAGGCTCCCAGTTCTCCATGGTCTGTCCTGCCTTTCTGGATTTTACACTTTTTTCAGATGGCCCTTTTGACCGGGGGGCAGTGAGACTTCATTGTAGTGCAGATTTCCTTTGCAAGCTTGCTTGGTTGGCCAAAAAGGGCGTATGCGTTTTTTCCTGAATATATTCAGGAAAAAACGCATATGCCCTTTTTGGCCAAGTGCATCATTGTGGACGGTCTGCCTCTTTTCTTATGCTTTACATGCAATTCCAGTCTACCTCCTGAAAACGGTTTCCTGCAATTCTGCCCCGCTTTCAAGTCCTCTTGGCAGCCTTACTTCAATATATTTTTGGACGTTAGCTGTCATTTAGAACTCTGAAGTTTTGTGAATTACAGTGCCCCTGAGCTACTTTCTTCAACTCGCTTTCTTGTGAGCTGGCCGCAACACCGCAGGATTGATTCAGGCCCTAGTGTGGTTCCGGCACGGCTCGCTGAGCCTTTGGTTAATTCCTCTTCCTGGTGGGAAATGAGAGTAAAATTTGCCCGTCCAGACACCTCCAGCTAGTCTCTCATTGGTTCTCCCTATTCCTGTTCATTTTCCGCAGAAATTGCAAACTGGGCCAAACAGGAGTTTAAAGGCACTGACTCTCCAAGTGGGGAGAGTGTTAGTAAAGCATCTGGAATGTTGCACCCGAGTACCAGGGGATGAAAACTGAGACACATTTGAACACGTTTCCCGATCACACGGTGGATCATACTCTGGGTTCCACATGCATGTTTTAGCTGAAGGAAGAATCCCTTAAACCTGGAGAGTTGAGAACCTTGGAATGGGTACCATGCAATATGACTTCAAAGGGTCTGCATTTGCTCACCGAACCTCACCAATCCTATCACTGCTGCATTTATGCCGCTGTACACATGCTGGATTCTCTTTCGGAGACATATAAATCCATAGGTTTTAAGATTCTTACTAGTCAGGTATATTCTTAGGCGTTTAATATGGGGTGTTGAGTCCACTTCGTTGAGCAAGCAGTAGCTCTTGTCTATTACATATTTGGCTTATGGAAAGGTATCTGTGCTAATTTCAATCTCTGGTTTTATGCAGCACCCCAACTCACCTTTCCCCTTAAGCAAGCATAAGTTGGTTTTCTACATTTGAGACCCTATTCTGTTTTGTAATTCAGTTCCTGTGTAGCCAAGTTTACATTCCGTGTATTAGTGATATCTTATGATGTTTCTTTTTCTGTGTGACATATTTCACTTAGAATCATCGTACCTGAATCCACTCATTATGCTGCTACTGGCCTGATGACATAGATTTCATTGCTGAGTGGTATTGCATTGTACGTAAGTACCACAACTTCTTTATCCATTTTTCGCTTTCTGCAATATTGAACTTGTACCGTAAATGAGGTTCTTGTAAACAGAGCCGTCCCAAACTCTGGGGTGGCTGTGTCTTTTTGATTTTAATTTCCCTAATCTATAGGACCATAAGTGGAAGTGCCCTAGGCTCTGTTGCTTTGTTTTTTAGATGTTTCAGGAAACACCATACACTTCTCCAGAGTGGCTGTTGGCAATTTACATCCCGCCCATCAGCATAAGAAGGCTCCCAGTTCTCCATGGCCTGTCCTGCCTTTCTGGATTTTACACTTTTTTCAGATGGCCCTTTTGACCGGGGGGCAGTGAGACTTCATTGTAGTGCAGATTTCCTTTGCAAGCTTGCTTGGTTGGCCAAAAAGGGCGTATGCGTTTTTTCCTGAATATATTCAGGAAAAAACGCATACGTCCTTTTTGGCCAAGTGCATCATTGTGGACGTTCTGCCTCTTTTCCTATGCTTTTCATGCAATTCCAGTCTACCTCCTGAAATCGGTTTCCTGCAATTCTGCCCCGCTTTCAAGTCCTCTTGGCAGCCTTACTTCTATATATTTTTGGATGATAGCTGTCATTTATAACTCTGCAGGTTTGTGAATTACAGTGCCCCTGAGCTTCTTTCTTCAACTCGCTTTCTTGTGAGCTGGCCGCAACACCGCAGGATTGCTTCAGGCCCTAGTGTGGTTTCGGCATGGCTCGCTGAGCCTTTGGTTAATTCCTCTTCCTGGTGGGAAATGAGAGTTAAATTTGCCCGTCCAGACACCTCCAGCTAGTCTCTCATTGGTTCTCCCTATTCCTGTTCATTTTCCACAGAAATTGCAAACTGGGCCAAACAGGAGGTTAAAGGCACTGACTCTCCAAGTGGGGAGAGTGTTAGTAAAGCGTCTGGAATGTTGCACCCGAGTACCAGGGGACGAAAACTGAGACACATTTGAACACGTTTCCCGATCACACGGTGGATCATACTCTGGGTTCCACATGCATGTTTTAGCTGAAGGAAGAATCCCTTAAACCTGGAGAGTTGAGAACCATGGAATGGGTACCATGCAATATGACTTCAAAGGGTCTGCTTTTGCTCACCGAACCTCATCAATCCTATCACTGCTGCGTTTATGCCGCTGTAAACACGCTTGATTCTCTTTCGGAGACATATAAATCCATAGGTTTTAAGATTCTTACTAGTCAGGTATATTCTTAGGCGTTTAATATGTGGTGTTGAGTCCACTTCGTTGAGCAAGCAGTAGCTCTTGTCTATTACATATTTGGCTTATGGAAATGTATCTGTGTTAATTTCAATCTCTGGTTTTATGCAGCACCCCAACTAAACTTTCCTCTTAAGCAAGCGTAAGTTGGTTTTCTTCATTTGAGACCCTATTCTGTTTTGTAATTCAGTTCCTGTGTAGCCATGTTTACATTCCGTGTATTAGTGATACCTTATGATGTTTCTTTTCTGTGTGATTTATTTCACTTAGAATCATCGTACCTGAATCCACTCATTATGCTGCTACTGGCCTGATGACATAGATTTCATTGCTGAGTGATATTGCATTGTACGTAAGTACCACAACTTCTTTATCCATTTTTCGCTTTCTGCGATATTGAACTTGTACCGTAAACGAGGTTCTTGTAAACAGAGCCGTCCCAAACTTGGGGTGGCTGTGTCTTTTTGATTTTAATTTCCCTAAGCTATAGGACCATAAGTGGAAGTGCCCTAGGCTCTGTTGCTTTGTTTTTTAGATATTTCAGGAAACACCATACACTTCTCCAGAGTGGCTGTTTGCAATTTACATCCCACCCATCAGCATAAGAAGGCTCCCAGTTCTCCATGGCCTGTCCTGCCTTTCTGGATTTTACACTTTTTTCAGATGGCCCTTTTGACCGGGGGGCAGTGAGACTTCATTGTAGTGCAGATTTCCTTTGCAAGCTTGCTTGGTTGGCCAAAAAGGGCGTATGCGTTTTTTCCTGAATATATTCAGGAATATATTCAGGAAAAAATGCATACGCCCTTTTTGGCCAAGTGCATCATTGTGGACGTTCTGCCTCTTTTCCTATGCTTTACATGCAATTCCAGTCTACCTCCTGAAATCGGTTTCCTGCAATTCTTCCCTGCTTTAAAGTCCTCTTGGCAGCCTTACTTCAATATATTTTTGGACGATAGCTGTCATTTATAACTCTGAAGGTTTGTGAATTACAGTGCCCCTGAGCTCCTTTCTTCAACTCGCTTTCTTGTGAGCTGGCCACAACACCGCAGGATTGCTTCAGGCCCTAGTGTGGTTCCAGCATGGCTCGCTGAGCCTTTGGTTAATTCCTCTTCCTGGTGGGAAATGAGAGTTAAATTTGCCCGTCCAGTCACCTCCAGCTAGTCTCTCATTGGTTCTCCCTATTCCTGTTCATTTTCCACAAAAATTGCAAACTGGGCCAAACAGGAGGTTAAAGGCACTGACTCTCCAAGTGGGGAGAGTGTTAGTAAAGCGTCTGGAATGTTGCATCCGAGTACCAGGGGACGAAAACTGAGACACATTTGAACACGTTTCCCGATCACACGGTGGATCATACTCTGGGTTCCACATGCATGTTTTAGCTGAAGGAAGAATCCCTTAAACCTGGAGAGTTGAGACCCATGGAATGGGTACCATGCAATATGACTTCAAAGGGTCTGCATTTGCTCACCGAACCTCACCAATCCTATCACTGCTGCGTTTATGCCGCTGTACACACGCTGGATTCTCTTTCGGAGACATATAAATCCATAGGTTTTAAGATTCTTACTAGTCAGGTATATTCTTAGGCGTTTAATATGGGGTGTTGAGTCCACTTTGTTGAGCAAGCAGTAGCTCTTGTCTATTACATATTTGGCTTATGGAAAGGTATCTGTGCTAATTTCAATCTCTGGTTTTATGCAGCACCCCAACTCACCTTTCCCCTTAAGCAAGCATAAGTTGGTTTTCCACATTTGAGACCCTATTCTGTTTTGTAATTCAGTTCCTGTGTAGCCAAGTTTACATTCCGTGTATTAGTGATACCTTATGATGTTTCTTTTTCTGTGTGACTTATTTCACTTAGAATCATCGTACCTGAATCCACTCATTATGCTGCTACTGGCCTGATGACATAGATTTCATTGCTGAGTGATATTGCATTGTACGTAAGTACCACAACTTCTTTATCCATTTTTCGCTTTCTGCGATATTGAACTTGTACCATAAACGAGGTTCTTGTAAACAGAGCCGACCCAAACTTTGGGGTGGCTGTGTCTTTTTGATTTTAATTTCCCTAAGCTATAGGACCATAAGTGGAAGTGCCCTAGGCTCTGTTGCTTTGTTTTTTAGATGTTTAAGGAAACACCATACACTTCTCCAGAGTGGCTGTTGGCAATTTACATCCCGCCCATCAGCATAAGAAGGCTCCCAGTTCTCCATGGCCTGTCCTGCCTTTCTGGATTTTACAGGTTTTTCAGATGGCCCTTTTGACCGGGGGGCAGTGAGACTTCATTGTAGTGCAGATTTCCTTTGCAAGCTTGCTTGGTTGGCCAAAAAGGGCGTATGCGTTTTTTCCTGAATATATTCAGGAAAAAACGCATACGCCCTTTTTGGCCAAGTGCTTCATTGTGGACGGTCTGCCTCTTTTCCTATGCTTTACATGCAATTCCAGTCTACCTCCTGAAATCGGTTTACTGCAATTCTGCCCTGCTTTCAAGTCCTCTTGGCAGCCTTACTTCAATATATTTTTGGACGATAGCTGTCATTTATAACTCTGAAGGTTTGTGAATTACAGTGCCCCTGAGCTCCTTTTTTCAACTGGCTTTATTGTGAGCTGGCCGCAACACCGCAGGATTGCTTCAGGCCCTAGTGTGGTTCCGGCATGGCTCGCTGAGCCTTTCGTTAATTCCTCTTCCTGGTGGGAAATGAGAGTTAAATTTGCCCGTCCAGACACCTCCAGCTAGTCTCTCATTGGTTCTCCCTATTCCTGTTCATTTTCCACAGAAATTGCAAACTGGGCCAAACAGGAGGTTAAAGGCACTGACTCTCCAAGTGGGGAGAGTGTTAGTAAAGCATCTGGAATGTTGCACCCGAGTACCAGGGGACGAAAACTGAGACACATTTGAACACGTTTCCCGATCACACGGTGGATCATACTCTGGGTTCCACATGCATGTTTTAGCTGAAGGAAGAATCCCTTAAACCTGGAGAGTTGAGAACCATGTAATGGGTACCATGCAATATGACTTCAAAGGGTCTGCATTTGCTCACCGAACCTCACCAATCCTATCACTGCTGCGTTTATGCTGCTGTACACACGCTGGATTCTCTTTCGGAGACATATAAATCCATAGGTTTTAAGATTCTTACTAGTCAGGTATATTCTTAGGCGTTTAATATGTGGTGTTGAATCCACTTCGTTGAGCAAGCAGTAGCTCTTGTCTATTACATATTTGGCTTATTGAAAGGTATCTGTGCTAATTTCAATCTCTGGTTTTATGCAGCACCCCAACTCACCTTTCCCCTTAAGCAAGCATAAGTTGGTTTTCTACATTTGAGACCCTATTCTGTTTTGTAATTCAGTTCCTGTGTAGCCAAGTTTACATTCCGTGTATTAGTGATACCTTATGATGTTTCTTTTTCTGTGTGACTTATTTCACTTAGAATCATCGTACCTGAATCCACTCATTATGCTGCTACTGGCCTGATGACATAGATTTCATTGCTGAGTGATATTGCATTGTACGTAAGTACCACAACTTCTTTATCCATTTTTCGCTTTCTGCGATATTGAACTTGTATCGTAAATGAGGTTCTTGTAAACAGAGCTGTCCCAAACTTTGGGGTGGCTGTGTCTTTTTGATTTTAATTTCCCTAATCTATAGGACCAAAAATGGAAGTGCCCTAGGCTCTGTTGCTTTGTTTTTCAGATGTTTCAGGAAACACCATACACTTCTCCAGAGTAGCTGTTGGCAATTTACATCCCGCCCATCAGCCTAAGTAGGCTCCAAGTTCTCCATGGTCTGTCCTGCCTTTCTGGATTTTACACTTTTTTCAGATGGCCCTTTTGACCGGGGGGCAGTGAGACTTCATTGTAGTGCAGATTTCCTTTGCAAGCTTGCTTGGTTGGCCAAAAAGGGCGTATGCGTTTTTTCCTGAATATATTCAGGAAAAAACGCATACGCCCTTTTTGGCCTAGTGCATCATTGTGGACGGTCTGCCTCTTTTCTTATGCTTTACATGCAATTCCAGTCTACCTCCTGAAATCGGTTTCCTGCAATTCTGCCTCGCTTTCAAGTCCCCTTGGCAGCCTTACTTCAATATATTTTTGTACGACAGCTGTCATTTAGAACTCTGAAGGTTTGTGAATTACAGTGCCCCTGAGCTACTTTCTTCAACTCGCTTTCTTGTGAGCTGGCCGCAACACCGCAGGATTGCTTCAGGCCCTAGTGTGGTTCCGGCACGGCTCGCTGAGCCTTTGGTTAATTCCTCTTCCTGGTGGGAAATGAGAGTAAAATTTGCCCGTCCAGACACCTCCAGCTAGTCTCTCATTGGTTCTCCCTATTCCTGTTCATTTTCCGCAGAAATTGCAAACTGGGTCAAACAGGAGTTTAAAGGCACTGACTCTCCAAGTGGGGAGAGTGTTAGTAAAGCATCTGGAATGTTGCACCCGAGTACCAGGGGACGAAAACTGAGACACATTTGAACACGTTTCCCGATCACACGGTGGATCATACTCTGGGTTCCACGTGCATGTTTTAGCTGAAGGAAGAATCCCTTACCTGGAGAGTTGAGACACATGGAATGGGTACCATGCAATATGACTTCAAAGGGTCTGCATTTGCTCACCGAACCTCACCAATCCTATCACTGCTGCGTTTATGCCGCTGTACACACGCTTGATTCTCTTTCGGAGACATATAAATCCATAGGCTTTAAGATTCTTACTAGTCAGGTATATTCTTAGGCGTTTAATATGGGGTGTTGAGTCCACTTCGTTGAGCATGCAGTAGCTCTTGTCTATTACATATTTGACTTATGGAAATGTATCTGTGCTAATTTCAATCTCTGGTTTTATGCAGCACCCCAACTCACCTTTCCCCTTAAGCAAGCATAAGTTGGTTTTCTACATTTGAGACCCTATTCTGTTTTGTAATTCAGTTCCTGTGTAGCCAAGTTTACATTCCGTGTATTAGTGATACCTCATGATGTTTCTTTTTCTGTGTGACTTATTTTACTTAGAATCATCATACCTGAATTCACTCATTATGCTGCTACTGGCCTGATGACATAGATTTCATTGCTGAGTGATATTGCATTGTACGTAAGTACCACAACTTCTTTATCCATTTTTCGCTTTCTGCGATATTGAACTTGTACCGTAAATGAGGTTCTTGTAAACAGAGCCGTCCCAAACTTTGGGGTGGCTGTGTCTTTTTGATTTTAATTTCCCTAATCTATAGGACCATAAGTGGAAGTGCCCTAGGCTCTGTTGCTTTGTTTCTTAGATGTTTCAGGAAACACCATACACTTCTCCAGAGTGGCTGTTGGCAATTTACATCCCGCCCATCAGCATAAGAAGGCTCCCAGTTCTCCATGGCCTGTCCTGCCTTACTGGATTTTACACTTTTTTCAGATGGCCCTTTTGACCGGGGGGCAGTGAGACTTCATTGTAGTGCAGATTTCCTTTGCAAGCTTGCTTGGTTGGCCAAAAAGGGCGTATGCGTTTTTTCCTGAATATATTCAGGAATATATTCAGGAAAAAATGCATACGCCCTTTTTGGCCAAGTGCATCATTGTGGACGTTCTGCCTCTTTTCCTATGCTTTACATGCAATTCCAGTCTACCTCCTGAAATCGGTTTACTGCAATTCTGCCCTGCTTTCAAGTCCTCTTGGCAGCCTTACTTCAATATATTTTTGGACGATAGCTGTCATTTATAACTCTGAAGGTTTGTGAATTACAGTGCCCCTGAGCTCCTTTTTTCAACTGGCTTTCTTGTGAGCTGGCCGCAACACCGCAGGATTGCTTCAGGCCCTAGTGTGGTTCCGGCATGGCTCGCTGAGCCTTTGGTTAATTCCTCTTCCTGGTGGGAAATGAGAGTTAAATTTGCCCGTCCAGACACCTCCAGCTAGTCTCTCATTGGTTCTCCCTATTCCTGTTCATTTTCCACAGAAATTGCAAACTGGGCCAAACAGGAGGTTAAAGGCACTGACTCTCCAAGTGGGGAGAGTGTTAGTAAAGCATCTGGAATGTTGCACCCGAGTACCAGGGGACGAAAACTGAGACACATTTGAACACGTTTCCCGATCACACGGTGGATCATACTCTGGGTTCCACATGCATGTTTTAGCTGAAGGAAGAATCCCTTAAACCTGGAGAGTTGAGACCCATGGAATGGGTACCATGCAATATGACTTCAAAGGGTCTGCATTTGCTCACCGAACCTCACCAATCCTATCACTGCTGCGTTTATGCCGCTGTACACACGCTGGATTCTCTTTCGGAGACATATAAATCCATAGGTTTTAAGATTCTTACTAGTCAGGTATATTCTTAGGCGTTTAATATGTGGTGTTGAGTCCACTTCGTTGAGCAAGCAGTAGCTCTTGTCTATTACATATTTGGCTTATGGAAAGGTATCTGTGCTAATTTCAATCTCTGGTTTTATGCAGCACCCCAAGTCACCTTTCCCCTTAAGCAAGCATAAGTTGGTTTTCTACATTTGAGACCCTATTCTGTTTTGTAATTCAGTTCCTGTGTAGCCAAGTTTACATTCCGTGTATTAGTGATATCTTATGATGCTTCTTTTTATGTGTGACTTATTTCACTTAGAATCATCGTACCTGAATCCACTCATTATGCTGCTACTGGCCTGATGACATAGATTTCATTGCTGAGTGATATTGCATTGTACGTAAGTACCACAACTTCTTTATCCATTTTTCGCTTTCTGCGATATTGAACTTGTACCGTAAACGAGGTTCTTGTAAACACAGCCGTCCCAAATTTTGGGGTGGCTGTGTCTTTTTGATTTTAATTTCCCTAATCTATAGGACCATAAGTGGAAGTGCCCTAGGCTCTGTTGCTTTGTTTTTTAGATGTTTCAGGAAACACCATACACTTCTCCAGAGTGGCTGTTGGCAATTTACATCCCGCCCATCAGCATAAGAAGGCTCCCAGTTCTCCATGGCCTGTCCTGCCTTTCTGGATTTTACAGTTTTTTCAGATGGCCCTTTTGACCGGGGGGCAGTGAGACTTCATTGTAGTGCAGATTTCCTTTGCAAGCTTGCTTGGTTGGCCAAAAAGGGTGTATGCGTTTTTTCCTGAATATATTCAGGAAAAAACGCATACGCCCTTTTTGGCCAAGTGCATCATTGTGGACGTTCTGCCTCTTTTCCTATGCTTTACATGCAATTCCAGTCTACCTCCTGAAATCGGTTTCCTGCAATTCCGCCCCGCTTTCAAGTCCTCTTGGCAGCCTTACTTCAATATATTTTTGGACGATAGCTGTCATTTATAACTCTGAAGGTTTGTGAATTACAGTGCCCCTGAGCTCCTTTCTTCAACTCGCTTTCTTGTGAGCTGGCCACAAACCGCAGGATTGCTTCAGGCCCTAGTGTGGTTCCGGCATGGCTCGCTGAGCCTTTGGTTAATTCCTCTTCCTGGTGGGCAATGAGAGTTAAATTTGCCCGTCCAGACACCTCCAGCTAGTCTCTCATTGGTTCTCCCTATTCCTGTTCATTTTCCGCAGAAATTGCAAACTGGGCCAAACAGGAGGTTAAAGGCACTGACTCTCCAAGTGGGGAGAGTGTTAGTAAAGCGTCTGGAATGTTGCACCCGAGTACCAGGGGACGAAAACTGAGACACATTTGAACACGTTTCCCGATCACACGGTGGATCATACTCTGGGTTCCACATGCATGTTTTAGCTGAAGGAAGAATCCCTTAAACCTGGAGAGTTGAGAACCATGGAATGGGTACCATGCAATATGACTTCAAAGGGTCTGCATTTGCTCACTGAACCTCACCAATCCTATCACTGCTGCGTTTATGCCGCTGTACACATGCTGGATTCTCTTTCGGAGACATATAAATCCATAGGTTTTAAGATTCTTACTAGAAAGGTATATTCTTAGGCGTTTAATATGGGGTGTTGAGTCCACTTCGTTGAGCAAGCAGTAACTCTAGTCTATTACATATTTTGCTTATGGAAAGGTATCTGTGCTAATTTCAATCTCTGGTTTTATGCAGCACCCCAACTCACCTTTCCCCTTAAGCAAGCATAAGTTGGTTTTCTACATTTGAGACCCTATTCTGTTTTGTAATTCAGTTCCTGTGTAGCCAAGTTTACATTCCGTGTATTAGTGATACCTTATGATGTTTCTTTTTCTGTGTGACTTATTTCACTTAGAATCATCGTACCTGAATCCACTCATTATGCTGCTACTGGCCTGATGACATAGATTTCATTGCTGAGTGATATTGCATTGTACGTAAGTACCACAACTTCTTTATCCATTTTTCGCTTTCTGCGATATTGAACTTGTACCGTAAACGAGGTTCTTGTAAACAGAGCCTTCCCAAACTTTGGGGAGGCTGTGTCTTTTTGATTTTAATTTCCCTAATCTATAGGACCAAAAATGGATGTGCCCTAGGCTCTGTTGCTTTGTTTTTCAGATGTTTCAGGAAACACCATACACTTCTCCAGAGTGGCTGTTGGAAATTTACATCCCGCACATCAGTCTAACTAGGCTCCCAGTTCTCCATGGCCTGTCCTGCCTTTCTGGATTTTACACTTTTTTCAGATGGCCCTTTTGACCGGGGGGCAGTGAGACTTCATTGTAGTGCAGATTTCCTTTGCAAGCTTGCTTGTTGGCCAAAAAGGGCATATGCGTTTTTTCCTGAATATATTCAGGAAAAATAGCATACGTCCTTTTTGGCCAAGTGCATCATTGTGGATGTTCTGCCTCTTTTCCTATGCTTTACATGCAATTCCAGTCTACCTCCTGAAATCGGTTTCCTGCAATTCTTCCCCGCTTTCAAGTCCTCTTGGCAGCCTTACTTCAATATATTTTTGGACGATAGCTGTCATTTATAACTCTGAAGGTTTGTGAATTACAGTGCCCCTGAGCTCCTTTCTTCAACTCGCTTTCTTGTGAGCTGGCCACAACACCGCAGGATTGCTTCAGGCCCTAGTGTGGTTCCAGCATGGCTCGCTGAGCCTTTGTTTAATTCCTCTTCCTGGTGGGAAATGAGAGTTAAATTTGCCCGTCCAGACACCTCCAGCTAGTCTCTCATTGGTTCTCCCTATTCCTGTTCATTTTCCGCAGAAATTGCAAACTGGGCCAAATAGGAGGTTAAAGGCACTGACTCTCCAAGTGGGGAGAGTGTTAGTAAAGCGTCTGGAATGTTGCACCCGAGTACCAGGGGACGAAAACTGAGACACATTTGAACACGTTTCCCGATCACACGGTGGATCATACTCTGGGTTCCACATGCATGTTTTAGCTGAAGGAAGAATCCCTTAAACCTGGAGAGTTGAGAACCATGGAATGGGTACCATGCAATATGACTTCAAAGGGTCTGCATTTGCTCACCGAACCTCACCAATCCTATCACTGCTGCGTTTATGCCGCTGTACACACGCTTGATTCTCTTTCGGAGACATATAAATCCATAGGTTTTAAGATTCTTACTAGTCAGGTATATTCTTAGGCGTTTAATATGGGGTGTTGAGTCCTCTTCGTTGAGCAAGCAGTAGCTCTTGTCTATTACATATTTGGCTTATGGAAAGGTATCTGTGTTAATTTCAATCTCTGGTTTTATGCAGCACCCCAACTCACCTTTCCCCTTAAGCAAGCATAAGTTGGTTTTCTACATTTGAGACCCTATTCTGTTTTGTAATTCAGTTCCTGTGTAGCCAAGTTTACATTCCGTGTATTAGTGATACCTTATGATGTTTCTTTTTCTGTGTGACTTATTTTACTTAGAATCATCGTACCTGAATCCACTCATTATGCTGCTACTGGCCTGATGACATAGATTTCATTGCTGAGTGATATTTCATTGTACGTAAGTACCACAACTTCTTTATCCATTTTTCGCTTTCTGCGATATTGAACTTGTATCGTAAATGAGGTTCTTGTAAACAGAGCTGTCCCAAACTTTGGGGTGGCTGTGTCTTTTTGATTTTAATTTCCCTAATCTATAGGACCAAAAATGGAAGTGCCCTAGGCTCTGTTGCTTTGTTTTTCAGATGTTTCAGGAAACACCATACACTTCTCCAGAGTGGCTGTTGGCAATTTACATCCCGCCCATCAGCCTAAGTAGGCTCCCAGTTCTCCATGGTCTGTCCTGCCTTTCTGGATTTTACACTTTTTTCAGATGGCCCTTTTGACCGGGGGGCAGTGAGACTTCATTGTAGTGCAGATTTCCTTTGCAAGCTTGCTTGGTTGGCCAAAAAGGGCGTATGCGTTTTTTCCTGAATATATTCAGGAAAAAACGCATACGCCCTTTTTGGCCAAGTGCATCATTGTGGACGGTCTGCCTCTTTTCTTATGCTTTACATGCAATTCCAGTCTACCTCCTGAAAACGGTTTCCTGCAATTCTGCCCCGCTTTCAAGTCCTCTTGGCAGCCTTACTTCAATATATTTTTGGACGTTAGCTGTCATTTAGAACTCTGAAGTTTTGTGAATTACAGTGCCCCTGAGCTACTTTCTTCAACTCGCTTTCTTGTGAGCTGGCCGCAACACCGCAGGATTGATTCAGGCCCTAGTGTGGTTCCGGCACGGCTCGCTGAGCCTTTGGTTAATTCCTCTTCCTGGTGGGAAATGAGAGTAAAATTTGCCCGTCCAGACACCTCCAGCTAGTCTCTCATTGGTTCTCCCTATTCCTGTTCATTTTCCGCAGAAATTGCAAACTGGGTCAAACAGGAGTTTAAAGGCACTGACTCTCCAAGTGGGGAGAGTGTTAGTAAAGCATCTGGAATGTTGCACCCGAGTACCAGGGGACGAAAACTGAGACACATTTGAACACGTTTCCCAATCACACGGTGGATCATACTCTGGGTTCCACATGCATGTTTTAGCTGAAGGAAGAATCCCTTAAACCTGGAGAGTTGAGAACCTTGGAATGGGTACCATGCAATATGACTTCAAAGGGTCTGCATTTGCTCACCGAACCTCACCAATCCTATCACTGCTGCATTTATGCCGCTGTACACACGCTGGATTCTCTTTCGGAGACATATAAATCCATAGGTTTTAAGATTCTTACTAGTCAGGTATATTCTTAGGCGTTTAATATGGGGTGTTGAGTCCACTTCGTTGAGCAAGCAGTAGCTCTTGTCTATTACATATTTGGCTTATGGAAAGGTATCTGTGCTAATTTCAATCTCTGGTTTTATGCAGCACCCCAACTCACCTTTCCCCTTAAGCAAGCATAAGTTGGTTTTCTACATTTGAGACCCTATTCTGTTTTGTAATTCAGTTCCTGTGTAGCCAAGTTTACATTCCGTGTATTAGTGATATCTTATGATGTTTCTTTTTCTGTGTGACATATTTCACTTAGAATCATCGTACCTGAATCCACTCATTATGCTGCTACTGGCCTGATGACATAGATTTCATTGCTTAGTGGTATTGCATTGTACGTAAGTACCACAACTTCTTTATCCATTTTTCGCTTTCTGCAATATTGAACTTGTACCGTAAATGAGGTTCTTGTAAACAGAGCCGTCCCAAACTCTGGGGTGGCTGTGTCTTTTTGATTTTAATTTCCCTAATCTATAGGACCATAAGTGGAAGTGCCCTAGGCTCTGTTGCTTTGTTTTTTAGATGTTTCAGGAAACACCATACACTTCTCCAGAGTGGCTGTTGGCAATTTACATCCCGCCCATCAGCATAAGAAGGCTCCCAGTTCTCCATGGCCTGTCCTGCCTTTCTGGATTTTACAGTTTTTTCAGATGGCCCTTTTGACCGGGGGGCAGTGAGACTTCATTGTAGTGCAGATTTCCTTTGCAAGCTTGCTTGGTTGGCCAAAAAGGGCGTATGCGTTTTTTCCTGAATATATTCAGGAAAAAACGCATACGTCCTTTTTGTCCAAGTGCATCATTGTGGACGTTCTGCCTCTTTTCCTATGCTTTTCATGCAATTCCAGTCTACCTCCTGAAATCGGTTTCCTGCAATTCTGCCCCGCTTTCAAGTCCTCTTGGCACCCTTACTTCTATATATTTTTGGATGATAGCTGTCATTTATAACTCTGCAGGTTTGTGAATTACAGTGCCCCTGAGCTTCTTTCTTCAACTCGCTTTCTTGTGAGCTGGCCGCAACACCGCAGGATTGCTTCAGGCCCTAGTGTGGTTTCGGCATGGCTCGCTGAGCCTTTGGTTAATTCCTCTTCCTGGTGGGAAATGAGAGTTAAATTTGCCCGTCCAGACACCTCCAGCTAGTCTCTCATTGGTTCTCCCTATTCCTCTTCATTTTCCACAGAAATTGCAAACTGGGCCAAACAGGAGGTTAAAGGCACTGACTCTCCAAGTGGGGAGAGTGTTAGTAAAGCGTCTGGAATGTTGCACCCGAGTACCAGGGGACGAAAACTGAGACACATTTGAACACGTTTCCCGATCACACGGTGGATCATACTCTGGGTTCCACATGCATGTTTTAGCTGAAGGAAGAATCCCTTAAACCTGGAGAGTTGAGAACCATGGAATGGGTACCATGCAATATGACTTCAAAGGGTCTGCATTTGCTCACCGAACCTCACCAATCCTATCACTGCTGCGTTTATGCCGCTGTAAACACGCTTGATTCTCTTTCGGAGACATATAAATCCATAGTTTTTAAGATTCTTACTAGTCAGGTATATTCTTAGGCGTTTAATATGTGGTGTTGAGTCCACTTCGTTGAGCAAGCAGTAGCTCTTGTCTATTACATATTTGGCTTATGGAAATGTATCTGTGTTAATTTCAATCTCTGGTTTTATGCAGCACCCCAACTAAACTTTCCTCTTAAGCAAGCGTAAGTTGGTTTTCTTCATTTGAGACCCTATTCTGGTTTGTAATTCAGTTCCTGTGTAGCCATGTTTACATTCCGTGTATTAGTGATACCTTATGATGTTTCTTTTCTGTGTGATTTATTTCACTTAGAATCATCGTACCTGAATCCACTCATTATGCTGCTACTGGCCTGATGACATAGATTTCATTGCTGAGTGATATTGCATTGTACGTAAGTACCACAACTTCTTTATCCATTTTTCGCTTTCTGCGATATTGAACTTGTACCGTAAACGAGGTTCTTGTAAACAGAGCCGTCCCAAACTTGGGGTGGCTGTGTCTTTTTGATTTTAATTTCCCTAAGCTATAGGACCATAAGTGGAAGTGCCCTAGGCTCTGTTGCTTTGTTTTTTAGATATTTCAGGAAACACCATACACTTCTCCAGAGTGGCTGTTTGCAATTTACATCCCACCCATCAGCATAAGAAGGCTCCCAGTTCTCCATGGCCTGTCCTGCCTTTCTGGATTTTACACTTTTTTCAGATGGCCCTTTTGACCGGGGGGCAGTGAGACTTCATTGTAGTGCAGGTTTCCTTTGCAAGCTTGCTTGGTTGGCCAAAAAGGGCGTATGCGTTTTTTCCTGAATATATTCAGGAATATATTCAGGAAAAAATACATACGCCCTTTTTGGCCAAGTGCATCATTGTGGACGTTCTGCCTCTTTTCCTATGCTTTACATGCAATTCCAGTCTACCTCCTGAAATCGGTTTCCTGCAATTCTTCCCCGCTTTAAAGTCCTCTTGGCAGCCTTACTTCAATATATTTTTGGACGATAGCTGTCATTTATAACTCTGCAGGTTTGTGAATTACAGTGCCCCTGAGCTCCTTTCTTCAACTCGCTTTCTTGTGAGCTGGCCACAACACCGCAGGATTGCTTCAGGCCCTAGTGTGGTTCCAGCATGGCTCGCTGAGCCTTTGGTTAATTCCTCTTCCTCGTGGGAAATGAGAGTTAAATTTGCCCGTCCAGACACCTCCAGCTAGTCTCTCATTGGTTCTCCCTATTCCTGTTCATTTTCCACAAAAATTGCAAACTGGGCCAAACAGGAGGTTAAAGGCACTGACTCTCCAAGTGGGGAGAGTGTTAGTAAAGCGTCTGGAATGTTGCATCCGAGTACCAGGGGACGAAAACTGAGACACATTTGAACACGTTTCCCGATCACACGGTGGATCATACTCTGGGTTCCACATGCATGTTTTAGCTGAAGGAAGAATCCCTTAAACCTGGAGAGTTGAGACCCATGGAATGGGTACCATGCAATATGACTTCAAAGGGTCTGCATTTGCTCACCGAACCTCACCAATCCTATCACTGCTGCGTTTATGCCGCTGTACACACGCTGGATTCTCTTTCGGAGACATATAAATCCATAGGTTTTAAGATTCTTACTAGTCAGGTATATTCTTAGGCGTTTAATATGGGGTGTTGAGTCCACTTCGTTGAGCAAGCAGTAGCTCTTGTCTATTACATATTTGGCTTATGGAAAGGTATCTGTGCTAATTTCAATCTCTGGTTTTATGCAGCACCCCAACTCACCTTTCCCCTTAAGCAAGCATAAGTTGGTTTTCCACATTTGAGACCCTATTCTGTTTTGTAATTCAGTTCCTGTGTAGCCAAGTTTACATTCCGTGTATTAGTGATACCTTATGATGTTTCTTTTTCTGTGTGACTTATTTCACTTAGAATCATCGTACCTGAATCCACTCATTATGCTGCTACTGGCCTGATGACATAGATTTCATTGCTGAGTGATATTGCATTGTACGTAAGTACCACAACTTCTTTATCCATTTTTCGCTTTCTGCGATATTGAACTTGTACCATAAACGAGGTTCTTGTAAACACAGCCGTCCCAAATTTTGGGGTGGCTGTGTCTTTTTGATTTTAATTTCCCTAATCTATAGGACCATAAGTGGAAGTGCCCTAGGCTCTGTTGCTTTGTTTTTTAGATGTTTCAGGAAACACCATACACTTCTCCAGAGTGGCTGTTGGCAATTTACATCCCGCCCATCAACATAAGAAGGCTCCCAGTTCTCCATGGCCTGTCCTGCCTTTCTGGATTTTACAGGTTTTTCAGATGGCCCTTTTGACCGGGGGGCAGTGAGACTTCATTGTAGTGCAGATTTCCTTTGCAAGCTTGCTTGGTTGGCCAAAAAGGGCGTATGCGTTTTTTCCTGAATATATTCAGGAAAAAACGCATACGCCCTTTTTGGCCAAGTGCATCATTGTGGACGGTCTGCCTCTTTTCCTATGCTTTACATGCAATTCCAGTCTACCTCCTGAAATCGGTTTCCTGCAATTCCGCCCCGCTTTCAAGTCCTCTTGGCAGCCTTACTTCAATATATTTTTGGACGATAGCTGTCATTTATAACTCTGAAGGTTTGTGAATTACAGTGCCCCTGAGCTCCTTTCTTCAACTCGCTTTCTTGTGAGCTGGCCACAAACCGCAGGATTGCTTCAGGCCCTAGTGTGGTTCCGGAATGGCTCGCTGAGCCTTTGGTTAATTCCTCTTCCTGGTGGGAAATGAGAGTTAAATTTGCCCGTCCAGACACCTCCAGCTAGTCTCTCATTGGTTCTCCCTATTCCTGTTCATTTTCCGCAGAAATTGCAAACTGGGCCAAACAGGAGGTTAAAGGCACTGACTCTCCAAGTGGGGAGAGTGTTAGTAAAGCGTCTGGAATGTTGCACCCGAGTACCAGGGGACGAAAACTGAGACACATTTGAACACATTTCCCGATCACACGGTGGATCATACTCTGGGTTCCACATGCATGTTTTAGCTGAAGGAAGAATCCCTTAAACCTGGAGAGTTGAGACCCATGGAATGGGTACCATGCAATATGACTTCAAAGGGTCTGCATTTGCTCACCGAACCTCACCAATCCTATCACTGCTGCGTTTATGCCGCTGTACACACGCTGGATTCTCTTTCGGAGACATATAAATCCATAGGTTTTAAGATTCTTACTAGTCAGGTATATTCTTAGGCGTTTAATATGGGGTGTTGAGTCCACTTCGTTGAGCAAGCAGTAGCTCTTGTCTATTACATATTTGGCTTATGGAAAGGTATCTGTGCTAATTTCAATCTCTGGTTTTATGCAGCACCCCAACTCACCTTTCCCCTTAAGCAAGCATAAGTTGGTTTTCCACATTTGAGACCCTATTCTGTTTTGTAATTCAGTTCCTGTGTAGCCAAGTTTACATTCCGTGTATTAGTGATACCTTATGATGTTTCTTTTTCTGTGTGACTTATTTCACTTAGAATCATCGTACCTGAATCCACTCATTATGCTGCTACTGGCCTGATGACATAGATTTCATTGCTGAGTGATATTGCATTGTACGTAAGTACCACAACTTCTTTATCCATTTTTCGCTTTCTGCGATATTGAACTTGTACCATAAACGAGGTTCTTGTAAACAGAGCCGACCCAAACTTTGGGGTGGCTGTGTCTTTTTGATTTTAATTTCCCTAAGCTATAGGACCATAAGTGGAAGTGCCCTAGGCTCTGTTGCTTTGTTTTTTAGATGTTTAAGGAAACACCATACACTTCTCCAGAGTGGCTGTTGGCAATTTACATCCCGCCCATCAGCATAAGAAGGCTCCCAGTTCTCCATGGCCTGTCCTGCCTTTCTGGATTTTACAGGTTTTTCAGATGGCCCTTTTGACCGGGGGGCAGTGAGACTTCATTGTAGTGCAGATTTCCTTTGCAAGCTTGCTTGGTTGGCCAAAAAGGGCTTATGCGTTTTTTCCTGAATATATTCAGGAAAAAACGCATACGCCCTTTTTGGCCAAGTGCATCATTGTGGACGGTCTGCCTCTTTTCCTATGCTTTACATGCAATTCCAGTCTACCTCCTGAAATCGGTTTACTGCAATTCTGCCCTGCTTTCAAGTCCTCTTGGCAGCCTTACTTCAATATATTTTTGGACGATAGCTGTCATTTATAACTCTGAAGGTTTGTGAATTACAGTGCCCCTGAGCTCCTTTTTTCAACTGGCTTTCTTGTGAGCTGGCCGCAACACCGCAGGATTGCTTCAGGCCCTAGTGTGGTTCCGGCATGGCTCGCTGAGCCTTTGGTTAATTCCTCTTCCTGGTGGGAAATGAGAGTTAAATTTGCCCGTCCAGACACCTCCAGCTAGTCTCTCATTGGTTCTCCCTATTCCTGTTCATTTTCCACAGAAATTGCAAACTGGGCCAAACAGGAGGTTAAAGGCACTGACTCTCCAAGTGGGGAGAGTGTTAGTAAAGCGTCTGGAATGTTGCACCCGAGTACCAGGGGACGAAAACTGAGACACATTTGAACACGTTTCCCGATCACACGGTGGATCATACTCTGGGTTCCACATGCATGTTTTAGCTGAAGGAAGAATCCCTTAAACCTGGAGAGTTGAGAACCATGGAATGGGTACCATGCAATATGACTTCAAAGGGTCTGTATTTGCTCACCGAACCTCACCAATCCTATCACTGCTGCGTTTATGCCGCTGTACACATGCTGGATTCTCTTTCGGAGACATATAAATCCATAGGTTTTAAGATTCTTACTAGTCAGGTATATTCTTAGGCGTTTAATATGGGGTGTTGAGTCCACTTCGTTGAGCAAGCAGTAGCTCTAGTCTATTACATATTTTGCTTATGGAAAGGTATCTGTGCTAATTTCAATCTCTGGTTTTATGCAGCACCCCAACTCACCTTTCCCCTTAAGCAAGCATAAGTTGGTTTTCTACATTTGAGACCCTATTCTGTTTTGTAATTCAGTTCCTGTGTAGCCAAGTTTACATTCCGTGTATTAGTGATACCTTATGATGTTTCCTTTTCTGTGTGACTTATTTCACTTAGAATCATCGTACCTGAATCCACTCATTATGCTGCTACTGGCCTGATGACATAGATTTCATTGCTGAGTGATATTGCATTGTACGTAAGTACCACAACTTCTTTATCCATTTTTCGCTTTCTGCGATATTGAACTTGTACCGTAAACGAGGTTCTTGTAAACAGAGCCTTCCCAAACTTTGGGGAGGCTGTTTCTTTTTGATTTTAATTTCCCTAATCTATAGGACCAAAAATGGAAGTGCCCTAGGCTCTGTTGCTTTGTTTTTCAGATGTTTCAGGAAACACCATACACTTCTCCAGAGTGGCTGTTGGAAATTTACATCCCGCACATCAGTCTAACTAGGCTCCCAGTTCTCCATGACCTGTCCTGCCTTTCTGGATTTTACACTTTTTTCAGATGGCCCTTTTGACTGGGGGGCAGTGAGACTTCATTGTAGTGCAGATTTCCTTTGCAAGCTTGCTTGTTGGCCAAAAAGGGCATATGCGTTTTTTCCTGAATATATTCAGGAAAAAAAGCATACGTCCTTTTTGGCCAAGTGCATCATTGTGGACGTTCTGCCTCTTTTCCTATGCTTTACATGCAATTCCAGTCTACCTCCTGAAATCGGTTTCCTGCAATTCTTCCCCGCTTTCAAGTCCTCTTGGCAGCCTTACTTCAATATATTTTTGGACGATAGCTGTCATTTATAACTCTGAAGGTTTGTGAATTACAGTGCCCCTGAGCTCCTTTCTTCAACTCGCTTTCTTGTGAGCAGGCCACAACACCGCAGGATTGCTTCAGGCCCTAGTGTGGTTCCAGCATGGCTCGCTGAGCCTTTGGTTAATTCCTCTTCCTGGTGGGAAATGAGAGTTAAATTTGCCCGTCCAGACACCTCCAGCTAGTCTCTCATTGGTTCTCCCTATTCCTGTTCATTTTCCACAAAAATTGCAAACTGGGCCAAATAGGAGGTTAAAGGCACTGACTCTCCAAGTGGGGAGAGTGTTAGTAAAGCGTCTGGAATGTTGCATCAAAGTACCAGGGGACAAAAACTGAGACACATTTGAACACGTTTCCCGATCACACGGTGGATCATACTCTGGGTTCCACATGCATGTTTTAGCTGAAGGAAGAATCCCTTAAACCTGGAGAGTTGAGACGCATGGAATGGGTACCATGCAATATGACTTCAAAGGGTCTGCATTTGCTCACCGAACCTCACCAATCCTATCACTGCTGCGTTTATGCCGCTGTACACATGCTTGATTCTCTTTCGGAGACATATAAATCCATAGGTTTTAAGATTCTTACTAGTCAGGTATATTCTTAGGCGTTTAATATGGGGTGTTGAGTCCACTTCGTTGAGGAAGCAGTAGCTCTTGTCTATTACATATTTGGCTTATGGAAAGGTATCTGTGCTAATTTCAATCTCTGGTTTTATGCAGCACCCCAACTCACCTTTCCCCTTAAGCAAGCATAAGTTGGTTTTCTACATTTGAGACCCTATTCTGTTTTGTAATTCAGTTCCTGTGTAGCCAACTTTACATTCCGTGTATTATTGATACCTTATGATGTTTCCTTTTCTCTGTGACTTATTTCACTTAGAATCATCGTACCTGAATCCACTCATTATGCTGCTACTGGCCTGATGACATAGATTTCATTGCTGAGTGATATTGCATTGTACGTAAGTACCGCAACTTCTTTATCCATTTTTCGCTTTCTGCGATATTGAACTTGTACCGTAAACGAGGTTCTTGTAAACAGAGCCGTCCCAAACTTTGGGGTGGCTGTGTCTTTTTGATTTTAATTTCCCTAATCTATAGGACCATAAGTGGAAGTGCCCTAGGCTCTGTTGCTTTGTTTTTTAGATGTTTCAGGAAACACCATACACTTCTCCAGAGTGGCTGTTGGCAATTTACATCCCGCCCATCAGCATAAGAAGGCTCCCAGTTCTCCATGGCCTGTCCTGCCTTTCTGGATTTTACAGTTTTTTCAGATGGCCCTTTTGACCGGGGGGCAGTGAGACTTCATTATAGTGCAGATTTCCTTTGCAAGATTGCTTGGTTGGCCAAAAAGGACGTATGCGTTTTTTCCTGAATATATTCAGGAAAAAACGCATACGCCCTTTTTGGCCAAGTGCATCATTGTGGACGTTCTGCCTCTTTTCCTATGCTTTACATGCAATTCCAGTCTACCTCCTGAAATCGGTTTCCTGCAATTCTGCCCCGCTTTCAAGTCCTCTTTCCAGCCTTACTTCAATATATTTTTGGATGATAGCTGTCATTTATAACTCTGCAGGTTTGTGAATGACAGTGCCCCTGAGCTCCTTTCTTCAACTCGCTTTCTTGTGAGCTGGCCGCAACACCGCAGGATTGCTTCAGGCCCTAGTGTGGTTCCGGCATGGCTCGCTGAGCCTTTGGTTAATTCCTCTTCCTGGTGGGAAATGAGAGTTAAATTTGCCCGTCCAGACACCTCCAGCTAGTCTCTCATTGTTTCTCCCCATTCCTGTTCATTTTCCGCAGAAATTGCAAACTGGACCAAACAGGAGGTTAAAGGCACTGACTCTCCAAGTGGGGAGAGTGTTAGTAAAGCGTCTGGAATGTTGCACCTGAGTACCAGGGGACAAAAACTGAGACACATTTGAACACGTTTCCCGATCACACGGTGGATCATACTCTGGGTTCCACATGCATGTTTTAGCTGAAGGAAGAATCCCTTAAACCTGGAGAGTTGAGACCCATGGAATGGGTACCATGCAATATGACTTCAAAGGGTCTGCATTTGCTCACCGAACCTCACCAATCCTATCACTGCTGCGTTTATGCCGCTGTACACACGCTGGATTCTCTTTCGGAGACATATAAATCCATAGGTTTTAAGATTCTTACTAGTCAGGTATATTCTTAGGCGTTTAATATGGGGTGTTGAGTCCACTTCGTTGAGCAAGCAGTAGCTCTTGTCTATTACATATTTGGCTTATGGAAAGGTATCTGTGCTAATTTCAATCTCTGGTTTTATGCAGCACCCCAACTCACCTTTCCCCTTAAGCAAGCATAAGTTGGTTTTCTACATTTGAGACCCTATTCTGTTTTGTAATTCAGTTCCTGTGTAGCCAAGTTTACATTCCGTGTATTAGTGATACCTTATGATGTTTCCTTTTCTCTGTGACTTATTTCACTTAGAATCATCGTACCTGAATCCACTCATTATGCTGCTACTGGCCTGATGACATAGATTTCATTGCTGAGTGATATTGCATTGTACGTAAGTACCGCAACTTCTTTATCCATTTTTCGCTTTCTGCGATATTGAACTTGTACCGTAAACGAGGTTCTTGTAAACATAGCCGTCCTAAACTTTGGGGTGGCTGTGTCTTTTTGATTTTAATTTCCCTAATCTATAGGACCATAAGTGGAAGTGCCCTAGGCTCTGTTGCTTTGGTTTTTTAGATGTTTCAGGAAACACCATACACTTCTCCAGAGTGGCTGTTGGCAATTTACATCCCGCCCATCAGCATAATAAGGCTCCCAGTTCTCCATGGCCTGTCCTGCCTTTCTGGATTTTACACTTTTTTCAGATGGCCCTTTTGACCGGGGGGCAGTGAGACTTCATTGTAGTGCAGATTTCCTTTGCAAGCTTGCTTGGTTGGCCAAAAAGGGCATATGCGTTTTTTCCTGAATATATTCAGGAAAAAACGCATACGCCCTTTTTGGCCAAGTGCATCATTGTGGACGTTCTGCCTCTTTTCCTATGCTTTACATGCAATTCCAGTCTACCTCCTGAAATCGGTTTCCTGCAATTCTGCCCCGCTTTCAAGTCCTCTTGGCAGCCTTACTTCAATATATTTTTGGACGATAGCTGTCATTTATAACTCTGAAGCTTTGTGAATTACAGTGCCCCTGAGCTCCTTTTTTCAACTGGCTTTTTTGTGAGCTGGCCGCAACACCGCAGGATTGCTTCAGGCCCTAGTGTGGTTCCGGCATGGCTCGCTGAGCCTTTGGTTAATTCCTCTTCCTGGTGGGAAATGAGAGTTAAATTTGCCCGTCCAGACACCTCCAGCTAGTCTCTCATTGGTTCTCCCTATTCCTGTTCATTTTCCGCAGAAATTGCAAACTGGGCCAAACAGGAGGTTAAAGGCACTGACTCTCCAAGTGGGGAGAGTGTTAGTAAAGCGTCTGGAATGTTGCACCCGAGTACCAGGGGAGGAAAACTGAGACACATTTGAACACGTTTCCCGATCACACGGTGGATCATACTCTGGGTTCCACATGCATGTTTTAGCTGAAGGAAGAATCCCTTAAACCTGGAGAGTTGAGACCCATGGAATGGGTACCATGCAATATGACTTCAAAGGGTCTGCATTTGCTCACCGAACCTCACCAATCCTATCACTGCTGCGTTTATGCCGCTGTACACACGCTGGATTCTCTTTTGGAGACATATAAATCCATAGGTTTTAAGATTCTTACTAGTCAGGTATATTCTTAGGCGTTTAATATGGGGTGTTGAGTCCACTTCGTTGAGGAAGCAGTAGCTCTTGTCTATTACATATTTGACTTATGGAAAGGTATCTGTGCTAATTTCAATCTCTGGTTTTATGCAGCACCCCAACTCACCTTTCCCCTTAAGCAAGCATAAGTTGGTTTTCTACATTTGAGACCCTATTCTGTTTTGTAATTCAGTTCCTGTGTAGCCAAGTTTTCATTTCGTGTATTAGTGATACCTTATGATGTTTCCTTTTCTGTGTGACTTATTTCACTTAGAATCATCGTACCTGAATCCACTCATTATGCTGCTACTGGCCTGATGACATAGATTTCATTGCTGAGTGATATTGCATTGTACGTAAGTACCGCAACTTCTTTATCCATTTTTCGCTTTCTGCGATATTGAACTTGTACCGTAAACGAGGTTCTTGTAAACAGAGCCTTCCCAAACTTTGGGGAGGCTGTGTCTTTTTGATTTTAATTTCCCTAATCTATAGGACCAAAAATGGAAGTGCCCTAGGCTCTGTTGCTTTGTTTTTCAGATGTTTCAGGAAACACCATACACTTCTCCAGAGTGGCTGTTGGCAATTTACATCCCGCCCATCAGCATAACAAGGCTCCCAGTTCTCCATGGCCTGTCCTGCTTTTCTGGATTTTACACTTATTTCAGATGGCCCTTTTGACCGGGGGGCAGTGAGACTTCATTGTAGTGCAGATTTCCTTTGCAAGCTTGCTTGGGTGGCCAAAAAGGGCGTATGCGATTTTTCCTGAATATATTCAGGAAAAAACGCATACGCCCTTTTTGGCCAAGTGCATCATTGTGGACGTTCTGCCTCTTTTCCTATGCTTTACATCCAATTCCAGTCTACCTCCTGAAATCGGTTTCCTGCAATTCTGCCCCGCTTTCAAGTCCTCTTGGCAGCCTTACTTCAATATATTTTTGGACGATAGCTGTCATTTATAACTCTGCAGGTTTGTGAATTACAGTGCCCCTGAGCTCCTTTCTTCAACTCGCTTTCTTGTGAGCTGGCCACAACACCGCAGGATTGCTTCAGGCCTAGTGTGGTTCCGGCATGGCTCGCTGAGCCTTTGGTTAATTCCTCTTCCTGGTGGGAAATGAGAGTTAAATTTGCCCGTCCAGACACCTCCAGCTAGTCTCTCATTGGTTCTCCCTATTCCTGTTCATTTTCCGCAGAAATTGCAAACTGGGCCAAATAGGAGGTTAAAGGCACTTACTCTCCAAGTGGGGAGAGTGTTAGTAAAGCGTCTGGAATGTTGCACCCGAGTACCAGGGGACGAAACCTGAGACACATTTGAACACGTTTCCCGATCACACGGTGGATCATACTCTGGGTTCCACATGCATGTTTTAGCTGAAGGAAGAATCCCTTAAACCTGGAGAGTTGAGACCCATGGAATGGGTACCATGCAATATGACTTCAAAGGGTCTGCATTTGCTCACCGAACCTCACCAATCCTATCACTGCTGCGTTTATGCCGCTGTACACACGCTGGATTCTCTTTCGGAGACATATAAATCCATAGGTTTTAAGATTCTTACTAGTCAGGTATATTCTTAGGCGTTTAATATGGGGTGTTGAGTCCACTTCGTTGAGCAAGCAGTAGCTCTTGTCTATTACATATTTGGCTTATGGAAAGGTATCTGTGTTAATTTCAATCTCTGGTTTTATGCAGCACCCAACTCACCTTTCCCCTTAAGCAAGCATAAGTTGGTTTTCTACATTTGAGACCCTATTCTGTTTTGTAATTCAGTTCCTGTGTAGCCAAGTTTACATTCCGTGTATTAGTGATACCTTATGATGTTTCTTTTTCTGTGTGACTTATTTCACTTAGAATCATCGTACCTGATTTCACTCATTATGCTGCTACTGGCCTGATGACATAGATTTTATTGCTGAGTGGTATTGCATTGTACGTAAGTACCACAACTTCTTTATCCATTTTTCGCTTTCTGCAATATTGAACTTGTACCGTAAATGAGGTTCTTGTAAACAGAGCCGTCCCAAACTTTGGGGTGGCTGTGTCTTTTAGATTTTAATTTCCCTAATCTATAGGACCATAAGTGGAAGTGCCCTAGGCTCTGTTGCTTTGTTTTTTAGATGTTTCAGGAAACACCATACACTTCTCCAGAGTGGCTGTTGGCAATTTACATCCCGCCCATCAGCATAACAAGGCTCCCAGTTCTCCATGGCCTGTCCTGCCTTTCTGGATTTTACACTTTTTTCAGATGGCCCTTTTGACCGGGGGGCAGTGAGACTTCATTGTAGTGCAGATTTCCTTTGCAAGCTTGCTTCCTTGGCCAAAAAGGGCATATGCGTTTTTTCCTGAATGTATTCAGGAAAAAACGCATACGCCCTTTTTGGCCAAGTGCATCATTGAGGACGTTCTGCCTCTTTTCCTATGCTTTACATGCAATTCCAGTCTACCTCCTGAAATCGGTTTCCTGCAATTCTGCCCCGCTTTCAAGTCCTCTTGGCAGCCTTACTTCAATATATTTTTGGACGATAGCTGTCATGTATAACTCTGCAGGTTTGTGAATGACAGTGCCCCTGAGCTCCTTTCTTCAACTCGCTTTCTTGTGAGCTGGCCGCAACACCGCAGGATTGCTTCAGGCCCTAGTGTGGTTCCGGCATGGCTCGCTGAGCCTTTGGTTAATTCCTCTTCCTGGTGGGAAATGAGAGTTAAATTTGCCCGTCCAGACACCTCCAGCTAGTCTGTCATTGGTTCTCCCTATTCCTGTTAATTTTCCACAGAAATTGCAAACTGGGCCAAACAGGAGGTTAAAGGCACTGACTCTCCAAGTGGGGAGAGTGTTAGTAAAGCGTCTGGAATGTTGCACCCGAGTACCAGGGGACGAAAACTGAGACACATATGAACACGTTTCCCGATCACACGGTAGATCATACTCTGGGTTCCACATGCATGTTTTAGCTGAAGGAAGAATCCCTTACCTGGAGAGTTGAGACGCATGGAATGGGTCCCATGCAATATGACTTCAAAGGGTCTGCATTTGCTCACCGAACCTCACCAATCCTATCACTGCTGCGTTTATGCCGCTGTACACACGCTTGATTCTCTTTCGGAGACATATAAATCCATACGCTTTAAGATTCTTACTAGTCAGGTATATTCTTAGGCGTTTAATATGGGGTGTTGAGTCCACTTCGTTGAGCAAGCAGTAGCTCTTGTCTATTACATATTTGGCTTATGGAAAGGTATCTGTGCTAATTTCAATCTCTGGTTTTATGCAGCACCCCAACTCACCTTTCCCCTTAAGCAAGCATAAGTTGGTTTTCTACATTTGAGACCCTATTCTGTTTTGTAATTCAGTTCCTGTGTAGGCAAGTTTACATTCCGTGTATTAGTGATACCTTATGATGTTTCTTTTTCTGTGTGACTTATTTCACTTAGAATCATCGTACCTGCATCCACTCATTATGCTGCTACTGGCCTGATGACATAGATTTCATTGCTGAGTGGTATTGCATTGTACGTAAGTACCACAACTTCTTTATCCATTTCTCGCTTTCTGCAATATTGAACTTGTACCGTAAATGAGGTTCTTGTAAACAGAGCCGTCCCAAATTTTGGGGTGGCTGTGTCTTTTTGATTTTAATTTCCCTAATCTATAGGACCATAAGTGGAAGGGCCCTAGGCTCTGTTGCTTTGTTTTTTAGATGTTTCAGGAAACACCATACACTTCTGCAGAGTGGCTGTTGGCAATTTACATCCCACCCATCAGCATAAGAAGGCTCCCAGTTCTCCATGGCCTGTCCTGCCTTTCTGGATTTTACAATTTTTTCAGATGGCATTTTGACCGGGGGGCAGTGAGACTTCATTGTAGTGCAGATTTCCTTTGCAAGCTTGCTTCGTTGGCCAAAAAGGGCGTATGCGTTTTTTCCTGAATATATTCAGGAATATATTTAGGAAAAAACGCATACGCCCTTTTTGGCCAAGTGCATCATTGTGGACGTTCTGCCTCTTTTCCTATGCTTTACATGCAATTCCAGTCCACCTCCTGAAATCGGTTTACTGCAATTCTGCCCCGCTTTCAAGTCCTTTTGGCAGCCTTACTTCAATATATATTTGGACGATAGCTGTCATTTATAACTCTGAAGGTTTGTGAATTACAGTGCCCCTGAGCTCCTTTTTTCAACTGGCTTTCTTGTGAGCTGGCCGCAACTCCGCAGGATTGCTTCAGGCCCTAGTGTGGTTCCGGCATGGCTCGCTGAGCCTTTTGTTAATTCCTCTTCCTGGTGGGAAATGAGAGTTAAATTTGCCCGTTCAGACACCTCCAGCTAGTCTCTCATTGGTTCTCCCTATTCCCGTTCATTTTCCGCAGAAATTGCACACTGGGCCAAACAGGAGGTTAAAGGCGCAGACTCTCCAAGTGGGGAGAGTGTTAGTAAAGCGTCTGGAATGTTGCACCCGAGTACCAGGGGACGAAAACTGAGACACATTTGAACACGTTTCCCGATCACATGGTGGATCATACTCTGGGTTCCACATGCATGTTTTAGCTGAAGGAAGAATGCCTTAAACCTGGAGAGTTGAGAACCATGGAATGGGTACCATGCAATATGACTTCAAAGGGTCTGCATTTGCTCACCGAACCTCACCAATCCTATCACTGCTGCGTTTATGCCGCTGTACACACATTGGATTCTCTTTCGGAGACATATAAATCCATAGGTTTTAAGATTATTACTAGTCAGGTATATTCTTAGGCGTTTAATATGGGGTGTTGAGTCCACTTCGTTGAGCAAGCAGTAGCTCTTGTCTATTACATATTTGACTTATGGAAAGGTATCTATGCTAATTTCAATCTCTGGTTTTATGCAGCACCCCAACTCACCTTTCCCCTTAAGCAAGCATAAGTTGGTTTTCTACATTTGAGACCCTATTCTGTTTTGTAATTCAGTTCCTGTGTAGCCAAGTTTACATTCCGTGTATTAGTGATACCTTATGATGTTTCTTTTTCTGTGTGACTTATTTTACTTAGAATCATCGTACCTGAATCCATTCATTATGCTGCTACTGGCCTGATGACATAGATTTCATTGCTGTGTGATATTGCATTGTACGTAAGTACCACAACTTCTTTATCCATTTTTCGCTTTCTGCGATATTGAACTTGTACCGTAAATGAGGTTCTTGTAAACATAGCCATCCCAAACTTTGGGGTGGCTGTGTCTTTTTGATTTTAATTTCCCTAATCTATAGGATCATAAGTGGAAGTGCCCTAGGCTCTGTTGCTTTGGTTTTTTAGATGTTTCAGGAAACACCATACACTTCTCCAGAGTGGCTGTTGGCAATTTACATGCCGCCCATCAGCATAACAAGGCTCCCAGTTCTCCATGGCCTGTCCTGCCTTTCTGGATTTTACACTTTTTTCAGATGGCCCTTTTGACAGGGGGACAGTGAGACTTCATTGTAGTGCAAATTTCCTTTGCAAGCTTGCTTGGTTGGCCAAAAAGGGCGTATGCGTTTTTTCCTGAATATATTCAGGAAAAAACGCATACGCCCTTTTTGGCCAAGTGCATCATTGTGGACGTTCTGCCTCTTTTCCTATGCTTTACATGCAATTCCAGTCTACCTCCTGAAATCGGTTTCCTGCAATTCTGCCCCGCTTTCAAGTCCTCTTGGCAGCCTTACTTCAATATATTTTTGGACGATAGCTGTCATTTATAACTCTGCATGTTTGGGAATTACAGGGTCCCTGAGCTCCTTTCTTCAACTCGATTTCTTGTGAGCTGGCCGCAACACCGCAGGATTGCTTCAGGCCCTAGTGTGGTTCCGGCATGGCTCGCTGAGCCTTTGGTTAATTCCTCTTCCTGGTGGGAAATGAGAGTTAAATTTGCCCGTCCAGACACCTCCAGCTAGTCTCTCATTGGTTCTCCCTATTCCTGTACATTTTCCGCAGAAATTGCACACTGGGCCAAACAAGAGGATAAAGGCGCTGACTCTCCAAGTGGGGAGAGTGTTAGTAAAGCGTCTGGAATGTTGCACCCGAGTACCAGGGGACGAAAACTGAGACACATTTGAAAACGTTTCCCGATCACATGGTGGATCATACTCTGGGTTCCACATGCATGTTTTAGCTGAAGGAAGAATCCCATAAACCTGGAGAGTTGAGACGCATGGAATGGGTACCATGCAATATGACTTCAAAGGGTCTGCATTTGCTCACCGAACCTCACGAATCCTATCACTGCTGCGTTTATGCCGCTGTACACACGCTGGATTCTCTTTCAGAGACATATAAATCCATAGGTTTTAAGATTCTTACTAGTCAGGTATATTCTTAGGCGTTTAATATGGGGTGTTGAGTCCACTTCGTTGAGCAAGCAGTAGCTCTTGTCTATTACATATTTGGCTTATGGAAATGTATCTGTGCTAATTTCAATCTCTGGTTTTATGCAGCACCCCAACTCACCTTTCCCCTTAAGCAAGCATAAGTTGGTTTTCTACATTTGAGACCCTATTCTGTTTTGTAATTCAGTTCCTGTGTAGCCAAGTTTACATTCTGTGTATTAGTGATACCTTATGATGTTTCTTTTTCTGTGTGACTTATTTCACTTAGAATCATCGTACCTGAATCCACTCATTATGCTGCTACTGGCCTGATGACATAGATTTCATTGCTGAGTGATATTGCATTGTATGTAAGTACCACAACTTCTTTATCCATTTTTCGCTTTCTGCGATATTGAACTTGTACCGTAAACGAGGTTCTTGTAAACAGAGCCGTCCCGAACTTTGGGGTGGCTGTGTCTTTTTGATTTTAATTTCCATAAGCTATAGGACCATAAGTGGAAGTGCCCTAGGCTCTGTTGCTTTGTTTTTTAGATATTTCAGGAAACACCATACACTTCTCCAGAGTGGCTGTTTGCAATTTACATCCCACCCATCAGCATAAGAAGGGTCCCAGTTCTCCATGGCCTGTCCTGCCTTTCTGGATTTTACACTTTTTTCAGATGGCCCTTTTGACCGGGGGGCAGTGAGACTTCATTTTAGTGCAGATTTCCTTTGCAAGCTTGCTTGGTTGGCCAAAAAGGGCGTATGCGTTTTTTCCTGAATATATTCAGGAAAAAACGCATACGCCCTTTTTGGCCAAGTGCATCATTGTGGACGTTCTGCCTCTTTTCCTATGCTTTTCATGCAATTCCAGTCTACCTCCTGAAATCGGTTTCCTGCAATTCTGCCCCGCTTTCAAGTCCTCTTGGCAGCCTTACTTCAATATATTTTTGGATGATAGCTGTCATTTATAACTCTGCAGGTTTGTGAATTACAGTGCCCCTGAGCTTCTTTCTTCAACTCGCTTTCTTGTGAGCTGGCCGCAACACCGCAGGATTGCTTCAGGCCCTAGTGTAGTTTCGGAATGGCTCACTGAGCCTTTGGTTAATTCCTCTTCCTGGTGGGAAATGAGAGTTAAATTTGCCCGTCCAGACACCTCCAGCTAGTCTCTCATTGGTTCTCCCTATTCCTGTTCATTTTCCGCAGAAATTGCAAACTGGGCCAAACAGGAGGTTAAAGGAACTGACTCTCCAAGTGGGGAGAGTGTTAGTAAAGCATCTGGAATGTTGCACCCGAGTACCAGGGGACGAAAACTGAGACACATTTGAACACGTTTCCCGATCACACGGTGGATCATACTCTGGGTTCCACATGCATGTTTTAGCTGAAGGAAGAATCCCTTAAACCTGGAGAGTTGAGACCCATGGAATGGGTACCATGCAATATGACTTCAAAGGGTCTGCATTTGCTCACCGAACCTCACCAATCCTATCACTGCTGCGTTTATGCCGCTGTACACATGCTGGATTCTCTTTCGGAGACATATAAATCCATAGGTTTTAAGATTCTTACTAGTCAGGTATATTCTTAGGCGTTTAATATGGGGTGTTGAGTCCACTTCGTTGAGCAAGCAGTAGCTCTTGTCTATTACATATTTGGCTTATGGAAAGGTATCTGTGTTAATTTCAATCTCTGGTTTTATGCAGCACCCAACTCACCTTTCCCCTTAAGCAAGCATAAGTTGGTTTTCTACATTTGAGACCCTATTCTGTTTTGTAATTCAGTTCCTGTGTAGCCAAGTTTACATTCCGTGTATTAGTGATACCTTATGATGTTTCTTTTTCTGTGTGACTTATTTCACTTAGAATCATCGTACCTGATTTCACTCATTATGCTGCTACTGGCCTGATGACATAGATTTTATTGCTGAGTGGTATTGCATTGTACGTAAGTACCACAACTTCTTTATCCATTTTTCGCTTTCTGCAATATTGAACTTGTACCGTAAATGAGGTTCTTGTAAACAGAGCCGTCCCAAACTTTGGGGTGGCTGTGTCTTTTTGATTTTAATTTCCCTAATCTATAGGACCATAAGTGGAAGTGCCCTAGGCTCTGTTGCTTTGTTTTTTAGATGTTTCAGGAAACACCATACACTTCTCCAGAGTGGCTGTTGGCAATTTACATCCCGCCCATCAGCATAACAAGGCTCCCAGTTCTCCATGGCCTGTCCTGCCTTTCTGGATTTTACACTTTTTTCAGATGGCCCTTTTGACCGGGGGGCAGTGAGACTTCATTTTAGTGCAGATTTCCTTTGCAAGCTTGCTTCCTTGGCCAAAAAGGGCATATGCGTTTTTTCCTGAATGTATTCAGGAAAAAACGCATACGCCCTTTTTGGCCAAGTGCATCATTGAGGACGTTCTGCCTCTTTTCCTATGCTTTACATGCAATTCCAGTCTACCTCCTGAAATCGGTTTCCTGCAATTCTGCCCCGCTTTCAAGTCCTCTTGGCAGCCTTACTTCAATATATTTTTGGACGATAGCTGTCATGTATAACTCTGCAGGTTTGTGAATGACAGTGCCCCTGAGCTCCTTTCTTCAACTCGCTTTCTTGTGAGCTGGCCGCAACACCGCAGGATTGCTTCAGGCCCTAGTGTGGTTCCGGCATGGCTCGCTGAGCCTTTGGTTAATTCCTCTTCCTGGTGGGAAATGAGAGTTAAATTTGCCCGTCCAGACACCTCCAGCTAGTCTGTCATTGGTTCTCCCTATTCCTGTTAATTTTCCACAGAAATTGCAAACTGGGCCAAACAGGAGGTTAAAGGCACTGACTCTCCAAGTGGGGAGAGTGTTAGTAAAGCGTCTGGAATGTTGCACCCGAGTACCAGGGGACGAAAACTGAGACACATATGAACACGTTTCCCGATCACACGGTAGATCATACTCTGGGTTCCACATGCATGTTTTAGCTGAAGGAAGAATCCCTTACCTGGAGAGTTGAGACGCATGGAATGGGTCCCATGCAATATGACTTCAAAGGGTCTGCATTTGCTCACCGAACCTCACCAATCCTATCACTGCTGCGTTTATGCCGCTGTACACACGCTTGATTCTCTTTCGGAGACATATAAATCCATACGCTTTAAGATTCTTACTAGTCAGGTATATTCTTAGGCGTTTAATATGGGGTGTTGAGTCCACTTCGTTGAGCAAGCAGTAGCTCTTGTCTATTACATATTTGGCTTATGGAAAGGTATCTGTGCTAATTTCAATCTCTGGTTTTATGCAGCACCCCAACTCACCTTTCCCCTTAAGCAAGCATAAGTTGGTTTTCTACATTTGAGACCCTATTCTGTTTTGTAATTCAGTTCCTGTGTAGGCAAGTTTACATTCCGTGTATTAGTGATACCTTATGATGTTTCTTTTTCTGTGTGACTTATTTCACTTAGAATCATCGTACCTGAATCCACTCATTATGCTGCTACTGGCCTGATGACATAGATTTCATTGCTGAGTGGTATTGCATTGTACGTAAGTACCACAACTTCTTTATCCATTTTTCGCTTTCTGCAATATTGAACTTGTACCGTAAATGAGGTTCTTGTAAACAGAGCCGTCCCAAATTTTGGGGTGGCTGTGTCTTTTTGATTTTAATTTCCCTAATCTATAGGACCATAAGTGGAAGGGCCCTAGGCTCTGTTGCTTTGTTTTTTAGATGTTTCAGGAAACACCATACACTTCTGCAGAGTGGCTGTTGGCAATTTACATCCCACCCATCAGCATAAGAAGGCTCCCAGTTCTCCATGGCCTGTCCTGCCTTTCTGGATTTTACAATTTTTTCAGATGGCATTTTGACCGGGGGGCAGTGAGACTTCATTGTAGTGCAGATTTCCTTTGCAAGCTTGCTTCGTTGGCCAAAAAGGGCGTATGCGTTTTTTCCTGAATATATTCAGGAATATATTTAGGAAAAAACGCATACGCCCTTTTTGGCCAAGTGCATCATTGTGGACGTTCTGCCTCTTTTCCTATGCTTTACATGCAATTCCAGTCCACCTCCTGAAATCGGTTTACTGCAATTCTGCCCCGCTTTCAAGTCCTTTTGGCAGCCTTACTTCAATATATATTTGGACGATAGCTGTCATTTATAACTCTGAAGGTTTGTGAATTACAGTGCCCCTGAGCTCCTTTTTTCAACTGGCTTTCTTGTGAGCTGGCCGCAACACCGCAGGATTGCTTCAGGCCCTAGTGTGGTTCCGGCATGGCTCGCTGAGCCTTTTGTTAATTCCTCTTCCTGGTGGGAAATGAGAGTTAAATTTGCCCGTTCAGACACCTCCAGCTAGTCTCTCATTGGTTCTCCCTATTCCCGTTCATTTTCCGCAGAAATTGCACACTGGGCCAAACAGGAGGTTAAAGGCGCAGACTCTCCAAGTGGGGAGAGTGTTAGTAAAGCGTCTGGAATGTTGCACCCGAGTACCAGGGGACGAAAACTGAGACACATTTGAACACGTTTCCCGATCACATGGTGGATCATACTCTGGGTTCCACATGCATGTTTTAGCTGAAGGAAGAATGCCTTAAACCTGGAGAGTTGAGAACCATGGAATGGGTACCATGCAATATGACTTCAAAGGGTCTGCATTTGCTCACCGAACCTCACCAATCCTATCACTGCTGCGTTTATGCCGCTGTACACACACTGGATTCTCTTTCGGAGACATATAAATCCATAGGTTTTAAGATTATTACTAGTCAGGTATATTCTTAGGCGTTTAATATGGGGTGTTGAGTCCACTTCGTTGAGCAAGCAGTAGCTCTTGTCTATTACATATTTGACTTATGGAAAGGTATCTATGCTAATTTCAATCTCTGGTTTTATGCAGCACCCCAACTCACCTTTCCCCTTAAGCAAGCATAAGTTGGTTTTCTACATTTGAGACCCTATTCTGTTTTGTAATTCAGTTCCTGTGTAGCCAAGTTTACATTCCGTGTATTAGTGATACCTTATGATGTTTCTTTTTCTGTGTGACTTATTTTACTTAGAATCATCGTACCTGAATCCATTCATTATGCTGCTACTGGCCTGATGACATAGATTTCATTGCTGTGTGATATTGCATTGTACGTAAGTACCACAACTTCTTTATCCATTTTTCGCTTTCTGCGATATTGAACTTGTACCGTAAATGAGGTTCTTGTAAACATAGCCATCCCAAACTTTGGGGTGGCTGTGTCTTTTTGATTTTAATTTCCCTAATCTATAGGATCATAAGTGGAAGTGCCCTAGGCTCTGTTGCTTTGGTTTTTTAGATGTTTCAGGAAACACCATACACTTCTCCAGAGTGGCTGTTGGCAATTTACATGCCGCCCATCAGCATAACAAGGCTCCCAGTTCTCCATGGCCTGTCCTGCCTTTCTGGATTTTACACTTTTTTCAGATGGCCCTTTTGACAGGGGGACAGTGAGACTTCATTGTAGTGCAAATTTCCTTTGCAAGCTTGCTTGGTTGGCCAAAAAGGGCGTATGCGTTTTTTCCTGAATATATTCAGGAAAAAACGCATACGCCCTTTTTGGCCAAGTGCATCATTGTGGACGTTCTGCCTCTTTTCCTATGCTTTACATGCAATTCCAGTCTACCTCCTGAAATCGGTTTCCTGCAATTCTGCCCCGCTTTCAAGTCCTCTTGGCAGCCTTACTTCAATATATTTTTGGACGATAGCTGTCATTTATAACTCTGCATGTTTGGGAATTACAGGGTCCCTGAGCTCCTTTCTTCAACTCGATTTCTTGTGAGCTGGCCGCAACACCGCAGGATTGCTTCAGGCCCTAGTGTGGTTCCGGCATGGCTCGCTGAGCCTTTGGTTAATTCCTCTTCCTGGTGGGAAATGAGAGTTAAATTTGCCCGTCCAGACACCTCCAGCTAGTCTCTCATTGGTTCTCCCTGTTCCTGTTCATTTTCCGCAGAAATTGCACACTGGGCCAAACAAGAGGATAAAGGCGCTGACTCTCCAAGTGGGGAGAGTGTTAGTAAAGCGTCTGGAATGTTGCACCCGAGTACCAGGGGACGAAAACTGAGACACATTTGAAAACGTTTCCCGATCACATGGTGGATCATACTCTGGGTTCCACATGCATGTTTTAGCTGAAGGAAGAATCCCTTAAACCTGGAGAGTTGAGACCCATGGAATGGGTACCATGCAATATGACTTCAAAGGGTCTGCATTTGCTCACCGAACCTCACCAATCCTATCACTGCTGCGTTTATGCCACTGTACACATGCTGGATTCTCTTTCGGAGACATATAAATCCATAGGTTTTAAGATTCTTACTAGTCAGGTATATTCTTAGGCGTTTAATATGGGGTGTTGAGTCCACTTCGTTGAGCAAGCAGTAGCTCTTGTCTATTACATATTTGGCTTATGGAAATGTATCTGTGCTAATTTCAATCTCTGGTTTTATGCAGCACCCCAACTCACCTTTCCCCTTAAGCAAGCATAAGTTGGTTTTCTACATTTGAGACCCTATTCTGTTTTGTAATTCAGTTCCTGTGTAGCCAAGTTTACATTCTGTGTATTAGTGATACCTTATGATGTTTCTTTTTCTGTGTGACTTATTTCACTTAGAATCATCGTACCTGAATCCACTCATTATGCTGCTACTGGCCTGATGACATAGATTTCATTGCTGAGTGATATTGCATTGTATGTAAGTACCACAACTTCTTTATCCATTTTTCGCTTTCTGCGATATTGAACTTGTACCGTAAACGAGGTTCTTGTAAACAGAGCCGTCCCGAACTTTGGGGTGGCTGTGTCTTTTTGATTTTAATTTCCATAAGCTATAGGACCATAAGTGGAAGTGCCCTAGGCTCTGTTGCTTTGTTTTTTAGATATTTCAGGAAACACCATACACTTCTCCAGAGTGGCTGTTTGCAATTTACATCCCACCCATCAGCATAAGAAGGGTCCCAGTTCTCCATGGCCTGTCCTGCCTTTCTGGATTTTACACTTTTTTCAGATGGCCCTTTTGACCGGGGGGCAGTGAGACTTCATTTTAGTGCAGATTTCCTTTGCAAGCTTGCTTGGTTGGCCAAAAAGGGCGTATGCGTTTTTTCCTGAATATATTCAGGAAAAAACGCATACGCCCTTTTTGGCCAAGTGCATCATTGTGGACGTTCTGCCTCTTTTCCTATGCTTTTCATGCAATTCCAGTCTACCTCCTGAAATCGGTTTCCTGCAATTCTGCCCCGCTTTCAAGTCCTCTTGGCAGCCTTACTTCAATATATTTTTGGATGATAGCTGTCATTTATAACTCTGCAGGTTTGTGAATTACAGTGCCCCTGAGCTTCTTTCTTCAACTCGCTTTCTTGTGAGCTGGCCGCAACACCGCAGGATTGCTTCAGGCCCTAGTGTAGTTTCGGAATGGCTCACTGAGCCTTTGGTTAATTCCTCTTCCTGGTGGGAAATGAGAGTTAAATTTGCCCGTCCAGACACCTCCAGCTAGTCTCTCATTGGTTCTCCCTATTCCTGTTCATTTTCCGCAGAAATTGCAAACTGGGCCAAACAGGAGGTTAAAGGAACTGACTCTCCAAGTGGGGAGAGTGTTAGTAAAGCATCTGGAATGTTGCACCCGAGTACCAGGGGACGAAAACTGAGACACATTTGAACACGTTTCCCGATCACACGGTGGATCATACTCTGGGTTCCACATGCATGTTTTAGCTGAAGGAATAATCCCTTAAACCTGGAGAGTTGAGACCCATGGAATGGGTACCATGCAATATGACTTCAAAGGGTCTGCATTTGCTCACCGAACCTCACCAATCCTATCACTGCTGCGTTTATGCCACTGTACACATGCTGGATTCTCTTTCAGAGACATATAAATCCATAGGTTTTAAGATTCTTACTAGTCAGGTATATTCTTAGGCGTTTAATATGGGGTGTTGAGTCCACTTCGTTGAGCAAGCAGTAGCTCTTGTCTATTACATATTTGGCTTATGGAAATGTATCTGTGCTAATTTCAATCTCTGGTCTTATGCAGCACCCCAACTCACCTTTCCCCTTGAGCAAGCATAAGTTGGTTTTCTACATTTGAGACCCTATTCTGTTTTGTAATTCAGTTCCTGTGTAGCCAAGTTTACATTCCGTGTATTAGTGATACCTTATGATGTTTCTTTTTCTGTGTGACTTATTTCACTTAGAATCATCGTACCTGAATCCACTCATTATGCTGCTACTGGCCTGATGACATAGATTTCATTGCTGAGTGATATTGCATTGTACGTAAGTACCACAACTTCTTTATCCATTTTTCACTTTCTGCAATATTGAACTTGTACCGTAAATGAGGTTCTTGTAAACAGAGCCATCCCAAACTTTGGGGTGGCTGTGTCTTTTTGATTTTAATTTCCCTAATCTATAGGACCATAAGTGGAAGTGCCCTAGGCTCTGTTGCTTTGTTTTTTAGATGTTTCAGGAAACACCATACACTTCTCCAGAGTGGCTGTTGGCAATTTACATCCCGCCCATCAGCATAAGAAGGTTCCCAGTTCTCCATGGCCTGTCCTGCCTTTCTGGATTTTACACTTTTTTCAGATGGCCCTTTTGACCGGGGGGCAGTGAGACTTCATTGTAGTGCAGATTTCCTTTGCAAGCTTGCTTGGTTGGCCAAAAAGGGCGTATGCGTTTTTTCCTGAATATATTCAGGAAAAAACGCATACGTCCTTTTTGGCCAAGTGCATCATTGTGGACGTTCTGCCTCTTTTCCTATGCTTTACATGCAATTCCAGTCTACCTCCTGAAAACGGTTTCCTGCAATTCTGCCCCGCTTTCAAGTCCTCTTGGCAGCCTTACTTCAATATATTTTTGGACGATAGCTGTCATTTAGAACTCTGAAGGTTTGTGAATTACAGTGCCCCTGAGCTACTTTCTTCAACTCGCTTTCTTGTGAGCTGGCCGCAACACCGTAGGATTGCTTCAGGCCCTAGCGTGGTTCCGGCACGGCTCGCTGAGCCTTTGGTTAATTCCTCTTTCTGGTGGGAAATGAGAGTTAAATTTGCCCGTCCAGACACCTCCAGTTAGTCTGTCATTGGTTCTCCCTATTCCTGTTCATTTTCCGCAGAAATTGCAAACTGGGCCAAACAGGAGTTTAAAGGCACTGACTCTCCAAGTGGGGAGAGTGTTAGTAAAGCATCTGGAATGTTGCACCCGAGTACCAGGGGACGAAAACTGAGACACATTTGAACACGTTTCCCGATCACACGGTGGATCATACTCTGGGTTCCACATGAATGTTTTAGCTGAAGGAAGAATCCCTTAAACCTGGAGAGTTGAGAACCATGGAATGGGTACCATGCAATATGACTTCAAAGGGTCTGCATTTGCTCACCGAACCTCACCAATCCTATCACTGCTGCGTTTATGCCGCTGTACACACGCTGGATTCTCTTTCGTAGACATATCAATCCATAGGTTTTAAGATTCTTACTAGTCAGGTATATTCTTAGGCGTTTAATATGGGGTGTTGAGTCCACTTCGTTGAGCAAGCAGTAGCTCTTGTCTATTACATATTTGGCTTATGGAAAGGTATCTGTGCTAATTTCAATCTCTGGTTTTATGCAGCACCCCAACTCACCTTTCCCCTTAAGCAAGCATAAGTTGGTTTTCTACATTTGAGACCCTATTCTGTTTTGTAATTCAGTTCCTGTGTAGCCAAGTTTACATTCCGTGTATTAGTGATATCTTATGATGTTTCTTTTTCTGTGTGACTTATTTCACTTAGAATCATCGTACCTGAATCCACTCATTATGCTGCTACTGGCCTGATGACATAGATTTCATTGCTGAGTGGTATTGCATTGTACGTAAGTACCACAACTTCTTTATCCATTTTTCGCTTTCTGCAATATTGAACTTGTACCGTAAATGAGGTTCTTGTAAACAGAGCCGTCCCAAACTTTGGGGTGGCTGTGTCTTTTTGATTTTAATTTCCCTAATCTATAGGACCATAAGTGGAAGTGCCCTAGGCTCTGTTGCTTTGTTTTTTAGATGTTTCAGGAAACACCATACACTTCTCCAGAGTGGCTGTTGGCAATTTACATCCCGCCCATCAGCATAAGAAGGCTCCCAGTTCTCCATGGCCTGTCCTGCCTTTCTGGATTTTACACTTTTTTCAGATGGCCCTTTTGACCGGGGGGCAGTGAGACTTCATTGTAGTGCAGATTTCCTTTGCAAGCTTGCTTGGTTGGCCAAAAAGGGCGTATGCGTTTTTTCCTGAATATATTCAGGAATATATTCAGGAAAAAACGCATATGTCCTTTTTGGACAAGTGCATCATTGTGGATGTTCTGCCTCTTTTCCTATGCTTTACATGCAATTCCAGTCTACCTCCTGAAATCGGTTTCCTGCAATTCTGCCCCGCTTTCAAGTCCTCTTGGCAGCCTTACTTCAATATATTTTTGGACGATCGCTGTCATTTAGAACACTGCAGGTTTGTGAATTACAGGGCCCCTGAGCTCCTTTCTTCAACTCGCTTTCTTGTGAGCTGGCTGCAACACCGCAGGATTGCTTCAGGCCCTAGTGTGGTTCTGGCATGGCTCGCTGAGCCTTTGGTTAATTCCTCTTCCTGGCGGGAAATGAGAGTTCAATTTACCCGTCCAGACACCTCCAGCTAGTCTCTCATTGGTTCTCCCTATTCCTGTTCATTTTCCGCAGAAATTGCAAACTGGGCCAAACAGGAGGTTAAAGGCACTGACTCTCCAAGTGGGGAGAGTGTTAGTAAAGCTTCTGGAATGTTGCACCCGAGTACCAGGGGACGAAAACTGAGACACATTTGAACACGTTTCCTGATCACACGGTGGATCATACTCTGGGTTCCACATGCATGTTTTAGCTGAAGGAAGAATCCCTTAAACCTGGAGAGTTGAGAACCATGGAATGGGTACCATGCAATATGACTTCAAAGGGTCTGCATTTGCTCACCGAACCTCACCAATCCTATCACTGCTGCGTTTATGCCGCTGTACACACGCTTGATTCTCTTTCGGAGACATATAAATCCATTGGTTTTAAGATTCTTACTAGTCAGGTATATTCTTAGGCGTTTAATATGGGGTGTTGAGTCCACTTCGTTGAGCAAGCAGTAGCTCTTGTCTATTACATATTTGGCTTATGGAAAGGTATCTGTGCTAATTTCAATCTCTGGTTTTATGCAGCACCCCAACTCACCTTTCCCCTTAAGCAAGCATATGTTGGTGTTCTACATTTGAGACCCTATTCTGTTTTGTAATTCAGTTCCTGTGTAGCCAAGTTTACATTCCGTGTATTAGTGATATCTTATGATGTTTCTTTTTCTGTTTGACTTATTTCACTTAGAATCATCGTACCTGAATCCACTCATTATGCTGCTACTGGCCTGATGACATAGATTTCATTGCTGAGTGATATTGCATTGTACGTAAGTACCACAACTTCTTTATCCATTTTTCACTTTCTGCGATATTGAACTTGTACCGTAAACGAGGTTCTTGTAAACAGAGCCATCCCAAACTTTGGGGTGGCTGTGTCTTTTTGATTTTAATTTCCCTAAGCTATAGGACCATAAGTGGAAGTGCCCTAGACTCTGTTGCTTTGTTTTTTAGATGTTTCAGGAAACACCATACACTTCTCCAGAGTGGCTGTTGGCAATTAACATCCCGCCCATCAGCATAAGAAGGCTCCCAGTTCTCCATGGCCTGTCCTGCCTTTCTGGATTTTACACTTTTTTCAGATGGCCCTTTTGACCGGGGGGCAGTGAGACTTCATTGTAGTGCAGATTTCCTTTGCAAGCTTGCTTGGTTGGCCAAAAAGGGCGTATGCGTTTTTTCCTGAATATATTCAGGAAAAAACGCATACGCCCTTTTTGGCCAACTGCATCATTGTGGACGTTCTGCCTCTTTTCCTATGCTTTACATGCAATTCCAGTCTACCTCCTGAAATCGGTTTCCTGCAATTCTGCCCCGCTTTCAAGTCCTCTTGGCAGCCTTACTTCAATATATTTTTGGACGATAGCTGTCATTTATAACTCTGCAGGTTTGTGAATTACAGTGCCCCTGAGCTCCTGTCTTCAACTCGCTTTCTTGTGAGCTGGCAGCAACACCGCAGGATTGCTTCAGGCCCTAGTGTGGTTCCGGCATGGCTCGCTGAGCCTTTGGTTAATTCCTCTTCTTGTTGGGAAATGAGAGTTAAATTTGCCCGTCCAGACACCTCCAGCTAGTCTCTCATTGGTTCTCCCTATTCCTGTTCATTTTCCGCAGAAATTGCCAACTGGGCCAAACAGGAGGTTAAAGGCACTGACTCTCCAAGTGGGGAGAGTGTTAGTAAAGCGTCTGGAATGTTGCACCCGAGTACCAGGGGACGAAAACTGAGACACATATGAACACGTTTCCCGATCACACGGTGGATCATACTCTGGGTTCCACATGCATGTTTTAGCTGAAGGAAGAATCCCTTAAACCTGGAGAGTTGAGAACCATGGAATGGGTACCATGCAATATGACTTCAAAGGGTCTGCATTTGCTCACCGAACCTCACCAATCCTATCACTGCTGCGTTTATGCCGCTGTACACACGCTTGATTCTCTTTCGGAGACATATAAATCCATAGGTTTTAAGATTCTTACTAGTCAGGTATATTCTTAGGCGTTTAATATGGGGTGTTGAGTCCACTTCGTTGAGCAAGCAATAGCTCTTGTCTATTACATATTTGGCTTTTGGAAAGGTATCTGTGCTAATTTCAATCTCTGGTTTTATGCAGCACCCCAACTCACCTTTCCCCTTAAGCAAGCATAAGTTGGTTTTCTACATTTGAGACCCTATTCTGTTTTGTAATTCAGTTCCTGTGTAGCCAAGTTTACATTCCGTGTATTAGTGATATCTTATGATGTTTCTTTTTCTGTGTGACATATTTCACTTAGAATCATCGTACCTGAATCCACTCATTATGCTGCTATGGGCCTGATGACAGAGATTTCATTGCTGAGTGATATTGCATTGTACGTTAGTACCACAACTTCTTTATCCATTTTTCGCTTTCTGCGATATTGAACTTGTACCGTAAACGAGATTCTTGTAAACAGAGCCGTCCCAAACTTTGGGGTGGCTGTGTCTTTTTGATTTTAATTTCCCTAATCTATAGGACCATAAGTCGAAGTGCCCTAGGCTCTGTTGCTTTGTTTTTTAGATGTTTCAGGAAACACCATACACTTCTCCAGAGTGGCTGTTGGAAATTTCCATCCCGCCCATCAGTCTAAGTAGGCTCCCAGTTCTCCATGGCCTGTCCTGCCTTTCTGGATTTTACACTTTTTTCAGATGGCCCTTTTGACCGGGGGGCAGTGAGACTTCATTGTAGTGCAGATTTCCTTTGCAAGCTTGCTTGGTTGGCCAAAAAGGGCGTATGCGTTTTTTCCTGAATATATTCAGGAAAAAACGCATACGTCCTTTTTGGCCAAGTGCATCATTGTGGACGTTCTGCCTCTTTTCCTATGCTTTACATGCAATTCCAGTCTACCTCCTGAAAACGGTTTCCTGCAATTCTGCCCCGCTTTCAAGTCCTCTTGGCAGCCTTACTTCAATATATTTTTGGACGATAGATGTCATTTAGAACTCTGAAGGTTTGTGAATTACAGTGCCCCTGAGCTACTTTCTTCAACTCGCTTTCTTGTGAGCTGGCCGCAACACCGTAGGATTGCTTCAGGCCCTAGCGTGGTTCCGGCACGGCTCGCTGAGCCTTTGTTTAATTCCTCTTTCTGGTGGGAAATGAGAGTTAAATTTGCCCGTCCAGACACCTCCAGCTAGTCTGTCATTGGTTCTCCCTATTCCTGTTCATTTTCCGCAGAAATTGCAAACTGGGCCAAAAAGGAGGTTAAAGGCACTGACTCTCCAAGTGGGGAGAGTGTTAGTAAAGCGTCTGGAATGTTGCACCCGAGTACCAGGGGACGAAAACTGAGACACATTTGAACACGTTTCCCGATCACACGGTGGATCATACTCTGGGTTCCACATGCATGTTTTAGCTGAAGGAAGAATCCCTTACCTGGAGAGTTCAGACGCATGGAATGGGTACCATGCAATATGACTTCAAAGGGTCTGCATTTGCTCACCAAACCACACCAATCCTATCACTGCTGCGTTTATGCCGCTGTACACACGCTGGATTCTCTTTCGGAGACATATAAATCCATAGGTTTTAAGATTCTTACTAGTCAGGTATATTCTTAGGCGTTTAATATGGGGTGTTGAGTCCACTTCATTGAGCAAGCAGTAGCTCTTGTCTATTACATATTTGGCTTATGGAAAGGTATCTGTGCTAATTTCAATCTCTGGTTTTATGCAGCACCCCAACTCACCTTTCCCCTTAAGCAAGCATAAGTTGGTTTTCTACATTTGAGACCCTATTCTGTTTTGTAATTCAGTTCCTGTGTAGCCAAGTTTACATTCCGTGTGTTAGTGATACCTTATGATGTTTCTTTTTCTGTGTGACTTATTTCACTTAGAATCATCGTACCTGAATCCACTCATTATGCTGCTACTGGCCTGATGACATAGATTTCATTGCTGAGTGATATTGCATTGTACGTAAGTACCACAACTTCTTTATCCATTTTTCGCTTTCTGCGATATTGAACTTGTACCGTAAACGAGGTTCTTGTAAACAGAGCCGTCCCAAACTTTGTGGTGGCTGTGTCTTTTTGATTTTAATTTCCCTAATCTATAGGACCAAAAATGAAGTGCCCTAGGCTCTGTTGCTTTGTTTTTCAGATGTTTCAGGAAACACCATACACTTCTCCAGAGTGGCTGTTGGCAATTTACATCCCGCCCATCAGCATAACAAGGCTCCCAGTTCTCCATGGCCTGTCCTGCCTTTCTGGATTTTACACTTTTTTCAGATGGCCCTTTTGACCGGGGGGCAGTGAGACTTCATTGTAGTGCAGATTTCCTTTGCAAGCTTGCTTGGTTGGCCAAAAAGGGCGTATGCGTTTTTTCCTGAATATATTCAGGAAAAAACGCATACGCCCTTTTTGGCCAAGTGCATCATTGTGGACGTTCTGCCTCTTTTCCTATGCTTTACATGCAATTCCAGTCTACCTCCTGAAAACGGTTTCCTGCAATTCTGCCCCGCTTTCAAGTCCTCTTGGCAGCCTTACTTCAATATATTTTTGGACGATAGCTGTCATTTAGAACTCTGAAGGTTTGTGAATTACAGTGCCCCTGAGCTCCTTTCTTCAACTCGCTTTCTTGTGAGCTGTCCGCAACACCGCAGGATTGCTTCAGGCCCTAGTGTGGTTCCGGCACGGCTCACTGAGCCTTTGGTTAATTCCTCTTCCTGGTGGGAAATGAGAGTTAAATTTGCCCGTCCAGACACCTCCAGCTAGTCTCTCATTGGTTCTCCCTATTCCTGTTCATTTTCCGCAGAAATTGCAAACTGGGCCAAACAGGAGGTTAAAGGCACTGACTCTCCAAGTGGGGAGAGTGTTAGTAAAGCGTCTGGAATGTTGCACCCGAGTACCAGGGGATGAAAACTGAGACACATTTGAACACGTTTCCCAATCACACGGTGGATCATACTCTGGGTTCCACATGCATGTTTTAACTGAAGGAAGAATCCCTTAAACCTGGAGAGTTGAGAACCATGGAATGGGTACCATGCAATATGACTTCAAAGGGTCTGCATTTGCTCACCGAACCTCACCAATCCTATCACTGCTGCGTTTATGCTGCTGTACACACGCTTGATTCTCTTTCGGAGACATATAAATCCATAGGTTTTAAGATTCTTACTAGTCAGGTATATTCTTAGGCTTTTAATATGGGGTGTTGAGTCCACTTCGTTGAGCAAGCAGTAGCTCTTGTCTATTACATATTTGGCTTATGGAAAGGTATCTGTGTTAATTTCAATCTCTGGTTTTATGCAACACCCAACTCACCTTTCCCCTTAAGCAAGCATAAGTTGGTTTTCCACATTTGAGACCCTATTCTGTTTTGTAATTCAGTTCCTGTGTAGCCAAGTTTACACTCCGTGTATTAGTGATACCTTATGATGTTTCTTTTTCTCTGTGACTTATTTCACTTAGAATCATCGTACCTGAATCCACTCATTATGCTGCTACTGGCCTGATGACATAGATTTCATTGCTGAGTGATATTGCATTGTACGTAAGTACCACAACTACTTTATCCATTTTTCGCTTTCTGCGATATTGAACTTGTACCGTAAACGAGGTTCTTGTAAACAGAGCCGTCCCAAACTTTGGGGTGGCTGTGTCTTTTTGATTTTAATTTCCCTAATCTATAGGACCATAAGTGGAAGTGCCCTAGGCTCTGTTGCTTTGTTTTTTAGAAGTTTCAGGAAACACCATACACTTCTCCAGAGTGGCTGTTGGCAATTTACATCCCGCCCATCAGCATAAGAAGGCTCCCAGTTCTCCATGGCCTGTCCTGCCTTTCTGGATTTTACACTTTTTTCAGATGGCCCTTTTAACCTGGGGGCAGTGAGACTTCATTGTAGTGCAGATTTCCTTTGCAAGCTTGCTTGGTTGGCCAAAAAGCGCGTACGTGTTTTTTCCTAAATATATTCAGGATAAAACGCATACGTCCTTTTGGCCAAGTGCATCATTGTGGACGTTCTGCCTCTTTTCCTATGCTTTACATGCAATTCCAATCTACCTCCTGAAATCGGTTTCCTGCAATTCTTCCCCGCTTTCAAATCCTCTTGGCAGCCTTACTTCAATATATTTTTGGAAGATAACTGTCATTTATAACTCTGCAGGTTTGTGAAATACAGTGCCCCTGAGCTCCTTTCTTCAACTGGCTTTCTTGTGAGCTCGCCGCAACACGGCAGGATTGCTTCAGGCCCTAGTGTCGTTCCGGCATATCTCAGTGAGCCTTTGGTTAATTCCTCTTCCTGGTGGGAAATGAGAGTTAAATTTGCCCGTCCAGACACCTCCAGGTAGTCTCTCATTGGTTTTCCCTATTCCTGTTCATTTTCCGCAGAAATTGCAAACTGGGCCAAACAGGAGGTTAAAGGCACTGACTCTCCAAGTGGGGAGAGTGTTAGTAAAGCGTCTGGAATGTTGCACCCGAGTACCAGGGGACGAAAACTGAGACACATTTGAACACGTTTCCCGATCACACGGTGGATCATACTCTGGGTTCCTCATGCATGTTTTAGCTGAAGGAAGAATCCCTTAAACCTGGAGAGTTGAGACCCATGGAATGCGTACCATGCAATATGACTTCAAAGGGTCTGCATTTGCTCACCGAACTTCACCAACCCTATCACTGCTGCGTTTATGCCGCTGTACACACGCTTGATTCTCTTTCGTAGACATATCAATCCATAGGTTTTAAGATTCTTACTAGTCAGGTATATTCTTAGGCGTTTAATATGGGGTGTTGAGTCCACTTCGTTGAGCAAGCAGTAGCTCTTGTCTATTACATATTTGGCTTATGGAAAGGTATCTGTGCTAATTTCAATCTCTGGTTTTATGCAGCACCCCAACTCACCTTTCCCCTTAAGTAAGCATAAGTTGGTTTTCTACATTTGAGACCCTATTCTGTTTTGTAATTCAGTTCCTGTGTAGCAAAGTTTACATTCCGTTTATTAGTGATATCTTATGATGCTTCTTTTTCTGTGTGACTTATTTCACTTAGAATCATCGTACCTGAATCCACTCATTATGCTGCTACTGGCCTGATGACATAGATTTCATTGCTGAGTGATATTGCATTGTACGTAAGTACCACAACTTCTTTATCCATTTTTCGCTTTCTGCAATATTGAACTTGTACCGTAAATGAGGTTCTTGTAAACAGAGCCGTCCCAATTTTTGGGGCGGCTGTGTCTTTTTGATTTTAATTTCCCTAATCTATAGGACCATAAGTGGAAGGGCCCTAGGCTCTGTTGCTTTGTTTTTTAGATGTTTCAGGAAACACCATACACTTCTGCAGAGTGGCTGTTGGCAATTTACATCCCACCCATCAGCATAAGAAGGCTCCCAGTTCTCCATGGCCTGTCCTGCCTTTCTGGATTTTACAATTTTTTCAGATGGCCCTTTTGACCGGGGGGCAGTGAGACTTCATTGTAGTGCAGATTTCCTTTGCAAGCTTGCTTCGTTGGCCAAAAAGGGCGTATGCGTTTTTTCCTGAATATATTAAGGAATATATTTAGGAAAAAACGCATACGCCCTTTTTGGCCAAGTGCATCATTGTGGACGTTCTGCCTCTTTTCCTATGCTTTACATGCAATTCCAGTCTACCTCCTGAAATCGGTTTCCTGCAATTCTGCCCCGCTTTCAAGTCCTCTTGGCAGCCTTACTTCAATATATTTTTGGACGATAGCTGTCATGTATAACTCTGCAGGTTTGTGAATTACAGGGTCCCTGAGCTCATTTCTTCAACTCGATTTCTTGTGAGCTGGCCGCAACACCGCAGGATTGCTTCAGGCCCTAGTGTGGTTCCGGCATGGCTCGCTGAGCCTTTGGTTAATTCCTCTTCCTGGTGGGAAATGAGAGTTAAATTTGCCTGTCCAGACACCTCCAGCTAGTCTCTCATTGGTTCTCCCTATTCCTGTTCATTTTCCGCAGAAATTGCACACGGGGCCAAACAAGAGGATAAAGGCGCTGACTCTCCAAGTGGGGAGAGTGTTAGTAAAGCGTCTGGAATGTTGCACCCGAGTACCAGGGGACGAAAACTGAGACACATTTGAACACGTTTCCCGATCACACGGTGGATCATACTCTGGGTTCCACATGCATGTTTTAGCTGAAGGAAGAATCCCTTAAACCTGGAGAGTTGAGACCCATGGAATGGGTACCATGCAATATGACTTCAAAGGGTCTGCATTTGCTCACCGAACCTCACCAATCCTATCACTGCTGCGTTTATGCCGCTGTACACACGCTTGATTCTCTTTCGTAGACATATCAATCCATAGGTTTTAAGATTCTTACTAGTCAGGTATATTCTTAGGCGTTTAATATGGGGTGTTGAGTCCACTTCGTTGAGCAAGCAGTAGCTCTTGTCTATTACATATTTGGCTTATGGAAAGGTATCTGTGCTAATTTCAATCTCTGGTTTTATGCAGCACCCCAACTCACCTTTCCCCTTAAGCAAGCATAAGTTGGTTTTCTACATTTGAGACCCTATTCTGTTTTGTAATTAAGTTCCTGTGTAGCCAAGTTTACATTCCGTGTATTAGTGATATCTTATGATGTTTCTTTTTCTGTGTGACTTATTTCACTTAGAATCATCGTACCTGAATCCACTCATTATGCTGCTACTGGCCTGATGACATAGATTTCATTGCTGAGTGGTATTGCATTGTACGTAAGTACCACAACTTCTTTATCCATTTTTCGCTTTCTGCGATATTGAACTTGTACCGTAAATGAGGTTCTTGTAAACAGAGCTGTCCCAAACTTTGGGGTGGCTGTGTCTTTTTGATTTTAATTTCCCTAAGCTATAGGACCATAAGTGGAAGTGCCCTAGGCTCTGTTGCTTTGTTTTTTAGATGTTTCAGGAAACACCATACACTTCTCCAGAGTGGCTGTTGGCAATTTACATCCCGCCCATCAGCATAAGAAGGCTCCCAGTTCTCCATGGCCTGTCCTGCCTTTCTGGATTTTACACGTTTTTCAGATGGCCCTTTTGACCGGGGGGCAGTGAGACTTCATTGTAGTGCAGATTTCCTTTGCAAGCTTGCTTGGTTGGCCAAAAAGGGCGTATGCGTTTTTTCCTGAATATATTCAGGAAAAAACGCATACGCCCTTTTTGGCCAAGTGCATCATTGTGGACGTTCTGCCTCTTTTCCTATGCTTTTCATGCAATTCCATTCTACCTCCTGAAAACGGTTTCGTGCAATTCTGCCCCGCTTTCAAGTCCTCTTGGCAGCCTTACTTCAATATATTTTTGGACGATAGCTGTCATTTAGAACTCTGAAGTTTTGTGAATTACAGTGCCCCTGAGCTACTTTCTTCAACTCGCTTTCTTGTGAGCTGTCCGCAACACCGCAGGATTGCTTCAGGCCCTAGTGTGGTTCCGGCACGGCTCACTGATCCTTTGGTTAATTCCTCTTCCTGGTGGGAAATGAGAGTTAAATTTGCCCGTCCAGACACCTCCAGCTAGTCTGTCATTGGTTCTCCCTATTCCTGTTCATTTTCCGCAGAAATTGCAAACTGGGCCAAACAGGAGGTTAAAGGCACTGACTCTCCAAGTGGGGAGAGTGTTAGTAAAGCGTCTGGAATGTTGCACCCAAGTACCAGGGGATGAAAACTGAGACACATTTGAACACGTTTCCCAATCACACGGTGGATCATACTCTGGGTTCCACATGCATGTTTTAACTGAAGGAAGAATCCCTTAAACCTGGAGAGTTGAGAACCATGGAATGGGTACCATGCAATATGACTTCAAAGGGTCTGCATTTGCTCACCGAACCTCACCAATCCTATCACTGCTGCGTTTATGCTGCTGTACACACGCTTGATTCTCTTTCGGAGACATATAAATCCATAGGTTTTAAGATTCTTACTAGTCAGGTATATTCTTAGGCGTTTAATATGGGGTGTTGAGTCCACTTCGTTGAGCAAGCAGTAGCTCTTGTCTATTACATATTTGGCTTATGGAAAGGTATCTGTGCTAATTTCAATCTCTGGTTTTATGCAACACCCAACTCACCTTTCCCCTTAAGCAAGCATAAGTTGGTTTTCCACATTTGAGACCCTATTCTGTTTTGTAATTCAGTTCCTGTGTAGCCAAGTTTACACTCCGTGTATTAGTGATACCTTATGATGTTTCTTTTTCTCTGTGACTTATTTCACTTAGAATCATCGTACCTGAATCCACTCATTATGCTGCTACTGGCCTGATGACATAGATTTCATTGCTGAGTGATATTGCATTGTACGTAAGTACCACAACTACTTTATCCATTTTTCGCTTTCTGCGATATTGAACTTGTACTGTAAACGAGGTTCTTGTAAACAGAGCCATCCCAAACTTTGGGGTGGCTGTGTCTTTTTGATTTTAATTTCCCTAATCTATAGGACCATAAGTGGAAGTGCCCTAGGCTCTGTTGCTTTGTTTTTTAGATGTTTCAGGAAACACCATACACTTCTCCAGCGTGGCTGTTGGCAATTTACATCCGGCCCATCAGCATAACAAGGCTCCCAGTTCTCCATAGCCTGTCCTGCCTTTCTGGATTTTACACTTTTTTCAGATGGCCCTTTTAACCGGGGGGCAGTGAGACTTCATTGTAGTGCAGATTTCCTTTGCAAGCTTGCTTGGTTGGCCAAAAAGCGCGTACGTGTTTTTTCCTAAATATATTCAGGATAAAACGCATATGCCCTTTTGGCCAAGTGCATCATTGTGGACGTTCTGCCTCTTTTCCTATGCTTTACATGCAATTCCAGTCTACCTCCTGAAATCGGTTTCCTGCAATTCTGCCCCGCTTTCAAATCTTCTTGGCAGCCTTATTTCAATATATTTTTGGAAGATAACTGTCATTTATAACTCTGCAGGTTTGTGAAATACAGTGCCCCTGAGCTCCTTTCTTCAACTGGCTTTCTTGTGAGCTCGCCGCAACACCGCAGGATTGCTTCAGGCCCTAGTGTCGTTCCGGCATATCTCAGTGAGCCTTTGGTTAATTCCTCTTCCTGGTGGGAAATGAGAGTTAAATTTGCCCGTCCAGACACCTCCAGCTAGTCTCTCATTGGTTCTCCCTATTCCTGTTCATTTTCCGCAGAAATTGCAAACTGGGCCAAACAGGAGTTTAAAGGCACTGACTCTCCAAGTGGGGAGAGTGTTAGTAAAGCGTCTGGAATGTTGCACCCGAGTACCAGGGGACGAAAACTGAGACACATTTGAACACGTTTCCCGATCACACAGTGGATCATACTCTGGGTTCCTCATGCATGTTTTAGCTGAAGGAAGAATCCCTTAAACCTGGAGAGTTGAGACCCATGGAATGGGTACCATGCAATATGACTTCAAAGGGTCTGCATTTGCTCACCGAACTTCACCAATCCTATCACTGCTGCGTTTATGCCGCTGTACACACGCTTGATTCTCTTTCGTAGACATATCAATCCATAGGTTTTAAGATTCTTACTAGTCAGGTATATTCTTAGGCGTTTAATATGGGGTGTTGAGTCCACTTCGTTGAGCAAGCAGTAGCTCTTGTCTATTACATATTTGGCTTATGGAAAGGTATCTGTGCTAATTTCAATCTCTGGTTTTATGCAGCACCCCAACTCACCTTTCCCCTTAAGTAAGCATAAGTTGGTTTTCTACATTTGAGACCCTATTCTGTTTTGTAATTCAGTTCCTGTGTAGCAAAGTTTACATTCCGTGTATTAGTGATATCTTATGATGCTTCTTTTTCTGTGTGACTTATTTCACTTAGAATCATCGTACCTGAATCCACTCATTATGCTGCTACTGGCCTGATGACATAGATTTCATTGCTGAGTGATATTGCATTGTACGTAAGTACCACAACTTCTTTATCCATTTTTCGCTTTCTGCGATATTGAACTTGTACCGTAAACGAGGTTCTTGTAAACAGAGCTGTCCCAAACTTTGGGGTGGCTGTGTCTTTTTGATTTTAATTTCCCTAATCTATAGGACCATAAGTGGAAGTGCCCTAGGCTCTGTTGCTTTGTTTTTTAGATGTTTCAGGAAACACCATACACTTCTCCAGAGTGGCTGTTGGCAATTTATATCCCGCCCATCAGCATAACAAGGCTCCCAGTTCTCCATGGCCTGTCCTGCCTTTCTGGATTTTACACTTTTTTCAGATGGCTCTTTTGACCGGGGGGCAGTGAGACTTCATTGTAGTGCAGATTTCCTTTGCAAGCTTGCTTCGTTGGCCAAAAAGGGCGTATGCGTTTTTTCCTGAATATATTCAGGAAAAAACGCATACGCCCTTTTTGGCCAAGTGCATCATTGTGGACGTTCTGCCTCTTTTCCTATGCTTTACATGCAATTCCAGTCTACCTCCTGAAATCGGTTTCCTGCAATTCTGCCCCGCTTTCAAGTCCTCTTGGCAGCCTTACTTCAATATATTTTTGGACGATAGCTGTCATTTATAACTCTGAAGGTTTGTGAATTACAGTGCCCCTGAGCTCCTTTCTTCAACTCGCTTTCTTGTGAGCTGGCCGCAACACCGCAGGATTGCTTCAGGCCGTAGTGTCGTTCCGGCATGGCAGGCTGAGCCTTTGGTTAATTCCTCTTCCTGGTGGGAAATGAGAGTTAAATTTGCCCTTCCAGACACCTCCAGCTAGTCTCTCATTGGTTCTCCCTATTCCTGTTCATTTTCGGCAGAATTTGCAAATTGGGCCAAATAGGAGGTTAAAGGCACTGACTCTCCAAGTGGGGAGAGTGTTAGTAAAGTGTCTGGAATGTTGCACCCGAGTACCAGGGGACGAAATCTGAGACACATTTGAACACGTTTCCCAATCACATGGTGGATCATACTCTGGGTTCCTCATGCATGTTTTAGCTGAAGGAAGAATCCCTTAAACCTGGAGAGTTGAGACCCATGGAATGGGTACCATGCAATATGACTTCAAAGGGTCTGCATTTGCTCACCGAACCTCACCAATCCTATCACTGCTGCGTTTATGCCGCTGTACACACACTTGATTCTCTTTCGTAGACATATCAATCCATAGGTTTTAAGATTCTTACTAGTCAGGTATATTTTTAGGCGTTTAATATGGGGTGTTGAGTCCACTTCGTTGAGCAAGCAGTAGCTCTTGTCTATTACATATTTGGCTTATGGAAAGGTATCTGTGCTAATTTCAATCTCTGGTTTTATGCAGCACCCCAACTCACCTTTCCCCTTAAGCAAGCATAAGTTGGTTTTCTACATTTGAGACCCTATTCTGTTTTGTAATTCAGTTCCTGTGTAGGCAAGTTTACATGCCGTGTATTAGTGATATCTTATGATGTTTCTTTTTCTGTGTGACTTATTTCACTTAGAATCATCGTACCTGAATCCACTCATTATGCTGCTACTGGCCTGATGACATAGATTTCATTGCTGAGTGATATTGCATTGTACGTAAGTACCACAACTTCTTTATCCATTTTTCGCTTTCTGCCATATTGAACTTGTACCGTAAACGAGGTTCTTGTAAACATAGCCGTCCCAAACTTTGGGGTGGCTGTGTCTTTTTGATTCAATTTCCCTAATCTATAGGACCATAAGTGGAAGTGCCCTAGGCTCTGTTGCTTTGTTTTTTAGATGTTTCAGGAAACACCATACACTTCTCCAGAGTGGCTGTTGGCAATTCACATCCCGCCCATCAGCATAAGAAGGCTCCCAGTTCTCCATGGCCTGTCCTGCCTTTCTGGATTTTACACGTTTTTCAGATGGCCCTTTTGACCGGGGGGCAGTGAGACTTCATTGTAGTGCAGATTTCCTTTGCAAGCTTGCTTGGTTGGCCAAAAAGGGCGTATGCGTTTTTTCCTGAATATATTCAGGAAAAAACGCATACGCCCTTTTTGGCCAAGTGCATCGTTGTGTACGTTCTGCCTCTTTTCCTATGCTTTACATCCAATTCCAGTCTACCTCCTGAAATCGGTTTCCTGCAATTCTGCCCCGCTTTCAAGTCCTCTTGGCAGCCTTACTTCAATATATTTTTGGACGATAGCTGTCATTTATAACTCTGAAGCTTTGTGAATTACAGTGCCCCTGAGCTCCTTTTTTCAACTGGCTTTCTTGTGAGCTGGCCGCAACTCCGCAGGATTGCTTCAGGCCCTAGTGTGGTTCCGGCATGGCTCGCTGAGCCTTTGGTTAATTCCTCTTCCTGGTGGGAAATGAGAGTTAAATTTGCCCGTCCAGACTCCTCCAGCTAGTCTCTCATTGGTTCTCCCTATTCCTGTTCATTTTCCGCAGAAATTGCACACTGGGCCAAACAGGAGGATAAAGGCGCTGACTCTCCAAGTGGGGAGAGTGTTAGTAAAGCGTCTGGAATGTTGCACCCGAGTACCAGGGGACGAAAACTGAGACACATTTGAACACGTTTCCCGATCACATGGTGGATCATACTCTGGGTTCCACATGCATGTTTTAGCTGAAGGAAGAATCCCTTAAACCTGGAGAGTTGAGAACCATGGAATGGGTACCATGCAATATGACTTCAAAGGGTCTGCATTTGCTCACCAAACCTCACCAATCCTATCACTGCTGCGTTTATGCTGCTGTACACACGCTGGATTCTCTTTCGGAGACATATAAATCCATAGGTTTTAAGATTTTTACTAGTCAGGTATATTCTTAGGCGTTTAATATGGGGTGTTGAGTCCACTTCATTGAGCAAGCAGTAGCTCTTGTCTATTACATATTTGGCTTATGGAAAGGTATCTGTGCTAATTTCAATCTCTGGTTTTATGCAGCACCCCAACTCACCTTTCCCCTTAAGCAAGCATAAGTTGGTTTTCTACATTTGAGACCCTATTCTGTTTTGTAATTCAGTTCCTGTGTAGCCAAGTTTACATTCCGTGTATTAGTGATACCTTATGATGTTTCTTTTTCTGTGTGACTTATTTCACTTAGAATCATCGTACCTGAATCCACTCATTATGCTGCTACTGGCCTGATGACATAGATTTCATTGCTGAGTGATATTGCATTGTACGTAAGTACCACAACTTCTTTATCCATTTTTCGCTTTCTGCGATATTGAACTTGTACCGTAAACGAGGTTCTTGTAAACAGAGCCGTCCCAAACTTTGTGATGGCTGTGTCTTTTTGATTTTAATTTCCCTAATCTATAGGACCAAAAATGAAGTGCCCTAGGCTCTGTTGCTTTGTTTTTCAGATGTTTCAGGAAACACCATACACTTCTCCAGAGTGGCTGTTGGCAATTTACATCCCGCCCATCAGCCTAAGTAGGCTCCCAGTTCTCCATGGCCTGTCCTGCCTTTCTGGATTTTACACTTTTTTCACATTGTCCTTTTGACCGGGGGGCAGTGAGACTTCATTGTAGTGCAGATTTCCTTTGCAAGCTTGCTTGGTTGGCCAAAACGGGCGTATGCGTTTTTTCCTGAATATATTCAGGAAAAAACGCATACGCCCTTTTTGGCCAAGTGCATCATTGTGGACGTTCTGCCTCTTTTCCTATGCTTTACATGCAATTCCAGTCTACCTCCTGAAAACGGTTTCGTGCAATTCTGCCCCGCTTTCAAGTCCTCTTGGCAGCCTTACTTCAATATATTTTTGGACGATAGCTGTCATTTAGAACTCTGAAGTTTTGTGAATTACAGTGCCCCTGAGCTACTTTCTTCAACTCGCTTTCTTGTGAGCTGTCCGCAACACCGCAGGATTGCTTCAGGCCCTAGTGTGGTTCCGGCACGGCTCACTGATCCTTTGGTTAATTCCTCTTCCTGGTGGGAAATGAGAGTTAAATTTGCCCGTCCAGACACCTCCAGCTAGTCTGTCATTGGTTCTCCCTATTCCTGTTCATTTTCCGCAGAAATTGCAAACTGGGCCAAACAGGAGGTTAAAGGCACTGACTCTCCAAGTGGGGAGAGTGTTAGTAAAGCGTCTGGAATGTTGCACCCGAGTACCAGGGGATGAAAACTGAGACACATTTGAACACGTTTCCCAATCACACGGTGGATCATACTCTGGGTTCCACATGCATGTTTTAACTGAAGGAAGAATCCCTTAAACCTGGAGAGTTGAGAACCATGGAATGGGTACCATGCAATATGACTTCAAAGGGTCTGCATTTGCTCACCGAACCTCACCAATCCTATCACTGCTGCGTTTATGCTGCTGTACACACGCTTGATTCTCTTTCGGAGACATATAAATCCATAGGTTTTAAGATTCTTACTAGTCAGGTATATTCTTAGGCGTTTAATATGGGGTGTTGAGTCCACTTCGTTGAGCAAGCAGTAGCTCTTGTCTATTACATATTTGGCTTATGGAAAGGTATCTGTGCTAATTTCAATCTCTGGTTTTATGCAACACCCAACTCACCTTTCCCCTTAAGGAAGCATAAGTTGGTTTTCCACATTTGAGACCCTATTCTGTTTTGTAATTCAGTTCCTGTGTAGCCAAGTTTACACTCCGTGTATTAGTGATACCTTATGATGTTTCTTTTTCTCTGTGACTTATTTCACTTAGAATCATCGTACCTGAATCCACTCATTATGCTGCTACTGGCCTGATGACATAGATTTCATTGCTGAGTGATATTGCATTGTACGTAAGTACCACAACTACTTTATCCATTTTTCGCTTTCTGCGATATTGAACTTGTACCGTAAACGAGGTTCTTGTAAACAGAGCCGTCCCAAACTTTGGGGTGGCTGTGTCTTTTTGATTTTAATTTCCCTAATCTATAGGACCATAAGTGGAAGTGCCCTAGGCTCTGTTGCTTTGTTTTTTAGATGTTTCAGGAAACACCATACACTTCTCCAGAGTGGCTGTTGGCAATTTACATCCCGCCCATCAGCATAACAAGGCTCCCAGTTCTCCATGGCCTGTCCTGCCTTTCTGGATTTTACACTTTTTTCAGATGGCCCTTTTAACCAGGGGGCAGTGAGACTTCATTGTAGTGCAGATTTCCTTTGCAAGCTTGCTTGGTTGGCCAAAAAGCGCGTACGCGTTTTTTCCTAAATATATTCAGGATAAAACGCATACGCCCTTTTAGCCAAGTGCATCATTGTGGACGTTCTGCCTCTTTTCCTATGCTTTACATGCAATTCCAGTCTACCTCCTGAAATCGGTTTCCTGCAATTCTGCCCCGCTTTCAAATCCTCTTGGCATCCTTAGTTCAATATATTTTTGGAAGATAACTGTCATTTATAACTCTGCAGGTTTGTGAAATACAGTGCCCCTGAGCTCCTTTCTTCAACTGGCTTTCTTGTGAGCTCGCCGCAACACCGCAGGATTGCTTCAGGCCCTAGTGTCGTTCCGGCATATCTCAGTGAGCCTTTGGTTAATTCCTCTTCCTGGTGGGAAATGAGAGTTAAATTTGCCCGTCCAGACACCTCCAGCTAGTCTCTCATTGGTTCTCCCTATTCCTGTTCATTTTCCGCAGAAATTGCAAACTGGGCCAAACAGGAGTTTAAAGGCACTGACTCTCCAAGTGGGGAGAGTGTTAGTAAAGCGTCTGGAATGTTGCACCCGAGTACCAGGGGACGAAAACTGAGACACATTTGAACACGTTTCCCGATCACACGGTGGATCATACTCTGGGTTCCTCATGCATGTTTTAGCTGAAGGAAGAATCCCTTAAACCTGGAGAGTTGAGACCCATGGAATGGGTACCATGCAATATGACTTCAAAGGGTCTGCATTTGCTCACCGAACTTCACCAATCCTATCACTGCTGCGTTTATGCCGCTGTACACACGCTTGATTCTCTTTCGTAGACATATCAATCCATAGGTTTTAAGATTCTTACTAGTCAGGTATATTCTTAGGCGTTTAATATGGGGTGTTGAGTCCACTTCGTTGAGCAAGCAGTAGCTCTTGTCTATTACATATTTGGCTTATGGAAAGGTATCTGTGCTAATTTCAATCTCTGGTTTTATGCAGCACCCCAACTCACCTTTCCCCTTAAGTAAGCATAAGTTGGTTTTCTACATTTGAGACCCTATTCTGTTTTGTAATTCAGTTCCTGTGTAGCAAAGTTTACATTCCGTGTATTAGTGATATCTTATGATGCTTCTTTTTCTGTGTGACTTATTTCACTTAGAATCATCGTACCTGAATCCACTCATTATGCTGCTACTGGCCTGATGACATAGATTTCATTGCTGAGTGATATTGCATTGTACGTAAGTACCACAACTTCTTTATCCATTTTTCGCTTTCTGCGATATTGAACTTGTACCGTAAACGAGGTTCTTGTAAACAGAGCTGTCCCAAACTTTGGGGTGGCTGTGTCTTTTTGATTTTAATTTCCCTAATCTATAGGACCATAAGTGGAAGTGCCCTAGGCTCTGTTGCTTTGTTTTTTAGATGTTTCAGGAAACACCATACACTTCTCCAGAGTGGCTGTTGGCAATTTATATCCCGCCCATCAGCATAACAAGGCTCCCAGTTCTCCATGGCCTGTCCTGCCTTTCTGGATTTTACACTTTTTTCAGATGGCCCTTTTGACCGGGGGGCAGTGAGACTTCATTGTAGTGCAGATTTCCTTTGCAAGCTTGCTTCGTTGGCCAAAAAGGGCGTATGCGTTTTTTCCTGAATATATTCAGGAAAAAACACATACGCCCTTTTTGGCCAAGTGCATCATTGTGGACGTTCTGCCTCTTTTCCTATGCTTTACATGCAATTCCAGTCTACCTCCTGAAATCGGTTTCCTGCAATTCTGCCCCGCTTTCAAGTCCTCTTGGCAGCCTTACTTCAATATATTTTTGGACGATAGCTGTCATTTATAACTCTGTAGGTTTGTGAATTACAGTGCCCCTGAGCTCCTTTCTTCAACTCGCTTTCTTGTGAGCTGGCCGCAACACCGCAGGATTGCTTCAGGCCGTAGTGTCGTTCCGGCATGGCAGGCTGAGCCTTTGGTTAATTCCTCTTCCTGGTGGGAAATGAGAGTTAAATTTGCCCTTCCAGACACCTCCAGCTAGTCTCTCATTGGTTCTCCCTATTCCTGTTCATTTTCGGCAGAATTTGCAAATTGGGCCAAATAGGAGGTTAAAGGCACTGACTCTCCAAGTGGGGAGAGTGTTAGTAAAGTGTCTGGAATGTTGCACTCGAGTACCAGGGGACGAAATCTGAGACACATTTGAACACGTTTCCCGATCACATGGTGGATCATACTCTGGGTTCCTCATGCATGTTTTAGCTGAAGGAAGAATCCCTTAAACCTGGAGAGTTGAGACCCATGGAATGGGTACCATGCAATATGACTTCAAAGGGTCTGCATTTGCTCACCGAACCTCACCAATCCTATCACTGCTGCGTTTATGCCGCTGTACACACACTTGATTCTCTTTCGTAGACATATCAATCCATAGGTTTTAAGATTCTTACTAGTCAGGTATATTTTTAGGCGTTTAATATGGGGTGTTGAGTCCACTTCGTTGAGCAAGCAGTAGCTCTTGTCTATTACATATTTGGCTTATGGAAAGGTATCTGTGCTAATTTCAATCTCTGGTTTTATGCAGCACCCCAACTCACCTTTCCCCTTAAGCAAGCATAAGTTGGTTTTCTACATTTGAGACCCTATTCTGTTTTGTAATTCAGTTCCTGTGTAGGCAAGTTTACATGCCGTGTATTAGTGATATCTTATGATGTTTCTTTTTCTGTGTGACTTATTTCACTTAGAATCATCGTACCTGAATCCACTCATTATGCTGCTACTGGCCTGATGACATAGATTTCATTGCTGAGTGATATTGCATTGTACGTAAGTACCACAACTTCTTTATCCATTTTTCGCTTTCTGCGATATTGAACTTGTACCGTAAACGAGGTTCTTGTAAACAGAGCCGTTCCAAACTTTGGGGTGGCTGTGTCTTTTTGATTCAATTTCCCTAATCTATAGGACCATAAGTGGAAGTGCCCTAGGCTCTGTTGCTTTGTTTTTTAGATGTTTCAGGAAACACCATACACTTCTCCAGAGTGGCTGTTGGCAATTCACATCCCGCCCATCAGCATAAGAAGGCTCCCAGTTCTCCATGGCCTGTCCTGCCTTTCTGGATTTTACACGTTTTTCAGATGGCCCTTTTGACCGGGGGGCAGTGAGACTTCATTGTAGTGCAGATTTCCTTTGCAAGCTTGCTTGGTTGGCCAAAAAGGGCGTATGCGTTTTTTCCTGAATATATTCAGGAAAAAACGCATACGCCCTTTTTGGCCAAGTGCATCGTTGTGTACGTTCTGCCTCTTTTCCTATGCTTTACATCCAATTCCAGTCTACCTCCTGAAATCGGTTTCCTGCAATTCTGCCCCGCTTTCAAGTCCTCTTGGCAGCCTTACTTCAATATATTTTTGGACGATAGCTGTCATTTATAACTCTGAAGCTTTGTGAATTACAGTGCCCCTGAGCTCCTTTTTTCAACTGGCTTTCTTGTGAGCTGGCCGCAACTCCGCAGGATTGCTTCAGGCCCTAGTGTGGTTCCGGCATGGCTCGCTGAGCCTTTGGTTAATTCCTCTTCCTGGTGGGAAATGAGAGTTAAATTTGCCCGTCCAGACTCCTCCAGCTAGTCTCTCATTGGTTCTCCCTATTCCTGTTCATTTTCCGCAGAAATTGCACACTGGGCCAAACAGGAGGATAAAGGCGCTGACTCTCCAAGTGGGGAGAGTGTTAGTAAAGCGTCTGGAATGTTGCACCCGAGTACCAGGGGACGAAAACTGAGACACATTTGAACACGTTTCCCGATCACATGGTGGATCATACTCTGGGTTCCACATGCATGTTTTAGCTGAAGGAAGAATCCCTTAAACCTGGAGAGTTGAGAACCATGGAATGGGTACCATGCAATATGACTTCAAAGGGTCTGCATTTGCTCACCAAACCTCACCAATCCTATCACTGCTGCGTTTATGCTGCTGTACACACGCTGGATTCTCTTTCGGAGACATATAAATCCATAGGTTTTAAGATTTTTACTAGTCAGGTATATTCTTAGGCGTTTAATATGGGGTGTTGAGTCCACTTCATTGAGCAAGCAGTAGCTCTTGTCTATTACATATTTGGCTTATGGAAAGGTATCTGTGCTAATTTCAATCTCTGGTTTTATGCAGCACCCCAACTCACCTTTCCCCTTAAGCAAGCATAAGTTGGTTTTCTACATTTGAGACCCTATTCTGTTTTGTAATTCAGTTCCTGTGTAGCAAAGTTTACATTCCGTGTATTAGTGATACCTTATGATGTTTCTTTTTCTGTGTGACTTATTTCACTTAGAATCATCGTACCTGAATCCACTCATTATGCTGCTACTGGCCTGATGACATAGATTTCATTGCTGAGTGATATTGCATTGTACGTAAGTATCACAACTTCTTTATCCATTTTTCGCTTTCTGCGATATTGAACTTGTACCGTAAACGAGGTTCTTGTAAACAGAGCCGTCCCAAACTTTGTGATGGCTGTGTCTTTTTGATTTTAATTTCCCTAATCTATAGGACCAAAAATGAAGTGCCCTAGGCTCTGTTGCTTTGTTTTTCAGATGTTTCAGGAAACACCATACACTTCTCCAGAGTGGCTGTTGGCAATTTACATCCCGCCCATCAGCCTAAGTAGGCTCCCAGTTCTCCATGGCCTGTCCTGCCTTTCTGGATTTTACACTTTTTTCACATGGTCCTTTTGACCGGGGGGCAGTGAGACTTCATTGTAGTGCAGATTTCCTTTGCAAGCTTGCTTGGTTGGCCAAAAAGGGCGTATGCGTTTTTTCCTGAATATATTCAGGAAAAAACGCATACGCCCTTTTTGGCCAAGTGCATCATTGTGGACGTTCTGCCTCTTTTCCTATGCTTTACATGCAATTCCAGTCTACCTCCTGAAAACGGTTTCGTGCAATTCTGCCCCGCTTTCAAGTCCTCTTGGCAGCCTTACTTCAATATATTTTTGGACGATAGCTGTCATTTAGAACTCTGAAGTTTTGTGAATTACAGTGCCCCTGAGCTACTTTCTTCAACTCGCTTTCTTGTGAGCTGTCCGCAACACCGCAGGATTGCTTCAGGCCCTAGTGTGGTTCCGGCACGGCTCACTGATCCTTTGGTTAATTCTTCTTCCTGGTGGGAAATGAGAGTTAAATTTGCCCGTCCAGACACCTCCAGCTAGTCTGTCATTGGTTCTCCCTATTCCTGTTCATTTTCCGCAGAAATTGCAAACTGGGCCAAACAGGAGGTTAAAGGCACTGACTCTCCAAGTCGGGAGAGTGTTAGTAAAGCGTCTGGAATGTTGCACCCGAGTACCAGGGGATGAAAACTGAGACACATTTGAACACGTTTCCCAATCACACGGTGGATCATACTCTGGGTTCCACATGCATGTTTTAACTGAAGGAAGAATCCCTTAAACCTGGAGAGTTGAGAACCATGGAATGGGTACCATGCAATATGACTTCAAAGGGTCTGCATTTGCTCACCGAACCTCACCAATCCTATCACTGCTGCGTTTATGCTGCTGTACACACGCTTGATTCTCTTTCGGAGACATATAAATCCATAGGTTTTAAGATTCTTACTAGTCAGGTATATTCTTAGGCGTTTAATATGGGGTGTTGAGTCCACTTCGTAGAGCAAGCAGTAGCTCTTGTCTATTACATATTTGGCTTATGGAAAGGTATCTGTGCTAATTTCAATCTCTGGTTTTATGCAACACCCAACTCACCTTTCCCCTTAAGGAAGCATAAGTTGGTTTTCCACATTTGAGACCCTATTCTGTTTTGTAATTCAGTTCCTGTGTAGCCAAGTTTACACTCCGTGTATTAGTGATACCTTATGATGTTTCTTTTTCTCTGTGACTTATTTCACTTAGAATCATCGTACCTGAATCCACTCATTATGCTGCTACTGGCCTGATGACATAGATTTCATTGCTGAGTGATATTGCATTGTACGTAAGTACCACAACTACTTTATCCATTTTTCGCTTTCTGCGATATTGAACTTGTACCGTAAACGAGGTTCTTGTAAACAGAGCCGTCCCAAACTTTGGGGTGGCTGTGTCTTTTTGATTTTAATTTCCCTAATCTATAGGACCATAAGTGGAAGTGCCCTAGGCTCTGTTGCTTTGTTTTTTAGATGTTTCAGGAAACACCATACACTTCTCCAGAGTGGCTGTTGGCAATTTACATCCCGCCCATCAGCATAACAAGGCTCCCAGTTCTCCATGGCCTGTCCTGCCTTTCTGGATTTTACACTTTTTTCAGATGGCCCTTTTAACCAGGGGGCAGTGAGACTTCATTGTAGTGCAGATTTCCTTTGCAAGCTTGCTTGGTTGGCCAAAAAGCGCGTACGCGTTTTTTCCTAAATATATTCAGGATAAAACGCATACGCCCTTTTGGCCAAGTGCATCATTGTGGACGTTCTGCCTCTTTTCCTATGCTTTACATGCAATTCCAGTCTACCTCCTGAAATCGGTTTCCTGCAATTCTGCCCCGCTTTCAAATCCTCTTGGCAGCCTTAGTTCAATATATTTTTGGAAGATAACTGTCATTTATAACTCTGCAGGTTTGTGAAATACAGTGCCCCTGAGCTCCTTTCTTCAACTGGCTTTCTTGTGAGCTCGCCGCAACACCGCAGGATTGCTTCAGGCCCTAGTGTCGTTCCGGCATATCTCAGTGAGCCTTTGGTTAATTCCTCTTCCTGGTGGGAAATGAGAGTTAAATTTGCCCGTCCAGACACCTCCAGCTAGTCTCTCATTGGTTCTCCCTATTCCTGTTCATTTTCCGCAGAAATTGCAAACTGGGCCAAACAGGAGTTTAAAGGCACTGACTCTCCAAGTGGGGAGAGTGTTAGTAAAGCGTCTGGAATGTTGCACCCGAGTACCAGGGGACGAAAACTGAGACACATTTGAACACGTTTCCCGATCACACGGTGGATCATACTCTGGGTTCCTCATGCATGTTTTAGCTGAAGGAAGAATCCCTTAAACCTGGAGAGTTGAGACCCATGGAATGGGTACCATGCAATATGACTTCAAAGGGTCTGCATTTGCTCACCGAACTTCACCAATCCTATCACTGCTGCGTTTATGCCGCTGTACACACGCTTGATTCTCTTTCGTAGACATATCAATCCATAGGTTTTAAGATTCTTACTAGTCAGGTATATTCTTAGGCGTTTAATATGGGGTGTTGAGTCCACTTCGTTGAGCAAGCAGTAGCTCTTGTCTATTACATATTTGGCTTATGGAAAGGTATCTGTGCTAATTTCAATCTCTGGTTTTATGCAGCACCCCAACTCACCTTTCCCCTTAAGTAAGCATAAGTTGGTTTTCTACATTTGAGACCCTATTCTGTTTTGTAATTCAGTTCCTGTGTAGCAAAGTTTACATTCCGTGTATTAGTGATATCTTATGATGCTTCTTTTTCTGTGTGACTTATTTCACTTAGAATCATCGTACCTGAATCCACTCATTATGCTGCTACTGGCCTGATGACATAGATTTCATTGCTGAGTGATATTGCATTGTACGTAAGTACCACAACTTCTTTATCCATTTTTCGCTTTCTGCGATATTGAACTTGTACCGTAAACGAGGTTCTTGTAAACAGAGCTGTCCCAAACTTTGGGGTGGCTGTGTCTTTTTGATTTTAATTTCCCTAATCTATAGGACCATAAGTGGAAGTGCCCTAGGCTCTGTTGCTTTGTTTTTTAGATGTTTCAGGAAACACCATACACTTCTCCAGAGTGGCTGTTGGCAATTTATATCCCGCCCATCAGCATAACAAGGCTCCCAGTTCTCCATGGCCTGTCCTGCCTTTCTGGATTTTACACTTTTTTCAGATGGCCCTTTTGACCGGGGGGCAGTGAGACTTCATTGTAGTGCAGATTTCCTTTGCAAGCTTGCTTCGTTGGCCAAAAAGGGCGTATGCGTTTTTTCCTGAATATATTCAGGAAAAAACGCATACGCCCTTTTTGGCCAAGTGCATCATTGTGGACGTTCTGCCTCTTTTCCTATGCTTTACATGCAATTCCAGTCTATCTCCTGAAATCGGTTTCCTGCAATTCTGCCCCGCTTTCAAGTCCTCTTGGCAGCCTTACTTCAATATATTTTTGGACGATAGCTGTCATTTATAACTCTGTAGGTTTGTGAATTACAGTGCCCCTGAGCTCCTTTCTTCAACTCGCTTTCTTGTGAGCTGGCCGCAACACCGCAGGATTGCTTCAGGCCGTAGTGTCGTTCCGGCATGGCAGGCTGAGCCTTTGGTTAATTCCTCTTCCTGGTGGGAAATGAGAGTTAAATTTGCCCTTCCAGACACCTCCAGCTAGTCTCTCATTGGTTCTCCCTATTCCTGTTCATTTTCGGCAGAATTTGCAAATTGGGCCAAATAGGAGGTTAAAGGCACTGACTCTCCAAGTGGGGAGAGTGTTAGTAAAGTGTCTGGAATGTTGCACCCGAGTACCAGGGGACGAAATCTGAGACACATTTGAACACGTTTCCCGATCACATGGTGGATCATACTCTGGGTTCCTCATGCATGTTTTAGCTGAAGGAAGAATCCCTTAAACCTGGAGAGTTGAGACCCATGGAATGGGTACCATGCAATATGACTTCAAAGGGTCTGCATTTGCTCACCGAACCTCACCAATCCTATCACTGCTGCGTTTATGCCGCTGTACACACACTTGATTCTCTTTCGTAGACATATCAATCCATAGGTTTTAAGATTCTTACTAGTCAGGTATATTTTTAGGCGTTTAATATGGGGTGTTGAGTCCACTTCGTTGAGCAAGCAGTAGCTCTTGTCTATTACATATTTGGCTTATGGAAAGGTATCTGTGCTAATTTCAATCTCTGGTTTTATGCAGCACCCCAACTCACCTTTCCCCTTAAGCAAGCATAAGTTGGTTTTCTACATTTGAGACCCTATTCTGTTTTGTAATTCAGTTCCTGTGTAGGCAAGTTTACATGCCGTGTATTAGTGATATCTTATGATGTTTCTTTTTCTGTGTGACTTATTTCACTTAGAATCATCGTACCTGAATCCACTCATTATGCTGCTACTGGCCTGATGACATAGATTTCATTGCTGAGTGATATTGCATTGTACGTAAGTACCACAACTTCTTTATCCATTTTTCGCTTTCTGCGATATTGAACTTGTACCGTAAACGAGGTTCTTGTAAACAGAGCCGTTCCAAACTTTGGGGTGGCTGTGTCTTTTTGAATCAATTTCCCTAATCTATAGGACCATAAGTGGAAGTGCCCTAGGCTCTGTTGCTTTGTTTTTTAGATGTTTCAGGAAACACCATACACTTCTCCAGAGTGGCTGTTGCCAATTTACATCCCGCCCATCAGTCTAACTAGGCTCCCAGTTCTCCATGGCCTGTCCTGCCTTTCTGGATTTTACACTTTTTTCACATGGCCCTTTTGACCGGGGGGCAGTGAGACTTCATTGTAGTGCAGATTTCCTTTGCAATCTTGCTTGGTTGGCCAAAAAGGGCGTATGCGTTTTTTCCTGAATATATTCAGGAAAAAACGCATACGTACTTTTTGGCCAAGTGCATCATTGTGGACGTTCTGCCTCTTTTCCTATGCTTTACATGCAATTCCAGTCTACCTCCTGAAATCGGTTTCCTGCAATTCTGCCCCGCTTTCAAGTCCTCTTGGCAGCCTTACTTCAATATATTTTTGGACGATAGCTGTCATTTATAACTCTGTAGGTTTGTGAATTACAGTGCCCCTGAGCTCCTTTCTTCAACTCGCTTTCTTGTGAGCTGGCCGCAACACCGCAGGATTGCTTCAGGCCCTAGTGTGGTTCCGGCATGGCTCGCTGAGCCTTTGGTTAATTCCTCTTCCTGGTGGGAAATGAGAGTTAAATTTGCCCGTCCAGACACCTCCAGCTAGTCTGTCATTGGTTCTCCCTATTCCTGTTCATTTTCCACAGAAATTGCAAACTGGGCCAAACAGGAGGTTAAAGGCACTGACTCTCCAAGTGGGGAGAGTCTTAGTAAAGCGTCTGGAATGTTGCACCCGAGTACCAGGGGACGAAAACTGAGACACATTTGAACACGTTTCCCGATCACACGGTGTATCATACTCTGGGTTCCACATGCATGTTTTAGCTGAAGGAAGAATCCCTTAAACCTGGAGAGTTGAGACCCATGGAATGGGTACCATGCAATATGACTTCAAAGGGTCTGCATTTGGTCACCGAACTTCACCAATCCTATCACTGCTGCGTTTATGCCGCTATACACACGCTTGATTCTCTTTCGGAGACATATAAATCCATAGGTTTTAAGATTCTTACTAGTCAGGTATATTCTTAGGCGTTTAATATGGGGTGTTGACTCCACTTCGTTGAGCAAGCAGTAGCTCTTGTCTATTACATATTTGGCTTATGGAAAGGTATCTGTGCTAATTTCAATCTCTGGTTTTATGCAGCACCCCAACTCACCTTTCCCCTTAAATAAGCATAAGTTGGTTTTCTACATTTGAGACCCTATTCTGTTTTGTAATTCAGTTCCTGTGTAGGCAAGTTTACATTCCGTGTATTAGTGATATCTTATGATGTTTCTTTTTCTGTGTGACTTATTTCACTTAGAATCATCGTACCTGAATCCACTCATTATGCTGCTACTGGCCTGATGACATAGATTTCATTGCTGAGTGATATTGCATTGTACGTAAGTACCACAACTTCTTTATCCATTTTTCGCTTTCTGCCATATTGAACTTGTACCGTAAACGAGGTTCTTGTAAACATAGCCGTCCCAAACTTTGGGGTGGCTGTGTCTTTTTGATTTTAATTTCCCTAAGCTATAGGACCATAAGTGGAAGTGCCCTAGGCTCTGTTGCTTTGTTTTTTAGATGTTTCAGGAAACACCATACACTTCTCCAGAGTGGCTGTTGGCAATTTACATCCCGCCCATCAGCATAACAAGGCTCCCAGTTCTCCATGGCCTGTCCTGCCTTTCTGGATTTTACACTTTTTTCAGATGGTCCTTTTGACCGGGGGGCAGTGAGACTTCATTGTAGTGCAGATTTCCTTTGCAAGCTTGCTTGGTTGGCCAAAAAGGGCGTATGCGTTTTTTCCTGAATATATTCAGGAAAAAACGCATATGCCCTTTTTGGCCAAGTGCATCATTGTGGACGTTCTGCCTCTTTTCCTATGGTTTACATGCAATTCCTGTCTACCTCCTGAAATCGGTTTCCTGCAATTCTGCCCCGCTTTCAAGTCCTCTTGGCAGCCTTACTTCAATATATTTTTGGACGATAGCTGTCATTTATAACTCTGCAGGTTTGTGAATTACAGTGCCCCTGAGCTCCTTTCTTCAACTCGCTTTCTTGTGAGCTGGCCGCAACACTGCAGGATTGCTTCAGGCCGTAGTGTCGTTCCGGCACGGCAGGCTGAGCCTTTGGTTAATTCCTCTTCCTGGTGGGAAATGAGAGTTAAATTTGCCCTTCCAGACACCTCCAGCTAGTCTCTCATTGGTTCTCTCTATTCCTGTTCATCTTCAGCAGAATTTGCAAATTGGGCCAAATAGGAGGTTAAAGGCACTGACTCTCCAAGTGGGGAGAGTGTTAGTAAAGTGTCTGGAATGTTGCACCCGAGTACCAGGGGACGAAAACTGAGACACATTTGAACACGTTTCCCGATCACACGGTGGATCATACTCTGGGTTCCTCATGCATGTTTTAGCTGAAGGAAGAATCCCTTAAACCTGGAGAGTTGAGACCCATGGAATGGGTACCATGCAATATGACTTCAAAGGGTCTGCATTTGCTCACCGAACTTCACCAATCCTATCACTGCTGCGTTTATGCCGCTGTACACACGCTTGATTCTCTTTCGTAGACATATCAATCCATAGGTTTTAAGATTCTTACTAGTCAGGTATATTCTTAGGCGTTTAATATGGGGTGTTGAGTCCACTTCGTTGAGCAAGCAGTAGCTCTTGTCTATTACATATTTGGCTTATGGAAAGGTATCTGTGCTAATTTCAATCTCTGGTTTTATGCAGCACCCCAACTCACCTTTCCCCTTAAGTAAGCATAAGTTGGTTTTCTACATTTGAGACCCTATTCTGTTTTGTAATTCAGTTCCTGTGTAGCAAAGTTTACATTCCGTGTATTAGTGATATCTTATGATGCTTCTTTTTCTGTGTGACTTATTTCACTTAGAATCATCGTACCTGAATCCACTCATTATGCTGCTACTGGCCTGATGACATAGATTTCATTGCTGAGTGATATTGCATTGTACGTAAGTACCACAACTTCTTTATCCATTTTTCGCTTTCTGCGATATTGAACTTGTACCGTAAACGAGGTTCTTGTAACCAGAGCCGTCCCAAACTTTGGGGTGGCTGTGTCTTTTTGATTTTAATTTCCCTAAGCTATAGGACCATAAGTGGAAGTGCCCTAGGCTCTGTTGCTTTGTTTTTTAGATGTTTCAGGAAACACCATACACTTCTCCAGAGTGGCTGTTGGCAATTTACATCACGCCCATCGCATAACAAGGCTCCCAGTTCTCCATGGCCTGTCCTGCCTTTCTGGATTTTACACTTTTTTCAGATGGCCCTTTTGACCGGGGGGCAGTGAGACTTCATTGTAGTGCAGATTTCCTTTGCAAGCTTGCTTGGTTGGCCAAAAAGGGCGTATGCGTTTTTTCCTGAATATATTCAGGAAAAAACGCATACGCCCTTTTTGGCCAAGTGCATCATTGTGGACGTTCTGCCTCTTTTCCTATGCTTTACATGCAATTCCAGTCTACCTCCTGAAATCGGTTTCCTGCAATTCTGCCCCGCTTTCAAGTCCTCTTGGCAGCCTTACTTCAATATATTTTTGGACGATAGCTGTTATTTATAACTCTGCAGGTTTGTGAATTACAGTGCCCCTGAGCTCCTTTCTTCAACTCGCTTTCTTGTGAGCTGGCCGCAACACCGCAGGATTGCTTCAGGCCGTAGTGTCGTTCCGGCATGGCAGGCTGAGCCTTTGGTTAATTCCTCTTCCTGGTGGGCAATGAGAGTTAAATTTGCCCTTCCAGACACCTCCAGCTAGTCTCTCATTGGTTCTCCCTATTCCTGTTCATTTTCGGCAGAATTTGCAAATTGGGCCAAATAGGAGGTTAAAGGCACTGACTCTCCAAGTGGGGAGAGTGTTAGTAAAGTGTCTGGAATGTTGCACCCGAGTACCAGGGGACGAAATCTGAGACACATTTGAACACGTTTCCCGATCACACGGTGGATCATACTCTGGGTTCCACATGCATGTTTTAGCTGAAGGAAGAATCCCTTAAACCTGGAGAGTTGAGACCCATGGAATGGGTACCATGCAATATGACTTCCAAGGGTCTGCATTTGCTCACCGAACCTCACCTATCCTATCACTGCTGCGTTTATGCCGCTGTACACACGCTTGATTCTCTTTCGGAGACATATCAATCCATAGGTTTTAAGATTCTTACTAGTCAGGTATATTCTTAGGCGTTTAATATGGGGTGTTGAGTCCACTTCGTTGAGCAAGCAGTAGCTCTTGTCTATTACATATTTGGCTTATGGAAAGGTATCTGTGCTAATTTCAATCTCTGGTTTTCTGCAGCACTCCAACTCACCTTTCCCCTTAAGCAAGCATAAGTTGGTTTTCTACATTTGAGACCTTATTCTGTTTTGTAATTCAGTTCCTGTGTAGCCAAGTTTACAATCCGTGTATTAGTGATATCTTATGATGTTTCTTTTTCTGTGTGACTTATTTCACTTAGAATCATCATACCTGAATCCACTCATTATGCTGCTACTGGCCTGATGACATAGATTTCATTGCTGAGTGATATTGCATTGTACGTAAGTACCAGAACTTCTTTATCCATTTTTCGCTTTCTGCGATATTGAACTTGAACCGTAAATGAGGTTCTTGTAAACAGAGCCGTTCCAAACTTTGGGGTGGCTGTGTCTTTTTGATTTTAATTTCCCTAATCTATAGGACCATAAGTGGAAGTGCCCTAGGCTGTGTTGCTTTGTTTTTTAGATATTTCAGGAACCACCATACACTTCTCCAGAGTGGCTGTTGGCAATTTACATCCTGCCCATCAGCATAACAAGGCTCCCAGTTCTCCATGGCCTGTCCTGCCTTTCAGGATTTTACACTTTTTTCAGATGGCCCTTTTGACCTGGGAGCAGTGAGACTTCATTGTAGTGCAGATTTCCTTTGCAAGCTTGCTTGGTTGGCCAAAAAGGGCGTATGCATTTTTTCCTGAATATATTCAGGAAAAAACGCATACGCCCTTTTTGGCCAAGTGCATCATTGTGGACGTTCTGCCTCTTTTCCTATGCTTTACATGCAATTCCAGTCTACCTCCTGAAATTGGTTTCCTGCAATTCTGCCCCGCTTTCAAGTCCTCTTGGCAGCCTTACTTCAATATATTTTTGGACGATAGCTGTCATTTAGAACTCTGCAGGTGTGTGAATTACAGGGCCCCTGAGCTCCTTTCTTCAACTTGCTTTCTTGTGAGCTGGCCGCAACACCGCAGGATTGCTTCAGGCCCTAGTGTGGTTCCGGCATGGCTCGCTGAGCCTTTGGTTAATTCCTCTTCTTGGTGGGAAATGAGAGTTAAATTTACCCGGGCAGACACCTCCAGCTTGTCTCTCATTCGTTCTGCCTATTCCTGTTCCTTTTCTGCAGAAATTGCAAACTGGGCCAAACAGGAGGTTAAAGGCACTGACTCTCCAAGTGGGGAGAGTGTTAGTAAAGCGTCTGGAATGTTGCACCCGAGTACCAGGAGACGAAAACTGAGACACATTTGAACACGTTTCCCGATCACACGGTGGATTATACTCTGGGTTCCACATGCATGTTTTAGCTGAAGGAAGAATCCCTTAAACCTGGAGAGTTGAGAACCATGGAGTGGGTACCATGCAATATGACTTCAAACGGTCTTCATTTGCTCACCGAACCTCACCAATCCTTTCACTGCTGCCTTTATGCCGCTGTACACACGCTTGATTCTCTTTCGGAGACATATAAATCCATAGGTTTTAAGATTCTTACTAGTCAGGTATATTCTTAGGCGTTTAATATGGGGTGTTGAGTCCGCTTCGTTGAGCAAGGAGTAGCTCTTGTCTATTACATATTTGTCTTATGGAAAGCTATCTGTGTTAATTTCAATCTCTGGTTTTCTGCAGCACCCCAACTCACCTTTCCCCTTAAGCAAGCATAAGTTGGTTTTCTACATTTGAGACCCTGTTCTGTTTTGTAATTCAGTTCCTGTGTAGCCAAGTTTACATTCTGTGTATTAGTGATATCTTATGATGTTTCTTTTTCTGTGTGACTTATTTCACTTAGAATCATCGTACCTCAATCCACTCATTATGCTGCTACTGGCCTGATAAGATAGATTTCATTGCTGAGTGATATTGCATTGTACGTAAGTACCACAACTTCTTTATCCATTTTTCGCTTTCTGCGATATTGAACTTGTACCGTAAACGAGGTTCTTGTAAACAGAGCCGTCCCAAACTTTGGGGTAGCTGTGTCTTTTTGATTTTAATTTCCCTAAGCTATAGCACCATAAGTGGAAGTGCCCTAGGCTCTGTTGCTTTGTTTTTTAGATGTTTCAGGAAACACCATACACTTCTCCAGAGTGGCTGTTGGCAATTTACATCACGCCCATTGGCATAACAAAACTACCAGTTCTCCATGGCCTGTCCTGCCTTTCTGGATTTTACTCTTTTTTCAGATGGCCCTTTTGACCTGGGAGCAGTGAGACTTCATTGTAGTGCAGATTTCATTTGCAAGCTTGCTTGTTTGGCCAAAAAGGGCGTATGCATTTTTTCCTGAATATATTCAGGAAAAAACGCATACGCCCTTTTTGGCCAAGTGCATCATTGTGGACGTTCTGCCTCTTTTCCTATGCTTTACATGCAATTCCAGTCTACCTCCTGAAATCGGTTTCCTGCAATTCTGCCCCGCTTTCAAGTCCTCTTGGCAGCCTTACTTCAATATATTTTTGGACGATAGCTGTCATTTAGAACTCTGCAGGTGTGTGAATTACAGGGCCCCTGAGCTCCTTTCTTCAACTCGCTTTCTTGTGAGCTGGCCGCAACACCGCAGGATTGCTTCAGGCCCTAGTGTGGTTCCGGCATGGCTCGCTGAGCCTTTGGTTAATTCCTCTTCCTGGTGGGAAATGAGAGTTAAATTTGCCCGTCCAGACACCTCCAGCTAGTCTCTCATTCGTTCTGCCTATTCCTGTTCCTTTTCTGCAGAAATTGCAAACTGGGCCAAACAGGAGGTTAAAGGCACTGACTCTCCAAGTGGGGAGAGTGTTAGTAAAGCGTCTGGAATGTTGCACCCGAGTACCAGGAGACGAAAACTGAGACACATTTGAACACGTTTCCCGATCACACGGTGGATTATACTCTGGGTTCCACATGCATGTTTTAGCTGAAGGAAGAATCCCTTAAACCTGGAGAGTTGAGAACCATGGAGTGGGTACCATGCAATATGACTTCAAACGGTCTTCATTTGCTCACCGAACCTCACCAATCCTTTCACTGCTGCCTTTATGCCGCTGTACACACGCTTGATTCTCTTTCGGAGACATATAAATCCATAGGTTTTAAGATTCTTACTAGTCAGGTATATTCTTAGGCGTTTAATATGGGGTGTTGAGTCCGCTTCGTTGAGCAAGGAGTAGCTCTTGTCTATTACATATTTGTCTTATGGAAAGCTATCTGTGTTAATTTCAATCTCTGGTTTTCTGCAGCACCCCAACTCACCTTTCCCCTTAAGCAAGCATAAGTTGGTTTTCTACATTTGAGACCCTGTTCTGTTTTGTAATTCAGTTCCTGTGTAGCCAAGTTTACATTCCGTGTATTAGTGATACCTTATGATGTTTCTTTTTCTGTGTGACTTATTTCACTTAGAATCATCGTACCTGAATCCACTCATTATGCTGCTACTGGCCTGATGACATAGATTTCATTGCTGAGTGATATTGCATTGTACGTAAGTACCACAACTTCTTTATCCATTTTTCGCTTTCTGCGATATTGAACTTGTACCGTAAACGAGGTTCTTGTAAACAGAGCTGTCCCAAACTTTGGGGTGGCTGTGTTTTTTATTTTAATTTCCCTAATCTATAGGACCATAAGTGGAAGTGCCCTAGGCTCTGTTGCTTGTTTTTTAGATGTTTCAGGAAACACCATACACTTCTCCAGAGTGGCTGTTGGCAATTTATATCCCGCCCATCAGCATAATAAGGCTCCCAGTTCTCCATGGCCTGTCCTGCCTTTCTGGATTTTACACTTTTTTCAGATGGCCCTTTTGACCGGGGGGCAGTGAGACTTCATTGTAGTGCAGATTTCCTTTGCAAGCTTGCTTGGTGGGCCAAAAAGGGTGTCTGCGTTTTTTCCTGAGTATATTCAGGAAAAAACGCATACGCCCTTTTTGGCCAAGTGCATCATTGAGGACGTTCTGCCTCTTTTCCTATGCTTTACATGCAATTCCAGTCTACCTCCTGAAATCGGTTTCCTGCAATTCTGCCCCGCTTTCAAGTCCTCTTGGCAGCCTTACTTCAATATATTTTTGGACGATAGCTGTCATTTAGAACTCTGCAGGTTTGTGAATTACAGGGCCCCTGAGTTCCTTTCTTCAACTCGCTTTCTTGTGAGCTGGCCGCAACACCGCAGTATTGCTTCAGGCCCTAGTGTGGTTCCGGCATGGCACGCTGAGCCTTTGGTTAATTCCTCTTCCTGGTGGGAAATGAGAGTTAAATTTGCCCGTCCAGACTCCTCCAGCTAGTCTCTCATTTGTTCTCCCTATTCCTGTTCATTTTCCACAGAAATTGCAAACTGGGCCAAACAGGAGGTTAAAGGCACTGACTCTCCAAGTGGGGAGAGTATTAGTAAAGCGTCTGGAATGTTGCACCCGAGTACCAGGGGATGAAAACTGAGACATATTTGAACACGTTTCCCGATCACACGTTGGATCATACTCTGGGTTCCACATGCATGTTTTAGCTGAAGGAAGAATCCCTTTAACCTGAAGAGTTGAGAACCATGGAATGGGAACCCTGCAATATGACTTCAAAGGGTCTGCATTTGCTCACCGAACCTCACCAATCCTATCACTGTTGCATTTATGCCGCTGTACACATGCTTGATTCTCTTTCAGAGACATATAAATCCATAGGTTTTAAGATTCTTACTAGTCAGGTATATTCTTAGGCGTTTAATATGGGGTGTTGAGTCCACTTCGTTGAGCAAGCAGTAGCTCTTGCCTATTACATATTTGGCTTATGGAAAGGTATCTGTGCTAATTTCTATCTCTGGTTTTATGCAGCACCCCAACTCACCTTTCCCCTTAAGCAAGCATAAGTTGGTTTTCTACATTTGAGACCCTATTCTGTTTTGTAATTCAGTTCCTGTGTAACCAAGTTTACATTCCGTGTATTAGTGATATCTTATGATGTTTCATTTTCTCTGTGACTTATTTCACTTAGAATCATCGTACCTGAATCCACTCATTATGCTGCTACTGGCCTGATGACATACATTTCATTGCTGAGTGATATTGCATTGTACGTAAGTACCACAAGTTCTTTATCCATTTTTCGCTTTCTGTGATATTGAACTTGTATTGTAAACGAGGTTCTTGTAAACAGAGCCGTCCCAAACATTGCGGTGGCTGTGTCTTTTTGATTTTAATTTCCCTAATCTATAGGACCATAAGTGGAAGTGCCTTAGGCTGTGTTGCTCTGTTTCTTAGATGTTTCAGGAAACACCATACACTTCTGCAGAGTGGCTGTTGGCAATTTACATCCCGCCCATCAGCATAACAAGGCTCCCAGTTCTCCTTGGCCTGTCCTGCCTTTTTGGATTTTACACTTTTTTCAGATGGCCCTTTTGACCGGGGAGCAGTGAGACTTCATTGTAGTGCAGATTTCCTTTGCAAGCTTGCTTGGTTGGCCAAAAAGGGCGTATGCGTTTTTTCCTGAGTATATTCAGGAAAAAACGCAGACGCCCTTTTTGGCCAAGTGCATCATTGTGGACGTTCTGCCTCTTTTCCTATGCTTTACATGCAATTCCAGTCTACCTCCTGAAATCGGTTTCCTGCAATTCTGCCCCGCTTTCAAGTCCTCTTGGCAGCCTTACTTCAATATATTTTTGGACGATAGCTGTCATTTAGAACTCTGCAGGTGTGTGAATTACAGTTCCCCTGAGCTCCTTTCTTCAACTCGCTTTCTTGTGAGCTGGCCGCAACACCGCAGGATTGCTTCAGGCCCTAGTGTGGTTCCGGCATGGCTCGCTGAGCCTTTCGATAATTCCTCTTCTTGGTGGGAAATGAGAGTTAAATTTGCCCGTCCATAACCCTCCAGCTAGTCTCTCATTGGTTCTCCCTATTCCTGTTCATTTTCCGCAGAAATTGCAAACTGGGCCAAACAGGAGGTTAAAGGCACTGACTCTCCAAGTGGGGGAGAGTGTTAGTAAAGCGTCTGGAATGTTGCACCCGATTACCAGGGGTTGAAAACTGAGACACATTTGAACACGTTTCCCAATCACACGGTGGATCATACTCTGGGTTCCACATGTATGTTTTAGCTGAAGGAAGAATCCCTTAAACCTTGAGAGTTGAGAACCATGGAATGGGTACCATGCAATATGACTTCAAAGGGTCTGCATTTGCTCACCGAACCTCACCAATCCTATCACTGCTGCGTTTATGCCGCTGTAAACACGCTTGATTCTCTTTCGGAGACATATAAATCCATAGGTTTTAAGATTCTTACTAGTCAGGTATATTCTTAGGCGTTTAATATGTGGTGTTGAGTCCACTTCGTTGAGCAAGGAGTAGCTCTAGTCTATTACATATTTGGCTTATTGAACGGTATCTGTGCTCATTTCAATCTCTTGTTTTATGCAGCACACCAACTCACCTTTCCCCTTTAGCAAGCATAAGTTGGTTCTACATTTGAGACCCTGTTCTGTTTTGTAATTCATTTCCTGGGTAGCCAAGTTTACATTCCGTGTATTAGGGATATCTTATGATGTTTCTTTTTCTGTGTGACTTATTTCACTTAGAATCATCGTACCTGAATCCACTCATTATGCTGCTACGGGCCTGATGACATAGATTTCATTGCTGAATGATATTCCATTCTACGTATGTACCACAACTTCTTTATCCATTTTTTGCTTTCTACGATATTGAACTTGTACCGTAAACGAGGTTCTTGTAAACAGAGCCGTTCCAAACTTTGGGGTGGCTGTGTCTTTTTGATTTTAATTTCACTAAGCTATAGGACCATAAGTGGAAGTGCCCTAGGCTCTGTTGCTTTGTTTTTTAGATGTTTCAGGAAACACCATACACTTCTCCAGAGTGGCTGTTGGCAATTTACATCCTGCCCATAAGCACAAAAAGGCTCCCAGTTCTCCATGGCCTGTCCTGCCGTTCTGGATTTTACACTTTTTTCAGATGGCCCTTTTGACCGGGGGGCAGTGAGACTTCATTGTAGTGCAGATTTCCTTTGCAAGCTTGCTTGGTTGGCCAGAAAGGGCGTATGCGTTTCTTCCTGAATATATTCAGGAAGAAACGCATACGCCCTTTTTGGCCAAGTGCATCATTCTCGACGTTCTGAGTCTTTTCATATGTTTTCAATGCAGTTCCTGTCTACCTCCTGAAATCGGTTTCCTGCAATTCTGCCTTGCTGTCAGTGCCTCTTCATAGCCTTACCTCAATATACGTTTGGAAAATAGTTGGCCTTTATAACTCTGCAGGTTTTTGAATTGCAGTGGCCCTTAGCTCCATTTTTCAGCTCTTATTTTTGTGATCTTGCCTCATATCCACAGGATTTCTTCAGGCCCTATCCTTCTTCTGGGGCGCCTTGCTCTGCCTTTGGTTAATTCTTCTTCCTGATGTGAAATTAGAGTGACATGTGCCCATTGAAACCGCTACAGCTATTTTCTCACTGGTTCTCCCTATTCCCATTCATCCTCCGCACTAACTGCAGACTGTGCGATACCGGAACTTAAAGGCATTGACTCTCCATGTGGAGATGTTGTTAGTAAAGTGGCTGGAATGTTGATCCGGAGCCCCAGGAGAGGAAAATGAGGTGCGTTTTAGAAACCTTTCCCGATCATATGGTATACCATCTGCTGGATTCCCCATGCATGGTTTAGCTGTAGGAAGATTCCCTTCAACCTGGAGTGTTGGGACCCTTGGAATGAGTAGTATGAAGCATTGCATTAAACTTTCGGCAGTTGCTCACCAAAGCTCACCAATGCTCTCAGCCCCAAGTGTCCAGCCTTATGTCTTATCCAGCTGTGGGTTTATATGTGGTCATTACAGGTTGCATCACAGCCCCTGAGCGAATTTTGTAAGAATTTTTCTCTCTTTCATTGTTTCTGCGTTTTGGTTTTAAAATTTATTTCTATAATGGGGTTTAGCTCATTTTCACTGCTGTGTTTGTGCCGCTCTGCACACACTTGATTCCCTTATGGAGATATATCAATACATGGGTTTTAAGATTCTTATTACTCAGATATATTTCTCTGCGGTGTATAGGGTGTGTTGAGGCCAGTTCATTGAGCAAGGTGTAGATCTTGTCTAATACCTATTTGGTTTATTGAACGGTATCTGTGCTAATTTCAAACTCTGGTTTTATGCATCACCCCACCTCTCCTTTCCCCTTAAGCTGACATAAGTGTGTTTTCTAAATGTGAGACACTGTTCTGTTTTGTAATTCATTTTTTGTGCAGCCATATTTATCCTCCCTCTATAAGTGATATCTTATGATATGTTTCTTTTTCTGTTTGACTTATTTCAAGTAGTATTATCGGACCTAAATCCACTCTTTATCCTTCTACTAGCCTTATTACATTGATTTCATGGTGAAGAGATATTCCATTGTACATAAGTACCACATTTTCTTTATCCATTGTTCTCTTTCCTGGGATATTTAAGGTGTACTGAAGTTGAGGTTCTTGTAAACAGAGTAGCCCTAAACTGTGGTGTGCTTGTGTCTTGTTGATTTTTAGACTTCCCTAGATATACTTCCATGATTGGAAGTGCCCTATGCTCTGTAGCTCTGTTTTTTAGATGATTTAGGAACCACCATACACTTCTCCAGAGTGGCTCTCGGCAGTTCACACACTGTCCATCAGCGTATAAAGGCTCCCTGTTCTCCATGGCCTGTCCTGCATTTCTGGTTTTTACAATTTTTTCGGATGGCCCTTTTGACCGGTGGGAAATGAGACTTCTTTGTTGTGCACATTTGCATTGCTTGCTTGCTTGGTTGCCCATAAAGTGCGTATGCGTTTTTTCCTGGATATATTCAGGAAAAAACGCATACTCCCTTTTGGGCCAACTACATCATTGTCGAAATTCTGCCGCTTTTCATGTACTTTAAGGACGAGTCCAATCTATCTCTTGAAATCTGTTTCTTGCAATTCTGTCTTGCATTCAGATCCTCTTCTTTGCCTTACCTCAACATATTTTTGGACGTTAGTTTTCATTTATAACTCTGCAGGTTTGTGAATTGCAGTGACCCTGAGCTCCATTTTTTAAGTTGCTCTTTTGTGAGCTGGCCTCAAAGCCGCAGGATTGCTTCAGGCCCTATTTTGGCTCCGGCGAGGCGGGCTGAGCCTTTTTTTAATTCTTACTCTTAATGGGAAATTAGAGTGACATGTGCCCGTCCAAACCCCTACAACTATTCTCTCATTGGTTCCCCCTCTTCCCGTTCATCCTCCTCACAATTTGCAAAATGTGTGAAACAGAAGTTTAAATGTGCTGATTCTCTAAGTGGGGAGATTCTAAGTAACGTGGCTGGAATGATGAACAGGAGCACCAGGAGAGGATAAATGAGGTGCATTTTAGACACATCTCCCGATCACATGGTGTTTTCCATGCATGTTTTCCATGCATGTTTTAGCTGTAGGAAGATTCCTTGAACCTGCAGATTTGGGACCCATTGAATGGGTACCAGGTAGTATTACTTTAAAGGGTGTGCATTTCCTCACCCAACCTCACATTTCTCTTAGCGCGAACAGTTTCCAGCCTTATGTCTCATCCTGCTGTGGGTCTAGATGTGTTCAATCCATGTTGCATCACCGTCCCTGAGGAAAAGTTGTAAGAGGTTTTCTCTGTCTCTCTGTCGTTTATTTTTTTCAATTTATTACTATATTGGTTACAACTGATTTTCAAAGCTCTGTTTCTTGCTGCTGTACATCCACTTGATTCACGTACAGAGAGACATCAATAAATTCTTTTTCAGATTCTTACCAGTCATAGATATTCTTTTCCGGTGACTTGAGTGTGCTGAGTGCAGTTCTTTTAGCTACCGTGTAGGCCTTGTTGATTATCAGTTTGGTATTTGGAATGGTATCTTTGCTAATTTCAACCTCCTGGATGATGCCTCACCCCTCCCCACCTTTCCCGTTTAGCAGCCTTACGCGTGTTTTCTACATATTTGACTATGTTTTTGTTTTGTAATTTATTTCATGTGTAGCCATTTTGGATTCCACCTTTAAGTGATATCTTATGATATGTGTCTTTTTCTTTTTGAATTATGTCACTTAGAATGATCATACGTAACTCCTCCGGAGTTGTTACAACTGGCCATATTTCATTGATTTCCAGGCTGAGTAATATTCCACTCTACATAAGTACCACATCTCTATCCATTTTTTCCCTCCAGAGACATTTAAGTTATATCCTAGTCGAGGATCTTTTAAACAGAGAGGCAGTAAACATTGGGGTGCCTGTGTCCTCTCGATTTTTGTTTTTCCCAAGATATACGCCCATGAGTGCAAGTGCCCTATGCTCTGTAGCTCATTTTTTAGATGCTTTAGTAAACACAATACACTTCTCCAGAATGGCCGTTGGCAATATACATTTCCACTATAAGCCTCACAGGGCTCCCTCTTCTCCTTGCCCTGTCCTGCATTTCTGGTGTTTACACTTTATGAGGATGGCTTTTCTGACTGATGCGAAGTGATATCTTTTGTAGTATTGATTTCCAGTGCCCACCTGTTTGGTTGGCTAAAAAAGTGTATGCCCTTTTCTTGAATATATACAGAAAAAAACGCATACAGCCTTTTTGGCCAACTGCAATGTTGGCAATGTTCAGCCCCTTTTCTTGTGCTTAATGGCGAGTCCTTTCTACCTCCTCAAATCCCTTTCCTGTCATTCTCCCTTGCTTACCAATCCTTTTCTTTGACTTTCCTCAAGACATTTTTCAGTGATAGATATTTTCAACTCTGCAGTTTCGTGAATTTTACTGCCCCTGAGTTCCATTGTTCAACTTGTGTTTATGGGAACTGGCCACAAAGCAGTGGGATTTCCTCAAGCCCTATACTGTTTCCATGGGCAACCCTAGCCTTTGGTCAATTCGTCTTCCTGATTGGAAATTAGAGTGACATGTGCCTGTCTGAACACCTAGGACTTGTCTCTCATTGTTCCTCATCCTTCCGCTTCATCCTCTGGGCAAATTCCAAACTGTACGCAACAGGATGTTGACAGTGCTGACATCTCCAAGTGGGGAGACTGTTAGTAAAGACGCTGGAGGGGTGAACCCGAGCACCAGGAGATGAGGAGATGAGATGCCTTTTCCAAATTCTTCCCGATCAGATGGTATACCATCCTCTGGGTGTGACAGACATGTTTTAGCAGTAGGAAGGGTCCCATTCATGTAAGGAGAACACCAGGGCTTTTTCAAAATCAGTGTCTCCCCGAAACCCAAACTGGGGAAATTTTTAAGCTACGGCTACACATATGTTCATTAAGGGCCTTGGGAAGTAGGCAGAGTCCAAACTTTAGATGATTGAAGTCTTCAGGGTCAGAAGCACTCACCACCGGCTTCCCTTAGGTTACACTTTAACTGTCATTGATAGATGATGTCAATAAAAATATCTATTCTTTTTCCGATTATTTCCCCTTATAGGTTATTGCAAAATATTGAGTGTAGTTCCCTGTGCTATACAGTAGTTCCTTGTTGATGATCTATTTTATACATAGCAGTGTGTATGTTTTAATTCCAAACTGTTAATTTATCCCTCCTCCCACCTTTCCCCTTTGGTAATAATAAATTATAAGATTTTATACTTCTCAGAAATGGGGGAGCTGAAAGAGAGGTATCATTTTCAATGGAAAAGCATTTAAAACAAGATTGAAGCTTTAACCAAGATTATTAGATGTACATCCTTGGAAAGAAATCACTTCATTTCTCTAATATTGACCTGACAAATAAGACAAACCTTTTCACTGAACTTGCTTATAATAAAGTGATGGAAATATCAAATGGAAGTGTTAGAAACATCTTATTTTACCCGAGCCTTATAAACTGTTCTATGTTAACTACAGTTTGGCTCACACATCTGTTCATTGAAGTTACAGTAGTCTCAATTTCTGTTACTGATCCTCCAGAGTGGACCCCAACAAGTGTCCCCCTGCCCAGTGTCATTGGGGCCAACAGATCGAGACTGAGTTTGGTTCACAAGCAAAGGAAACTTTATATTTTGATCAGAGAATGGAGAGGTGAGAGCATGCACTACCCCGTGGGCTGTGGGCTGGGCTGCTGTGTAGAGATCCTGTCAGAGTCAGTGGGAGGGAGGGGGCGGAGCTCTCGAGGGCCGGGTTGGCTGCAGCTCAGGCTCTATATCTCGGAGTCTGCACTGGGCCCCAGGAGCTGAGGTGTCGACCCAGCCATTCTGCACTAGGAAATCTGGTCTGAAGTGCCGGGTGTGGAACCTCTGTATGCGGGACCCTAGGAGCACGTGAAATTAGACAAAGCACAAAGGATAAAAAAGGTCAGACTTGACTTTATTGCCCAGATTCTATTTTTATCTCCCAGGGATTTTTAATGGGCTTTGCTGGGGACAAACCCCTCCTCTGCCTTTTGTCCCATTCCTCATTCTTGGAGTGCTGAGGGTGCAGACCCTTCTTCTGTAACTGCTGAGTGCTGAGTTGGGAGCCCTCATACCAGGGGACGAGGGTCAGAACTTCTCCCCAGCAGCCTCCAGGTGACGTTGATTGGCCCCAGGACCCCTGCCTCCCTGCTCGTCCGCCTGAGCCCAGCATTGGAAGTGTTATAGATTCTAATGACCTTTAAGGGTCCAGGAAAGAGATGTGCAGAGACGCTGTGGGGGCCGGTTTCACCCCGCCCCACATTTGTTCGGCCACCTTAGGCTGACCGTTTCTGCCAGCCTAGATGCTCTGTCCAGTAGTCTGCTCTTTCTTCAATTAGGTCCCTGAATTAACGTAAAAACAGCACCAGGTGTCAGAGCCCTGCCCGCTCAACTCCCAGACAGTCCAGGGTCAGTGGTGATCAAGGACCATGATGGCCACTGAGTCAACAGCCTTTTGAAGTAAACAGGAGTCCAGCCGGTCTTATTGGCCACCATCATCACGGTGTCTGTAGGCTTTTCTATGGTGACAGTGTGATATACGGTTCCCCCGCCAAGATTATTAGCTCCCCTCCGGGTGCAGTAAGTCCTGCAAGCAGTAGTCTACTCCTTCGGGACACACTATTGTTGTTTTATGAGAGAAACTCCAGGTCAAGTGATGTTCACACGAGTCGTCATGGTGCCCTGCTGCCCCCGGTTATCTCTCTGGATGTT